>NC_059129.1:37260385-37575770 GCF_020740605.2 Lemur catta | reverse complement strand
AAACCCTAATCCTAATTCTAACCTTAACCCTAAACATAAACCTAGACCTAACCCCTAACCCTAACACTAACCCTAACTCTAAACCTAACCCCTAACACTACACTTATCCCTAACCATAATCCCTCACCGTCACCCTTACCCTAACCCTAACCCCTAACGCTAACACTAACCCCTAACACTAACACAAAACCTAACCCTAACCACTAACACTAACCCCTACCCTAACACTAACCCCTAAGCCTAACTCTAACCCTAACCCCTATCCCTAACCCTAACGCTAAACCTAACGCCAAACCCTAACCCAAACACCAGCCCTACCTTAAAACTATCTCTAAACCTAACCCCTAAAGCTAATGCTAACCCTAACCGTAACACTAAAATTAAACCCCAAATACTAACCCTAATCCAAACCCTAACTGGAACCCTAAACCTAACCCTTAACTTTAATCTTATCCACAACACTAACACTAACCCATAACCCTAACACTGAACCCTAACCCTAATCCTAATCCTAAACCCCGAACCCTAACACTATCCCCAAACACTAACCCCAAACAGCTAAACTCAACACAACCCCTATCCCCTAACTGCAAACCTATACCTTAAACCCAAATAGTTAATCCTAAGACTAACCATTAAACCTTACCCTAACCCTAACCCTAAACCTAACCACTAACCCTAATCATAAGTCTAATCTTAACCCTAAACCTGAACCTATAACTAAACCTTAACCCTAACCCTAACTCCTAAACCTAAACCTAACCATAACGGTAACCCAAAACTAAAACCTAATGCTAACCCTAACCCCTAACCCTAAACCTAAGCCCTAACTCTAAACTTAACCCTAACCCTAACACCAAAAGCTAACCCTTACCCTAACAGTGTCTCCAACCCTACACAAACCCTATCTCCTAACACTAACCCTAACCCTATACCTAACCCTAACGCTATCCCCTAAGCATAAACCTAGCACTAACCATAAACCCAAATCTGACCCAAACCCTAACCCTAACACTAACCTGAACCCTAAAAACCCTAACCCCTAATCCCTAACCCTAACCCTAACCTGAACACTAACCCCTAACCCTAAACCTAAAACTAACACCTATCCCTAACCCTACTTCTAACCCTAACCCTAAACATAAACCTAACACTTACACTTAAATTTAACCCTAACTCATAACCCTAACAATAACCCTAACACTGACACTTACCCCTAACCCTAATCCTAACCTTATCCTTTAACCCTAAACCTAAAACTAAATGCCTAACCCTAACAGTAATCCCAATCCCTAACCTGTAACCCCTAAGTTAACACTATCCCTAACCCTGAACCCCAAATGGCTAACCTTGACCCTAACAGTTAACCCTAAGACTAACCGTTAAACATTACCCTAACACTACACCCTAAATGCTACCCCGTCCATTTACCCTAAACCTAACAATTAACACTAACTGCAAACCTAAAAGTAAACCGAACCCAACCCCTAACCCTAAGCCTAATCCTAAACAATAACCCTAACCCTAACCCTACCCTAAACCCTAACCATAACCCTAATCCCTAACCCTACCCTAACCCTAAACCTTAACCCTAACCCTAACCCTAACCCTAACTCTAAACCATAACCTTAAACTTAAACCTAACCGTAATGCTAACCATAATCCATAAGCCTAATGCTAAGCCTAAGCCCTAACGGCTAACTCTAACCCTAAACATAACACAAAACCGTAACCCCTAACCCTAACCCTAACAATACCAGAACACTAAACCTTAACCCTAAACCTAACCCTAACCCTAAACCCTAACAGTAACCTCTAACCCTAACCCTAACACCTGTCCCTAACCATTACCATAACCCTAACCACTAACTCTAACCCTAACATCTAACCTTAACCCTAGCCCTAAACCCTAACCCTAACCCTAGACCTAACACTAACCCTCACACTAACACTAGCCCTAACCCAAATCCTAACCATAGCCCTAGCCCTAGCCCTAACCCTAACCATAGCCCTTGCCCTAGCCCTAACCCTAGCCCTAGCCCTAACCCTAACATTATCCCTAAACCTAACCTTAACCTTAACAACCCTAAGCCTTAATACTAGCCATGACACTAACCCTAAACTTTACCTTATCCCTAAAAGCCCTAATCTATAACCCTAACCCTACCCCTAACCCAACACTAACCCTAACCCTAACCCTACCACCTAACACTAACTCTAACCCTAATCACTAACCTTAATCTGAATTCTAACCCTAAACCTTAACATAAACCTAGCTCTAACTCATAATCTTAATCCTGATCACTTACCCTAACCCTAACCTCAATCCTAACCTTAACCGTAACGCGAAACCTAACCATAAAACCTAGCCCTAACCGTAATCGCTAACCCAAACCATAACCCTAACACCTAACCCTAACCCTAACATTAACCCTTACCCCAAAATCTAACCCTTACCCTGTGTCCCCTAACATTAACGTTAACCCTATCCCCTAACCCTAACCCTAACGCTAACCCCTAATCCTAACCCTAACCTAAGCCCTAACTCTAAATCTAGCTCTAATGCTAGCCGTAGCCCTAGCCCTAGCCCTAGCCCTACACCTCACCCTAGGCCTAGACCTAGCCCTGACACTAACTCTAAGCCTAAACCTCCGCATAGCCCTATCCCTAACCCTAGCCCTAACCCAAAACCTAACACTATCCCTAACCTTAACCGTAACCCTAAATCACTAACCTCTTATACTAACCCTAGCCCTAACCATAACCATAACCCTAACGCTAACAGCCCTAACTGCAAACCCAAAGGCTAACCCCCAACCCTAACCCTAACCCCAAACTCTAAAACTAACCCTAACCTTAACTGCTAACCCTAACGCTAAGACTAAACCTTACCCCTAAACCTAAACCTAACCCTAAACCTAATTCTAACACTAACCCTAAACTTAAAACTAATGCTAACCACTAACCCTAACCCTAACCCCTAATCCTATCCCTAACCTTAACGTTAACCCAAACAGTAACCCTAACCCTAAAACCCTAACACTAACCCTAACCTTAACCCTAACCCTAAAAATAAACCCTAAACCTAACCCTAACGCTAATCAGGACCCTAAACCTAACCTTTAACCACAATCTTAACCATAAACCTAACCCTAACCCTTAACACTAACACTAACACTAACACCTAACCCTAAACCTAACACTATCCCTTACCCCTAAATCTAACACTAAACCCCTAACCCTAACACTACCCCAAACACTAACCTCTAACCCATAACAACAGTAACACTAACCCCTAACCCCAAACCTCAAATCCTAACCCTAACAGTTAACCCTAAGATTAACTAATAAACCTTACCCTAACCCTGACACTAGGCCTAAGCTCTAACCCTAACCTTAATTCTAAACCAAAACTGAAACCTAAACCTAACCCTATCCCCTAACGCTAACCCTAACCCCTATCCCTAACGCTAACCCTACCCATAAAACCTAACCTTAACCCTAAACCCTAGCCCTAACCCTAACCCTAAGCCCAAACCCTAACCCTAACCCTAACTCACCCTAATCCATACCCTAGCCCTAACTCTAAGCCTAGCTGTAACCTAGCCCTAGCCCTAAACCTAGATCTAGACCTCACCTTAGCCCTAGCCCTAGGCCTAGCCCTAACCATAGTTCTAGCCCTAGCCCTGGCACTAACCCTAACCCTAAACTTAACCCTAGTCCTAGCCCTAGCCCTAGCCCTTGCCTTATCACTAACCCTAGCCCTACCCTAAGACTAACACTATCCCTAACCCTGACCCTAACACTATCAACACTAAGTCCTTACACTAACCCTAACACTAACCATAAACATAACCCTAATACTAACAGCCATAACCCCTAACCCTAACCAAAAACCCTAACACTATTGCTAAACCTAAGCCTAACCCTAACGCTAACACAAACCCTAAACCTAATTCCTAACCCTAACCATAACTCTAACCCTAACCCCTATCCCTAACCATAACTCTAACACTAGCCCTAAACCTAAACCTAACCCTAACCCCTAACCCTAAACATAACTCCTAATCCTAACCATCAGGCTAAGCCTAAACCTAAATCCTAACCAGATCGCTAACCCAAACCCTAATGCCTAACCCTAACCCTAACACTAACTCTAACTCCTAACCCTAACCCTAACCCCCCTAAGCGTAACCCTAACGCCTAACCCAAACCCTAACACTAACCTTAACACCAACCCTATCCCTAACCCTAATCCTAACCTCTAACCCTAAACCTAACACTAACTGTAAACATAAACCTAACCCCAAATCCTAACCCGAAACCTAACAACCCTAACCCCTAACCCTAACCCTAGCCTAACCCGAACACTAACCCCTAACCCTAACCCTAAACCTAACACCTATCCCTAACCCTACCTCTAACCCTAACCCTAAACCTAAACCTAATCCTTACCCTTAACCTTAACCCTAACCCTAAACCTAATACCTAATCCTAAACCTAAATCTTATCCCTTACTCCTAAACCCAAAACTAAATCCCCAACCCTAACACTAACCTCAAACCCTAACCCCTAACCTTAACACTATCCCTTACCCTGAACAACAAACCACTAACCCTAACCCTAACAGTTAACCGTAAGAGTAACATTAAACATTACCCTAATGCTAAACCCTAAATGCTATCCTGCCCATTAACCCTAAACCTAACATGTAACACCAACCCTAACCCTAACACTTAACCGAACCCTAACACCTGACACTAACCCTAAACCTAACCAGATCCCTAACCATAACCCTAACAAGAACACTAAACCTAATCCTAAATCCAACCCTAACCCGAACCTTAACCTACTAACACTAACCCTAAACCTAATCCCTAAACCTAACCGTGACCCTAAACCTAATACAACACTAACACTAACCCTAACCCTAACCTAACCCTATAACTCTAAAACCTAACCCTAACCCTAATGCTAACTCCTAAACCCAACCCTAACCCTAACCTTAACCCTAAGCAGATGCCTAAGTCTATCCTTAACACCAACCCTAACTGTAATCCTAACCCTAAACCCTAACACTAACCCTAAACTTAACCCTAAACCTAACACTACACAGTAAACATAAAATTAACCTAACCCTAACCCTAAACACTAACCATAACTATAACCCTAAAAGTAACCCTTAACTCTGAACATAACCCCCTAACACTACCCCTAATGCTCACCACTACCCTAACACTAACCTGAGCCCTAACACAACCTGAAACCTTACAATAACCCTAACCCTAACGCCTAACACTAACCATAAACCTAAACCCAAACCCTAATCCTAGCCCTAAACCCTAACCATAACCCTACTCCCTAAACCTAACACTAAACCCTAACCCTCACCATAACCCTAACTCTAAACCCTAATCCTAAATTAACAATAATGCTGACAGTAACCCCTACGTCTAACCTTAACCTGCACCCAAGCCCTAACTCTAAACCCTAATTCTAACCCTAAAACTAATCGTAATGCTAACCCTACCCCTATCCCTAACCCTAACCCCTAATCCTAACCCTAACCCTAACCCCTATCCCTAAACCTTAATGTACCCCTAACCACTAACTCTAACCCTATCCCCTAACCCTAACACTAGCCCTAACCCCTAACCCTAACCCTAACTCTACCTCTAACCACTAACCCAAACCCTAACCGCTGACCCTAACCCTAACAATTAGCCCTAACCCTAGCCCTACCCGTAACCCTATCCCTAGACCTAATCTAACCCTCACACTAAACCCTAATCCTAAACCTAACCCTATCCCTTACCCCTAAACCTAACATGAAACCCCTACCCGAACACTAACCCCAAACACCTAACCTTAATAAAAACCCTATCTCCTAACCCAAAAACCTCTAACTCTAACCCTAACAGTTAACCCTAAGTCTAACCATTAAATCTTACCCTAACCCTAACCCTAACTCTAACCACTAACCCTAACCCTAATTCTAACACTAACCTTAACCCTAAACCTAACCCTAACCCCTAACCCTAACACTAAATCCAAATCCTAACCCTAACCCTAGCCACTAACCCTAACCTTAACCATAACCATGAACCTAACCCCAGAAACCTAACCCTTACCCTAACCATGGCCCCTAACCCTAACCCTCATCCTAACCCCTACCCTAAACCTAACCTTAACCACTAACTCTAACCATAACCGAAGCCCTAACACTAACCCTAGCTCTAACCCTATCCCTATCCCTAGTACTAGCCCTAGACCTCACCCTGCCCTAGCCCTAGCCCTAACCATAGCCCTAGTGGTAGCCCTGACACTAACCCTAACCCTAAATCTATCCCCAGAGCTAGCCCTAGCCATAGCCCTAGCACAACCCTAGCCCTAGCCCAAACCCTAACACTATCCTTATCCCTAACCCTAACCCTAAAAACCCTAACTTCTTACACTAACTCGAATCCTAACCATAACCCTAACCCTAACCGTAACCGTAACTCCAAATTATAAAACTAACCCTAAACCTAACCGCTTACCCTAACCCTACTGATAACCCTAACCCTTACCCCTAACATTAACCCTAACTGTAACACCGAACCCTAACACTAATTCTAACCCTAACACTAAACGAAACCTAACGCTAATGCCTAACACGAGTCCTAACCCCTAATCCTAACCCTAACACTAATGCTAACCCTAACCCTAAACCATAACCCTAACCTTAATCGTAAAGCTAACCTCTAACACTAACCCTAATCATATCCCTAACCCCTAACCTTAAACCTAATGCTAGCACCTAACCCCTAACCCTAACCCTAACCCTAACCCCTAAACCTAACTATAACCATAACCCTGGCCCTTGCCCTAAACTTAACACTAACCCTAGCCCTAACCCTCAACCTAACCCTAGTCGTACCTGTAGCCCTAGCCCGAGCCCTAACCTTAAACTTAAATCTAAACCTAGACCTAACCCTAAACCTAACTCTAAGCCTAGCCCTAAATTTAACCACATTCCTAAACCTAAATCTAGGCCTAGCCATAACCCTAGCCCTAGCCCTAACACTAACTCTATCCCTAACCCTAAACCTAACCGTAGCCATAGCACTAGCAATAATCCTAGCCCTTGCACTAGCTTTAAACCTAAACCCAAACCAAACACTAACCCTAGCCCTAAACCTAGCCCTAACCCTAGCCCTAGCTCTAGCCCTAGCCCTAACCCTAACCCTAGCCCTAAGCCTAACACGATCCCCTAACCCTAACCCTAACAACCCTAGCTGCTAACACTAAACCTAACGCTAATCCTAACCATAACCCTAACACTAACAGCCCTAACAACTAAATCTAACCCTAACCATATCCCATAACCCTAACCCTAAACTCAAACTCTAACACTAACAGTAACCCTAACCCCTAACCTTAACAGTAACGTTAACCCTAACCCTAACACCTAACCCTAACACTAATCCTAAACCTAACCCCTAAACCAAATTCTAAATCTAACCCTAAACCTAAACCTATCCCCTAACCATAACCCTAAACCCTAATCCTAACTGTAACCCTAAAACCTAACCCTAACCCTATACCTAACCTCTAACCTTAATCCTAACCTTAACCCGTAGACCCTAACACTAACCCTAACCCCTAACCCTAACACTAACCCTAAAGCTAAGAATAACCCTAACACTATCCTTAACCCCTAATCCATAACAGTAAACCTAACCCTAACCCTAACCATAGCCCTAAACCTAGCCCTAGACCTAGCCCCAACACTACCACTAACCCTATCCCTAACCCCAACCCTAACACTAATCCTAAACCTAACCCCTAAACCAAATTCTAATTCTAACCCTAAACCTAACCTCTAACCTTAATCCTAACCCTAACCCATACACCCTAACCCCTAAACTGTAACACTAACCATAACCCTAACACTAACCACTAACCCTAACCCTAACACTATCTCTTAACCCTAACCCTAACCCTAAAGCTGAGACTAACCCTAACATTATCTTTAACCCCTAATCCGTAATCCTAACCCTAACCCTAACCCTAGATCTAGACCTAGCCCTAGCCCTTACTCTAACTTTAATTCTAGCCCTAGCACTAACCCTAACCCTAGCCCTAATCCTAGCCCTAGCCCTAACCCTAACTCTAACCCTACCTCTAACCCTAACCCTAACATTGAAACCTAATCCTAAGCCTAACCATTAACCCTAATCTTAACCCTTTACCCTAACCCCAACTTCTAACCGTAACACTAACCCCTAACTGTAAACCTAACCCTAACCCTAACTGCTAAATCTAACACTTAACCCCTTAACCCTAAAATTAACCCAAAACTCTAACCTCTCACCCCTACCCTTAACATTAACAGTATCCCCTAACACCAAACCCCTAACCCTAAGCCTAACCATTAAACCTCACCTTAACACTTAAACCTAACACTTAACCCTAAACTTATCCCTAACCCTTAACCCTAACTGTAACCTTAACCCTAACCCTTAACCCTAAACCCTGCCCTAACCGTTAAATCTAACCTTAACCTTTAACCCTAACCCTAACCCTTAACCCTAATACTCACCCTTAACCCTGACCACAAACCCTAACCCTAACGCTTAACCATAAACCTATCCTTAACCGTTAAGCCTAACCCTAACAAAAACACTTAACTGTAATACTAACCCTCAACCATAACCCTAACCTTACCCTTAACCCTAATTCTAAATCTTCACACCTAACCCTAACCGTAAACCTTACCCCTAACTCTAACCAACACTCACCGCAGCCCTTAACACTCACCCTAACCATAACACTTAAACATAACCCGAATAATTAACCATAACTGTAACTCTAACCCTTAACCCTAATCCTAACCCTTACCCCTAACCCTAACCTAACCCCTAGTCCTAACCCTAACATTAACCCCTAGCCCTAAACCTAACCACAAACCCCTAACCCTAACCCTAACACTTAACCCTAAGGCTAATCATTAAACCTTATCCTAACACTTAACCCTAATCCTAACCCTAACCTTAAACATTAAAGCTAACCTTGCCCCTTAACCCTAACCCTAACCCAAACCCCTAACCCTAACCATAAGCCCTAATCATAATCCTAACCATGAACCCTAAACCTAACTCTAACACCTAAACCTACAAATAACCCTTAACCCTAACCCTAATGCTAACCCAAAAAATTATCCCTTACACTAAACTCTAACCCTAACACTTAACCCCAACCCTAACCCTTAATCCTAACCCTAGTCCTAACGCTAACACTTTACCCTACCCCTAAACCAAACTCCTAACCTTAACCGTAAACCTTGCCCTTAACCCTAAATTTAACTGTAAACTTTAACCCTAACACTAAACTTTAAGCCTAACGTTAATCCTAACCCTTAAATCTAATCTTAACCCTTAACCCTAACCCTAAACCCTAACACTAACACTAAACACTAAACCTAATCCTAACCCTAACCCTAACCCTATGCCCTACACTAACACTTAAACCCTAACCCTGACATAAACCCCAAACCTTAACCAATAACCCCTTACCCTAACAATAACCCTAACCCCTAATCCCAAACCCTTAATCCTAACCCTAAATGTTAACACTCACCCTTACCCTTAACGCTAACCCTAACCCTAACACTTAAACCTAAGACTAACTGCTAACCCTAACCCTAACCCTGAAGCCTAACTCTAACACTTAACCCTAATCTTAACCTTAACCGTTAACCCTAACACTAATCCTTAACCCTAAACCTAACCCTAACCATTAACCTTAACCCTAAACCTTAACCCTAAGACTAACCCTAACACTAAACCCTAATACTATCCTTTAAACCTAACCCTTTATCCTAATCGTAACCCTTAACCCTAACCACTAACACTAACTCTAACCCTTAACACTTACCCTAACCGTTAACACTCACCCTAAACCTTAATTCTAACCCTAACCTTATCACTTAAACCTAAGCCTTAACCCTAACCCTAACACCTACTGCCTTAACCTAACACTAACCCTAACCCTTAACCTCTAAACACTAATGCTAACACTAACCCTAACCCCCTAACAGCAAACCCCTAACCGTTACCATAAACCATAATTCTCATACTTCTTCTATTCTCAGAGTTAAGCAAACCTACAATCATTCCATGCCATGCGTGAAAGGAGGCTCTGTCACTGTGTCCTGCATGAAACCCACGGGGCCATATCAAGCGTAGAATAGAGGGGGTTCCTGACGACAATCCCAGTCCCGTAACCCAACACCCTAGTGCAGCCAGGACCTGTGCCTTAAGCATAAACACTACGCCTAACCCATAACCCTACCCCCAAACCTAACATGTAACCCTAAATCTGTTGCTCACCGTAACTCCTAAACCCTAACTCCAATAACGTAGCTTTTTCTAAACTGTAGTTTGGAAGAAGTTTGAGAGTCATATATAGGAACGATTTCATTCATTCAGAGAAAGCAATTACAGGGAGTTTATTTCTAGGCTTCCTAAGCCCTACTTTGGAGGAAGTCAAGAGTCATATATAGGAATGCTTACATTCACAGAAAGCATCTATGGGGGGGTGATTTCTAAGCTTCCTAAAGTCTAGTTTGGAAAAAGGGGAAAGTCATGTATAGGAACGCTTACATTCACTTAGAGGAAGGAAGTATCTGCGGGGATTTTCAGTATTGCTAAAATCTTAGATTGGAAAAATTGCGGGAGTCATATATAGGAATGTTAACATTCACTTAATGAAAGTAACTATCAGGGGGTGGTTTCCAGGTTTGCTATACTCTAGTTTGGAAGAAGTGCGACAGTCTTATATAGGAAGGCTTACATTCACTAAGAGAAAGCAAATATGGGTGGGTGCATCGTAGACATGCTGAACTCTAGTTTCGAAAAATTTTGAGACCCATGTATAGGAAATCTTACAGTTACGTAGAGAAAGCAACTACCGGGGGTGGAGTGTAGGCTTGCTAAACTCTAGTTTGGAAGAAAGGTCATAGTCATATACAGAGGGGCTTAAATTTATTCAGAGAAAGCAGCTGTCGGGGATTGGTTTGTAGCCTTCCCGAACTCTAGTTTGGAAGAAGTGCGAGAGTCATATATAGGAAGGTTTACATTGACTCAGAGAAAGCTACTATGGCGGTGCTTTGTAAACATGCAAAACAATAGCTTGTAAAGCGTGTGACAGTCATACATAGAAATGCTTAAATTCACTCAGAAAAAGCAAGTACGGGAAGGGTGTTTGTAGGCATGCTAATCTCTACTTTGGAAGAAGTTCGAGAGTCACATGCACGAAGGCTTATATTCACTCAGAGAAAGCAACTATGGGGGGTGTTATTTTGGCATGCGAAAGTCTAGTTTGGAAGGAGAACGAGAGTCATATATAGTTACGCTTACATTCACGCAGAGAAAGAAACTACAGGGTGGTGTTAGGTAGGCATGTTAAATACTAGTTTGGGAGAAGTTCCAGAGTCCTATGTAGGAAAGTTAACAGCCACTTAGCAAAAGCCAGTGTGGGTGGGTGGTTTGCAAGCCTGCTAAACTCTATTTTCAATGAAATGTATGTGTCATATATGGGACAGCTTGGTTTCACTCACAGAAAGCAATGTTGGGGTCGTCGCTTGTAGGTAGACTAAATTGTAGTTGGGAAGAAGTACGGGAGTGATACATAGACACACTTACATTCACGGAGAGAAGGCATCTATGGGGTGGTTTTTTGGTAAGAATGCTAATTTCTAGTTTGGAAGATGTTCAAGAGTAATATATAGGAAAGCTTACACTCATTTAGAGAAAGCAACTCTCAGGGGGTGATTTGTAGGCCAGCTAAACTCTGCTTTGGAATAAATGCCAGAGTCATATATGGGAACGCTTACATTCACTCAGAAAAGCAATGATGGGGTGGAGGTTTGTAGGCACAATAAACTGTAGTTTAGAAGAAGTACGAAAGTCATGTATAGGGACGGTTACATTCACGCAGAGAAAGCAACTGTGCGGTGGTGTTTTCTAGGTATTCTAAACTCTAGTTTGGATGAAGTGTGAGAGTCATATATAAGAAAGCTTAGAGTTACTTAGAGAAAGCAACTGTCGGGGTGTGGAATGCAGGCCTGCTAAACTCTATTTTGGTTTAAGTGTGAGAGTCATATATGGGAAAGCTTACATTCACTCAGTGAAAACAAAGATGAGGTGGTGGTTTGTAGGCATACTGAACTGTAATTTGGAAGACGTATGCGAGTCATAGGTAGGAATTTTTACATTGACGCAGAGAAAGCAACTATATGGTATTGTTTGCACGCATGTTAATTACAGCTTTGAGAAATTTCGAGAGTCATATCTAGGGAAGCTTACAGTGACTTCGAAAAAGGAACTCTCGCGGAGGGGTTTCTAGTCCTGCTAAGCTATTTTCCATGAAATGTAAGAATCATATATGGGAATGCTTACATTCACCCATATAAAGCAACGTAGGAGTGGTGGTTTTTAGGCACACTGATCTGTAGTTTGGAAAAGGTAGGAGAATCTTATATAGCAATGCTTACATTAACGCAGAGAATTCAACTATGCGGTGGTGTTTTGTAGGCATGCTAAACTGTAGTTTGGAAGAAGTTCGAGAGTCTTATATAGGAAAGATTACAGTCACCTAGAGAAAACAACACTCTGGAGGTGGTTTGCAGGCCTGCTAAACTCTAATTTGGATAAAGTTTGAGCGTCATACATGGAAACGCTTATATTCACTCAGAGAAAGGAACGTCGGGTGGTGGTGTGTGGCCATGCTAAAGTCTACTTTGGATGAAATGTGAGAGTCATATATGGGAACGCTTACATTCACTCTGACAAAGCAACCAAGGGGTGGAGTTAGGTAAGCAGGCAAACTGCTAGTTTGGAAGAAGTTCAAGAGTAATATATAGGAAAATTTCAGTCACTTAGATTAAGGAACTCACAGTGGGTCCTTGGTAGCTCTTCTCACTTCTATTTTGGAAGAAGTGTGAGAATCTTATATGGGAACTCTTACATTCATTCAGAGAAAGCAACTATGCGGTGGTGTTTAGTAAGCATGCTAATCTCTAGTTTGGAAGAAGGTCAAGAGTAATATACAGGAAAGCTTACAGTCACTTAGAGAAAGCAACTCTCATGGGGTGGCTTGTAATCCTGATAAAGTCTACCTTGGAAGAAGTGCGAGAGTCATACAGTGCTTACATTCACTCAGAGAAAGCAATGATGGGGTGGTGGTTCGTAGGCTCAGTAAACAGTTGTTCTGAAGAAGTATGTGAGTCATATATTGGAACCCTTACATTCACGCTGAGAAAGCAACTGTGGGGTGGTGTTTTCTAGGCATTCTAAACTCTTGTTTGGATGAAGTGTGAGAATCATATATAGGAAAGTGTAGAGTTACTTAGAGAAATTAGCTCTAGGGGTGTGGAATGCAGGCCTGCTAAACTCTTTCTGGTTTAAGTGTGAGTCTCATATATGGGAACGCTTACATTCACTTAGAGAATGCAATGATGGGGTGGTGTTATTTAGGAAAGATAACAGGCAGTTAGAGAAAGGAAGTGTCGGCGGGTGGTTTGTACGCCTGCAAAACTCTATTTTGGTTGTAGTGGGAGTCATATAAGGGAATGCTTACATTCACCCACAGGAAGCAACGATGGAGTGGTCTTTTGTAGGCATACTAAACTCCAGTTTGGAAGACGTACTAGTCATCTATAGGAACGCTTACATTTATGCAGAGTATTCAACTATGGGGTGGCGTTTATAGGTATGTTAAAGTGTAGTTTGGAAGAAGTTCTAGAGTCTCATATAGGATAGATTACAGCAACATAGAGAAAACAACTCTCAGGGTGGTTTGCAGGTCTGCTAAACTCTTCTTTAGAAGAAGTGCGAGAGTCATGTATGGGAATGCTTACATTCACTCAGAGAAAGCAACGATGCGGCGGTGGTTTGTAGGCATACTAAATTCTAGTTTGGAAGACGTATGAGTCATATATGCCAACGCTTACATTCACGCAGAGAAAGCAAATTTGTAGTGGTGTTTTCTAGGCATCAAAACTCTAGTTTGGATGAAGTGTCAGAGTCATGTATAAGAAAGCTTAGAGTTACTTAGAGAAAGCAACTCCCGGTGGCAGGAATGCAGGCCTGCTAAACTCTATTATGGATTAAGTGTGAGGACTCATCTATGGGAACGCCTGCATTCACCGTACAGAAAGCAATGAGGGGTGGTGGTTTGTAGGGATACTGCTCTGTAGTTTGGAAGAAGTACGAGAGTCATATATAGGAGCCCTTTATTCACGCAGAGAAAGCAACTATGGGGTAGTGTTTGTACACATGATATACTATAGTTTGGAGAAATTTCGAAAGTCATAACCAGGGCTGCTTACAGTGACTTAGAGAAAGAAACTTTTGGAGAGTGGTTTCTAGTCCCACGAAACTCTTTCAATGAAATGCAAGAGTCATACATGGGAATACTTACATTCACTCAGTTAAAGCAAGGTTGGATGGTGCTTTTTAGGCATATTGAACAGTAGTTTGGTAAAAGTAGGAGAATCATATATAGGAACGCTTATATTCATGGAGAGAATTCAACTATGGGGTGGTGTTTTGCAGGCATGCTAAAATGTAGTTTGGAAGAAGTTCGAGAGTGTTATATAGGAAAGATTACAGTCACCTAGAGAAAGCAACTCTCTGGAGGTGGTTTGCAGGCCTGCTAAACTCTACTTTGGATGAAGTGTGAGAGTCATATATGGGAACACTAACATTCACTCAGAGAAAGCAACGATGCAGTGGTTTTTTTGTAGGCATACTAAACTCTAGTTTGGAAGACGTACGAGTCATATATAGGAATGCTAACATTTACGCAGAGAATTCAACTATGGGGTGGGGTTTTTCTAGCATCCTAATCTGTAGTTTGAAAGACGTTCAAGAGTAATATATAGGAAGGCTTACAGTCACTTAGAGAAAGCAACTCTCGGGGTGATTTGCAGGCCTGCTAAACTCTTCTTTGGAAGAAGTGCGAAAGTCATATATGCGAATGCTTACATTCACACAGAGAAAGCAATACTTAGTGGTGTTTTCTAGGCATTCTAAACTCTAGTTTGGATGAAGGGTTAGAGTCATATATAAGAAAACTTGGTGTTATAGAAAGCAACTCCCGGCGTCTGGAAGGCAGGCCTTCTATACTCTATTTTGGTTTAAGTGTGACTCACATATGGTAACGCTTACATTCACTTAGAGAAAGCAATGATGAGGTGGTGGTTTGTAGACATAGAGAACTGTAATTTGCAAGAAGTAAGAGAGTCATATACAGGAACGCTTATATTCACACATAGAAAGGAACTATGTGGTAGTGTTTGTACACATGCTAAACTATAGTTTGGAGAAATTTCGAAAGTCATATCTAAGGCTGCTTACAGTGACATAGAGAAAGAAACTCTCGGAGAGAGGTCTGTAGCAACTAAGGGGTGATGTTTTTTAAGTATGCTAATCTCCAGTTTGGAAGAAGTTCAAGAGTAATATATAGAAAAGCTTACGGTCACTTAGAGAAAGCAACTCTCGGGGGGTGGTTTGTAGTTTTCTAAACTCTACTTTGGAAAAAGTGCGAGAGTCATATATAGGAATGCTTACATTCACTCAGAGAAAGCAACGATGGGGTGGTGGTTTGCAGGCACACTAACCTGCAGATCGGAATAAGTACAAGTGTCATACATAGGAAAGCATACATTCAGGCAGAGAAAGCAACGGTGCGGTGGTGTTTTCTAGGCACTCTAAACTCCAGTTTGGATGAAGTGTGTGGGTCATATATAAGAAACCTTAGAGTTACTTAGAGAAAGCAACTCTCAGGCTGTGGAATGCAGGCCTACTGAACTCTATTTTGGTCTAAGTGTGCGACTCATATATGGGAACGCTTACATTCACTTAGAGAAAGCAATGATCGGGTGGTGGTATTCAGGAGAGATATCAGCCACTATGAAAATGGAAGTTACGGCGGGTCGTTTGTAGGCCTGCAAAACTCTATTTTGGTAGAAGTGTGCATCATATGTGGGAACGCTTACATTCACAGAGAAAGCAATGATGGGGTGGTGTTTTTGTAGGCTTACTGAACTGCAGTTTGGAGGAAGTACGAGCGTCATATGTAGGAAAGTTTACATTCACGCAGAGAAAGCAACTATGTGGTAGTGTTTGTATGCATGCGAAACTGTAGCTTGGAGAAATTTCGACAGTCATATCTAAGAAAGCTTCAAGTGACATAGAGAAAGGACCTCTCGGAGACTGTTTTCTAGGCCAGCTAAACTGAATTTTCAATGAAATGTAAGATTCATATAGGGGAACGCTTACATTCACTCTGAGAAAGCAGCTATCGGGTGGTGTTCAATAGGCAGGCAAATCGCTAGTTTGGAAGACGTTCAAGAGTAATAGATAGGAAAGCTTGAGTTACGTAGATTAAGGAACTCACAGGGGGCACTTAGTAGGTCTCAATTCTATTTTGGAAGAAGTGTGAGCATCGTATACGGGAACTCATATTAATGCAGAGAAAGCAATGGTCCCGTGGTGTTTAGTAAGCGTCCTAATCTCTAGTTTGGAAGAGGTTCAATAGTAATACATAGGAACGCTTACAGTCACTTAGAGAAAGCAACTCTCAGGGAGTGGTTTGTAGGCTTGTTAAACTCTACTTTGGAAGAAGTGCGAGAGTCATATATGGAAACGCTTACATTCACTCAGAGAAATCAATGATGGGGTGTTGGTTGGTAGGCATCCTAAACTCTAGCTTGGAAGAAGTACGAGTCGTATATAGGAACGCTTACATTCATGGAGAAAAAGCAACTTTCTCTGAGTGAATATACCAGTTGTCATATATGAGTCCTACACTCCATTGAATATAGAGTTTAGCAGGCCTACAAACCACCGCCCGAGAGTTGCTTTCTCTAAGTGACTGTAAGCTTTCCTATATATTACTCTTGAAATTCTTCCAAACTAGAGATTAGCATGCCTACAATACAACATCCCATAACTGCTTTCTCTGCGTGAATGTAAGGGTTCCTACATATGACACTCGTACTTCCTCCAAACAACAATCCACTATGCCTTCAAACCACCACATGAACTTTGCTTTCTCTGAGTGAATGTAAGCATTCCCATATATGATTCTCTCACTTCCTCCAAAATAGAGTTTACCAGGCCTACAAACCATCCCCCAAGAGTTGCTTTTTCTAAGTGACTGTAAGCTTTCCTGCATATGACTCGAACTTCTTGCAAACTAGAATTTAGAATACCTAGAAAACACCACCCCACAGTTGCTTTCTCTACGTGAATGTAAGCGTTACCATACATGACTCTCATACTTCTTCCAAAGATAGAATTCAGAAGACCTGCCAAGCGACCCCGAGAGTTGCTTTCTCTAAGTGACTCAAGCTTTCCTATATGTTACTCTTGAATTTCTTCCAAACTAGAGATTTGCATGCCTACCAAACACCACCCCATAGTTGCTTTCTCTGACTGAATGTAAGCCTTCCCTTGTATGGCTGCAACAATTCATCTGAACTAGACTTTAGTACACCTACTAACCACCACCCCGACTTTGCTTTCTCCGAGTGAATATAAGCCGTCCCATGTATGACTCCCACACTTCATCCAAATTAGAGATTAGCAGGCCTACAAACCACCTCCAGAGGCTTGCTTTCTCTAGGTGACCGTAATCATTCCTATATAAGACTCTCGAACTTCGTCCAAACTACCCTTTAGCATGCCTACAAAACACCACCCCATAGTTGAATTCTCTGCGTGAAAGTAAGCCTTCCTATATATGATTCTTCTACATTTTTCAAACTACAGTTTAGAATGCCTACAAACCACCGCCCCATCGTTGCTTTATCTGAGTGAATGTAAGCATTCCCCTATATAACTCTTAAACTTCATTGAAAACAGAGTTTAGCAGGCCTACAAACCACCCCGAGAGTTGGTTTCTCTGTCACTGTAGGCTTCCCTAGACACGACTCCCGAAATTCCTCCAAACTATTGTTTAACATGCGTAAAAACACTACCCCATAGTTGATTTCTCTGTGTGAATGTAGGCGTTTCTATATACGACTCGTACTTTTTTCCAAACTAGAGTTTAGTATGCCTACAAACCACGACCCCAAAGTTGCTTTCTCTGAGTGAATATAATCATTCCCATAAATGACACATACACTTCATTGAAAATAGAGTTTCGCAGGCTACAAAGCACCCGCCGACACTTGCTTTTCCTAAGTGCCTGTTACTTTTCCTAAATAGGACTCTGCAACTTCTCCAAGAAAGAGTTTAGCATACCTACCTAACACCACCCCATAGTTGCTTTCTCTGCGTAAATGTAAGCGTTCCTATATATGACTCTCTTTCTCCTTCCAAACTAGAATTTACCATGTCAAAATTACACCCCCCATAGTTACTGTCTTTGAGTGAATATAAGCCTTCCTATATGTGACTCGAATTTCTTCCAAAGTAGAGATTAGCCTGCCTACAAACATCCTGCCCATAGTTGCTTTTTCTGAGTGAATTTAAGCATTCCTATGTATGACTGATGCACGCATTACAACCTTGAGTTTCACATGCTTACAAATCACCCCCATAGTTGCTTTCTCTGAGTGAATGTAAACCTTCCTATGTATGACTCTCGCAGTTCTTCCACACTAGAGTTGAGTAAGCCTATAAACCAATCCCCGACAGCTTCTTTCTCTGAATGAATTTAAGCATTTCTGTATGACTATGGCCTTTCTTCCAAACTAGAGTTTAGCAAGCCTACACACCACCCCCGGTTGTTGCTTTCTCTATGTGACTGTAAGCTTTACTATACATGGCTCTCAAAATTTTTCGCAACTACAGTTTAGCATGCCTACAATGAACCCACCCATAATTGCATTCTCTCAGTGAATGTAAGCCTTCCTATATATGACTGTCGCACTTCTTCCAAACTAGAATATAGCAGACCTGGAAACCACCTCCTGATAGTTGCTTTCATTAAGTGAATGTTAACATTCCTACATATCACTCCCACGATTTTTCCAATCTAAGATTTTAGCAATACTGCAAATCCCCACAGATACTTCCTTCCTCTAAGTGAATGTAAGCGTTCCTATACATGACTTTCCCCTTTTTCCAAACTAGAGTTTAGGAAGCCAAGAAATCACTCCTCATAAGTGCTTTATGTGAATGTAAGCCTTCCTATATATGACTCTTGACTTCCTCCAAAGTAGAGCTTAACAAGCATACAAATAAACTCGCTATAATTGCTTTCTCTGAATGAATGAAATCGTTCCTATATATCACTCTCGAACTTCTTCCAAACTAGAGTTTAGCAAGCCAAAAAGCAGCCCCCATAGATGCTCCCTCTAACTCAATGCTAACGTTCCTGTATAGGACTCACCCACTTCATCCAAACTAGAGTAAGGCAAGCCTACAAAGCACACCCCAATAGTTGCTTCCTATAAGTAAATGTAAGCAACCCTATATATGACTATTGCAAGTCTTCCAAACTGGAGTTTAGCAAGCCTACGTACCCAAGGACCCCACTCCATCGTACTATGGGCATGGGCCTGTCACGCAGGACTCAGGCAGAGCGTCATCTCACACATGGCATGGCTGCAGTGTAGGCTTCCTTAACTCTGAGAATGGAAGAAGAGTGAGAATTAGGGATAGGGTTAGGGGTCGGGTTTGGTATAGGGTTAGGGTTAGTGTGAGGGTTAGGGGTTAGGGGTTAAGGTTGCGTTTAGGGTTTGGGATAGTGTTAGGGTTAGGGTTAAGAGTTAGGATTAGGCTTAAAAGTTAGGGTTAGGGTTAAGGGTTAGGGTTAGGGTCAAGGTTAAAGGTTAGGGTGAGGGTTAAGAGTTAGCATTAGTTTTAAGGGTTAGTGATAGGTTTAGGATTAACGGTTAGGGTTAGGTTTAGGGTTAAGGGATAGGGTTAGGTTTTGTGGTTTAGTTTTAGGGTTACGGCTAAGAGTTCGGTTTAGGGTTAGTGTTAGAGCTAAGGCTTATGGTTAGTGTTAGGGGTTAGGGTTAGGATGAGGGTTCCAGGTTATTGTTAGGGTAAGGGGTTAGGGTTAGGGTTATGGGTTAGGTTTAGGTTTAGGCTTAGGTCTAGGCTTTAGGGTAAGGGTTAGGGTTTAGGTGTTACGTTTATGAGTAGGAGTTAGGGTTACAATTGTGGGATAGGGGCTGTTGTCAGGGTAAGTCATGCATTAAGGTAAATTTAAAGTTAGGGTTATGTTTGTGTGTTATGGTGAGCAATAGATTTGGGGTTAGTTGTTATGTTTAGGGGTAGGGTTAGGGGTTAGGGGTAGTGTTTATGCTTAGGACATGTGTCCTGCCTGCACTAGGGTGATGGTTTATGTGGCTGGGATTGTCACCGGGAACCCCCTCTACTGTACACTGGGTATGGGCCAGTGGGTTTCATGCAGGACACAGCGGTAGAGCCTCCCTTCACTCATGGCATGGGATGATTGCAGGTTTACTTAACTCTGAGAATGGAAGAAGTGTGATAATTATGGTTATGGTTAGGGTTAGGTGTTTGTGGTTAGGGGTTAGGGTCAGTGTTAGTGTTAGGGGTTAGTGGTTAAGGGTTAGAGTTAGTGTTAGGTTTAGGCGGTAGGTGTTAGGGTTAGGTTTAAGGATTAGGGTTAAGTGATAGGTTTAGTATTAGGGTTAAGGTTTAGGGTGAGTGTTAATGGTTAGGGTTAGGGTTAAGGGTTGGGGTTAGAGCTAATTGTTAGTGTTAAGATTTGGATTAGCGTGAAAGAGTAAGGTTAGAGTTAAGGGATAGTATTAGGGTTAAGTGTTAGGGTTAGTGCTAGGGTTAAGGTTTAGGGTTAGGGTTATTGGTTAGGGTTAAGGTTTAGGGTTAGGGTTATTGGTTAGGGTTAGTTTTAGCATTAAGTGTTAGGGTTAGGATTAAGGTTAACGGTTAAGGTTAAGGGATAGGGTTAGGCTTAAGGGTTAGGGTTAGGGTTAAAACTTAGACTTAGGGTTAAGTGTTAGGGTTAGGCTTAAGTGTAAGGGTGAGTGTTAACAGGATTAGGGTGAGGGGTTGGGTTACTGTTAGGGTTAAGGGTTAGTGTTTGAGGTTAGTGTTAGGGTTGGCGGTTAAGTGTTAGGTTTAGGACATAGTGTTAGGGTTAGGATTAGGTTTAGGGTTTAGTGTTAGTGTTAGTGGTTAGGGTTAGGATTAAGGGTGAAGATTAGATTTAGGGGGTATGGTTAACATTAGGTTTAAAGGTTAGTGTTAGGGGTACCATTTGCCGTTAGGTTTAGGGTTAAGGGTGAGGTCTAGGATTAATATTAGGGGTTTGGTTTAGGGGTAGGATAAAGTGTTAGGGTTAGGACTAGGTTTAGGGTTAAGGGTTAGTGTGAGGGTTAATGGTTAGTCTTAGGGTTAAGTGTTAGGTTTAGGGTTGGGGTTTGCTGTTACGTGTTAAGTTTAGTGTGAGGGTTAGGGGCTAGGTGTTAGGATTAGGGTTAGCATTTAGGGTTAGGTTTATGGCTAGGGATTAGTGTTAGGGATAGGACTAGTGTTAGGGATAGGACTAGGTTAGTGTTAGGGTTAGGGGTAAAAGTTAGAATTAGGATTAAGGGTTAGTGTTAGGGTTACAGTTAAGTGTTAAGGGTAGGTTGAAGTGTTAGCGTTAGGGTGAGTGTTAATGGCTAGGGTGAATGTTGAGGGTTAGGGTCAGAGGTAAGGTTAACGGTTAGGGTTAGGGGTTAAGGTTTAGGATTAGTCTTAAGGGTAAGGTTAGGGTTAGTTTTAAGTGTTTGTTTTAACATTAAGTGTTTGTGTTAGGGCTAGGCTTAATGGTTAGGGATAGCTTTATGGTTAAGTGTCAGGGTTAGGGTTTGTGGTTATGGTTAAGGGTGAGGATTAGGGTTAAGGGTTAGGGTTAGGGTTAAGGGTTATGTTTAGGGTTAAGGGTTAGTATTAGGGTTAAGGTTTAGGGTTAGATTTAGGGTTAAGGTTTAGGGTTAGGTTTAACGGTTAGGGTAGGGTTTAGGGTTAAGGGTTAGGGTTAAGTTTACAGTTAGGGTTAATGGTTAGGGTTAAGTGTTATGTTTAAGGATTAGGGTGAGGTTTAACAGTTAGTCTTAGTGTTAATTTTTAAGGTTATGGTTAGCGGTTTGTTGATAGGGCATAGGGTTAGTGTTAAGGGTAGGGGTTAGGGGTTACAGTTTTCGGTTAGTTAGGTTTAAGGGTTAGAGTTAGGGTTAGGTTTAGGGGTAGGGGTTAGTGTTAGGGTTAGGGGTTAGGGTTAGAGTAAAGGGTTTAGATTAGGGTTAAGGATTAGGGATAGGTTTAAATGTTAGGGTTAGGGTTAGGTTTAGAGGTAGGGTTAGAGTTAGGTTTAGGGCTAGAGTTAGGGCTAGGGCTAGGGTTAGGACTAAGGTTATTGTCGGGCTATTGCTAGGGCTAGGGCTAGGGTTAGGATTAGGTCTAGGGCTAGGGCTAGGTTTAAGGTTAGGGTTAGTATTTGGCCTAGTGTTAGGGTTAGGGTTAGGTTTAGGGCTAGGGTTAGGTTTAGGTTTAGTGTTAGGGCTAGGACTAGTGCTAGAGCTATGGGTAGGGTTAAAGTGAGGGTTATGGCTAGGGTTGGGTTAGGATTAGGGCTAGGGCCAGGTGTAGGTTTAGGTTTAGGTTTAGGTTTAGAGGTTGGGGTTAGGGTTAGGGTAGGGGTTAGGATTAGGGGTTAGAGTTAGGTTTAGTGTTAGAGTTAGTGCTAGGGCAAGCAATACGGCCAGAGCTAGTATTAGATTTCAGGTTAGTTTTAGTGTCGGAGCTAGGGCTAGGGTTATGGTTAGGTCTAGGTCTAGGGCTAGGGCTAGAGTTATGTCTAGGTGTAGGGCTATGGCAAGGGCTAGGGTTAGAGGTAGGGTTAGAGTTAGTGCTAGGGTTATGGTTAGTTTTAGGTGTTAGTGTTAGGTTTAGGGTTAGGGTTAGGTTTTAGGGTTAGGGTAAGTGTTACCGTTTGGGGATAGGGTTAGGGTTAGGGTTAGGGGTTAGGTTTAGGGTTAGGGGTTAGGTTAAGGGTTTTGGGTTAGGGTGAGCGTTAGGGTAAGGGTTAGGATTGGGGGTAGGCTTAGGTTTAGGGGATAGGGTTGGGTTTAGGTTTAGGCTTAGGGTTAAAATTAAGGTTGGGGTTAGGTGTTATGGCTAGGGTTAGTGTTAGGGTAAGGCTTAACAGTTAGTCTTAGGGTTAACTGTTAGGGTTAGGATGTGAGGTTTGGGGTTAGGGGTAAGGGTTAACGCTAAGGTTAGGGGTTAGGATTTGGTGTTACTGTTAGGGTTAGGGGTTTAGTGTTAATTTTAGGGATAAGGGATTGGGTTAAGTTTAGGGTTAGTGGTTAGTGTGGGGTTTAGTGGTTAGGGTTAGGTTTTTGGTTAAGATTAGGGTTAAAGGTTAGGGTTAGGGTTCGGGTTAGGCTTAGGGGCAAATGTTAGTTGTTAGGGTGAGGGTTAAGGGTTAGGATTATGGTTAGGGTAGAAATAGGGGTTAGAGTTAGGGTTAAGGGTTAGGATTTTGTTTATGTTTAGGATTAGGGTTAAAATTAGTGTTAAGGATAGTGGTTAGGGTTAGGGTTATGGTTAGGGGTTAGGGTTAAGCTTAGAGTTAGCATTAGGTGTTAGCAGTTAGTGTTAGGGTTAGTCTTAGCGTTACGGTTAGGATTAGGTTTAGGGTGTTGTTTTAGTGTTAGGGTTAAGGTTAAGGTTGCGGGTTAGGGTTAGGATTAAGGTTAGGCATTAGGGTTAGGGTAAGGGTTAGGCTTAGAAGTTATGGATAGTTTTAGGGTTAGTGTTAGGGATTAGTTTTAGGGTTAGAGGTTACAGTTAGGGTTAGGGTTAGGGGTTAGCGTTAGGGTTAAAATTTGGGTTTAGGGATAGGGCTAGGGTTAGTGTTAGGGTTAGGATTAGGGGTTAGGGTTAGGTTTAAGATTTCAGGTTATGGTAGTTTTAGTTTAGGGTTAGTGTTGGGGTTACGGTTAGTGTTCTGGTTAGTGTTATGGTTAGGGATAAGTTTAGGTTTAGGGTTAAGTTTAGGTGTTAGGGTTAGGTTTAGTGTTAGAGTTAGGGTTAGGATTAGTGTTCAAGTTAGGTTTAGGGTTGATCGTTAGGGTAGCATTTAGGGTTAATGTCTAGGGTAAGATTTAACGGTTAGTCTTAGGGTTAACTGTTAGGGTTAGGGTTAGCGGTTTGTGGTTCGGGATTAGAAATTGTGTTAGGATTAGATGTTTGGGGTTACTGTTTGGTGTTAGTGTTAGGGTTAGGGGTTTAGTTTTAGGTTTAGGGTTAAGGGATAGGGTTATGTTTAGGTTTAGGTATTAGGGTTAGGGTTAGGGTTAGGATTATGTGTAAGGGTTAAGGTTAAGGGTAAGGGTTAGTTTTATGTTAGGGTTAGGGTTAGAAGTAGGGTTAGGGATAGGTGTTAGAGTTAGGTTTAGGGTTAGGGGTTAGTGTTTGGGTTAGGGTTAGGGTTAGAGATTAGGGATTAGCATTTTTAGGGTTGCTTTTATGGTTAGGGTTAGCGTTTGGAGTTAGGTTTAGGTTTAGGGTTAGGGTTAGGTGTTAGAGTTAGGGTTAGGGGCTAGGTTAGGGTTATTGGTTAGGGTTAGGGTTAGGTGTTGGAATTACTGTTAGGGGTTAGGGTTAGTGTTAGGTTTAGGGGTTAGAGTTAGGGTTAGGGTTAGGGTTAGGGTTAGTGATAGGTTTTGGTCTTATGTTTAGGGTTAGCGTTAGTGTTAGGGTTAGGATTAGCCGTTTTGGTTATAGTTAGGGGTCAGGGTTGTTTACATTTAGGGTTAGTTTTATAATTATGGTTTGGGTTAGTGGGTAGGGTTTGGGTTATTGTTAGGCTTAGGGGTTAGGGTTAGTGTTAGGGTTAGGGTTAACATTAGTGTTAGGGTTAGATGTTAGGGTTAAGGTTGTTGTTAGTGTTATGGTTTTGGGTTAGGGATAGGGATTATGTCTGTTAGGGTTAGAGTTATAGTTATGGTTAGTGTTAGGGTTAATGTAAAGGCTTAGGGTTTTTAGGTTTAGGGTCAGTGTTAGGGATAGTGTTAGGGTTAGGGTTAGGGCTAGGGTTTACGATAGGGCTAGGGCTAGGGCTAGGGTGAGGTTTAGGGTTATGTTTACTGTCAGGGCTAGGGCTAGGGCTATGGTTAGGTCTAGGGCTAGCACTAGGGCTATGGCTAGATTCAGAGCTAGGCTTAGATTTAGGGCTAATGTTAGAGTTAGGGTTAAGGTTAGGGTTAGGGTTAGAGGTTAGGATTAGGGGAAGTGTTAAGGTTTGGGGTGAGGGTTAGTGTTAGGGTTAGAGGTTAGGTTTAGGGTTAGGGCTTAGGGTTATGGTTAGGATTAGGGGTTTGGGTTAGGGGATAGGGTTAGGTTTAGGTTTAGGGTTAGGGTTAGAATTAATGTTAGGGTTAGGGGTTAGGGCTAGGGTTAAATTTAGTGTAAGGTTTAATGTTTAGTCTTAGTGTTAACTGTTATGGTTAGAATTTGAGGTTTGGGTTTAGGAGTTAGGATTATTGTTAGGGTTAGGGGTTAGGGGTTAGGATTTGGTGTCAGTGTTAGGGTTAGGGATTTAGTGTTAGGTTTAGGGGTAAGGGACAGGATAAGGTTTAAGGTTAGGGGTTAGTGTGAGGGTTAGGGGTGAGGGTTAGGTTTATGGTTAAGATTACGGTTAAGGGTTAGGGTTAGGGTTCAGGTTAGGGGTAGCGGCTAGTGTTAGGGTTAGGGTTAAGGGTTAGTGTTAGGGTTAGGGTTAGAGATAGGGGTTATGGTTAGGGTTAAGGATTAGGGTTAGGTTTAGGCTTAGGGATAGAATTAGTGTTAGGGATAGGGGTTAGGGTTATGGTTAGGGGTTAGGGTTTGGGTTAGAGTTAGCCTTAGGGTGACGGTTTGGGGTTAGGCATTAGAGTTATTGTTAGTCTGATCATTAGGGTTACAGTTTGGTTTTGACAGTAGGGTTAGTGTTATGGTTAGGGTTACGGTTAGGGGTTAGGGTTAGGGTTAGGGTTACGCATTAGGGTTAGGGATTCTGGTTAGGGTTAAGATTAGGGTTTAGTGTTAGGTTTAGCATTAGGTTTAGGATTAGGATTAGGGTTTAGGGTTTCAATTAGGGGTTAGGGTTAGGTTTACATTTAGGGTTAAGGTAGAATTAGAGTAAGAGTTAGGGATTAGTGGTAGGGTTAGTGTTAGTGTTTAGGGTTAGGGTTAGTGGTTCTCATTAGTGTTAGGGTTAGGCTTAGTGTTAGGGTTTGGGGTTAGGGTTAGTATTAGGGTTAGGTGTTAGGGCTTTTATGGTTAGGGTTATGGTTAGGGTTAATGTTAATGTTAGGGTTAGGGTTTAGGGTGGTTAGAGTATGGTTAGGGTTAGGCATAGTGTTAGGGTTATTGTTAGGGATAGTGGAGGGTTAGTGTTAGGGACAGGGTTACGGCTAGGGCTAGGGCTAAGTTTATATTTAAGGTTATGGTTACGGTTAGGCTCAGTTTAGGGGTTATGGTTATGGTTACGGTTAGGGTTAGGGGTAGGGTTTTGGGCTAGTGTTAGGGTTAGGGTTTCGTGTTAGGTTTAGTGTTAGGATGAGGGTTAGGGTAGGGGTTAGGTTTAGGGTTAAGGGTTAGTGTTAGGGTTAGGGGTTAGGGTTAGGGTTGTTTTAGGGTTATGGTTAGGGTTAGTGGTTTAGAATTAGGGTTAGGATTTAGGTGTTAGGTTTATGGCTAGGAGGTAGGGTTATGGCTAAGATTAGTGTTAGGGGTTAGGGTTAAGTTGAACATTATGGTTGGGTTTGGGGTTAAGGTTAAGGGTTAGGGTTAAAGTTAGGGTTGTGGTTGGGGTTAGGTTTAGGGTTGGGGTTAAGATTAGGGTTTTGGACTAAGGATTGGGGTTCAGGTGTAGGTTGGGATTGGGGTTACGGTTCAAATTAGGTGTTACAGTTAGTGTTAGGCATTAGGTCAATCCTACAATCCACCCTTTTATAGTGGCTTTCTCTTATTGAATGTAAGCACTCCTGTTTTGACTCCTCTCTGGCTAAGAGTTATCCTCTTTCTATGAAATGACTCTTTCTTAATTGTGTTTGACAGAACCTCTCATACTTCTTCCACTCTCAGAGTTAAGCAAGACTACATCCAGCCATGCTATTTGTGACAAGAAGCTCCACCCATGTCCTGTGTGACAGTCAGGGCCTCATGCACAGGGTACGATGGAGTGGGGTCCCTGTGACGCCCTCTGTCCCCGAGCCCTCATAGACAGGGCCCAAGCCTAAACCTAACCGTTAACCCTAAGCAAAACCCTAAACCTAATCCTCACCAAACCGCTGACCCTAATCCCTAACACTAAACTTAAGCACTAATCTTAACAGTAATTGCTCACTCTAACCCTAACTCCTAAAACTAATCCTAATTCCTAACCCTAACCCTAACCCAAATACTAACCCCTAACCCTAACCCTAACCCTAAATCTAAATCTCATACTTCTTCCATTATTAGAGTTAAGCAAGCCTACAATACCCTCATGCCAAGCGTGAGATGAAGCTGCGCCCTTGTGTCCCACGTGAAAGGCAGGGACTCCTGCCCTCCATAAGATGGAGTTGGGTCCTGGAAATGCTTCCAGTTCCTGACCCCCCTTAGAGCAGATAGCATCCATTCCCTAACCCTAAACCCTAGCTCTCACCCATCACTCTAATCCTACCCATACCACCTAATCCTAACCCTAATGCTAACACCAAATCCTAAACCTAATCCTAAAAATAACCATAACTCTAATCAAAAACCCTACCCCTTAACACTAACAGTAACCCCTATTTATAACCGTAACACCTAAACCCTAACACTAACTCAAAAACTCTCACCCTAAGCCTAACACTGTGAAAAACCCTAACCATATCCCTAACCCTAACAACCCTAACCCTAACAACGACCCTAACACTAACCCTAAACCATAACCCTAACCTTAACCCTACCACTGACCCTAACCCCTACCCCTAACAGTGAACCCTAACCCTAACACTAACACTAACTCCTAACCCTAACTCTAACCCCTAACACTAACCATAACCCCTAACCTGAAGCCTAACCCGAATCCCAACCTCAACCCCAACCCCAACACCTAACCTTAACCCTAACCCTAATTCTCACACTTCTTCCAATCTCAGAGTTAAGCAACCTTAAAATCCAGTCATGCCATGCATGAGATTAGGATCCACCAGCCCTGAGGTCTGGGCCCAAGGCAAGGGTACAATGGTGTGCTGTCATGGTGACTCTCTCCACACCCCTCTCACCATAGATTAGAGTGCTCCTGTGCCCTTAAACTAACCACTAAATGTAAGTCATAACACTATCCCTAACCCCTAAACCTAAACCGAACCCCTGACCCTAACCACCAACACTAACTCTGAACCCTAACATTAACACTAACCACAGACCCTATCCCTAACGAAAATCCTAACCCATTATCCGAACCCTAAATGTAATTCTCACACTTCTTCCATTCGCAGAAATAAGCAAGCCTACAACCAACCCATGCCATGTGTCAGATGACGCTCCACCCTTGTGTCCCACTTGAGAGCCAGGGTTCCATGACCTGGGTACATCGGAATGGGAACTCGGCTATGCTTCCAGTCCAGACCCTGTATAGAGCAGATAGGGCCCATGCCTTAACCTTTATGCCTAACTCTAACCCCTAACTCTAACCCTACTGTTAAACCTACCAACTAAACTTAACTGTAAGCTTAATCCTAACCTCTCAAACTGACCCTCATCCCTAACCCTAACCCTAACCACAACCCCTAACTCTAACCTGAACCCATAACCAAAACCATAATACTTAACCACTAACACTAACCCCAAAACCCTATCCCTAACCCTTACCCTAACCACAACGTTAACCCTAACCCTACCCTTTACAATGAACCTGGCCATAACCCTAATTAAACAATGACCCTAACCATAAAACCTAGCTGTACCACTAAAGGTTAGCCCCTAACCCTAATGATATTCTTAACCCTAACACTTTACCCTAAACCTAAACCTAAACCATAACCCTAATCCTAACCCAAAATATAATTCTCACACTTCTTCCATTCTAGGAATTAAGCAAGCCTACAATCTAGCCATGCCATGTGTGAAATGAGGCTCTGTCTGAGTCCTGCGTGACAGTCAGAGCCAGGGCCCACAGTATGATGGAGTGGGGATGCAACCACTCTCCACACCCTTGGTGCCCCATACATTAGACAGGGCATGTGCCTTGACACTAATAATTAAACCTAAGCTAATACTAACCCGAACAGCTATCCCTAACAACAACCCAGGAACTGAACTCCTAACAGTAACCCTAATCCCGAAACCTAAACATAACCCCTCACCCTAAACATAAACCTAACTATTAAACATAATCCGAATCTCTAATGATAACACTAATTGTAACCCTAATTCTAACCTCTAATCATAACCTCTAAACATAATCCCAGTCCCTAACACCTAAAGCTAACCTTCATCCTAACCACTTACCCTAACCCCAAATGTAATTCTCAGACTTCTTCAGTTTGAAAAGTTAGGGAAGCTTACAATCCACCCATGCCATGCATGAGAGGAGGCTCTGCCCCTGTGTCCTACATGAAAGGCAGGGGCCCATGCCCTGGGTATGATGGAGTGGGGCCCCAGGTATCTTCCCTTTTCCCCATCCCTGATAGATCAGATAGGGCCCATGTCCTAACCCAAATCCGTAACCCTAACCACTGACTCTAACCCTAACTATAACACCTAACACTAACCCTAATGCTAACCCTAACAACTAATGCTAACCATAACCCCTGACCCTAACCCTAACCCAAACCTTAAACCCTAACCCTAACCCTAACCTTAACCCTAACTTTAACCCTAACCCTAAATCTAATTCTCACACTTCTTCCATTCTCAGAGTTAAGCAAGCCTACAGTCCTCCCATGCCATGCGTGAAAGGAGGCTCTTCCACTGTATCCTGCATGAAACCCACGGGCCCATACTCAGCATATGATAGAAGGGCTTCCTGGCGATAATCCCAGCCCCCTAACCCAACAACCTACTGTAGACAGGGCCTGTGCTGTAAGCATAAACACTACCCTTAACCCATAACCCTAACTCTAAACATAACACCTAACCCTAACCCTATTTCTCACCTTAACACGTAAACCTAACCATAACCCTAATTCTAACACCTTAACTGTAATCCATAACTCTTACCCTAACAAAAATCCCTATCCCATAATTTTAACCCTACTTCCTAGCCATAACCATAACACCTAAAGCCTAACCATAACCCTAAACTGGTAACTTGAACCTTAACTCTGCAAAATACCTTAAACCTAACCCTAAATCCTAACCTTAATCATTAACCAAATCATTAAACCTAAGCTAACACTAACCTGAATCTCTAGCCCAAACCGTAAACCCAGGAGGCCAACTCATAAAAGTAACCCTAGTCCCTAACCCTAACAATAACACTTCACCATAAACCTAAGCCTAACTACTAAACATAGTCCTAATCCGTAGCCTTAACAGTAACCCTATCCCTAATTGTAACCTCTAACCGTAACCCCTAAATCTAATTCTAGTCCGTAACATCTAATGCTAACCTTAATCCTAACCCCTTACCCTAACCCCAAATGTAATTCTCAGACTTCTTCAGTTTGCAAAGTTAAGGAAGCCTACAATCCACCCATGTCATGTGTGAGAGGAGGCTCTGCCCCTGTGTCTTACATGAAACTCAGGGGTCCATGCCCTGGATACGATGGAGTGGGGCCCTGGCAATCTTCCCATTTCCCCACCCCTGATAGATCAGATAGGGCTCATGTCCTAACCTGAATCCACTAACCCTAACACCTAATGCTAACCCTAAACCTTGACCCTAACCCTACCGAAACCCTAAACCCTAACCCTAACCCTAACCCTACACTTAACACTAACCTTAAACCTAATACTAAGTCTAATTCTCACACTTCTTCCATTCTCAAAGTTAAGCAAACCTACAATCCAGCCATGCCATGCATGAGATGAGGCTCCACCTGAGGGCTGCATGATAGTCAGGGCTTTAGGTCCAGGGTACGATGGAGTGGTGTTGCAGTGACCCTGCCTGCCCCCCTCTCACCATAGATAGACAAGCCCTGTGCCCTTAAACTAACCACTAAATCTAAGCCTTAACATTAACCTTAACACCTAACCCTAAACATAACCCGGGACCCTAAACCCCAACACTAACTCTAAACCCTAACCTTAACAATAACCCCTGAGCCTAACACTAACCCCTTAATGTACTCATAATCCCTAATCCAAACCATATTCCTAACCCCTTACCATTGATCCTAAATGTAATTCTCACACTACTGCCATTCGCAGAGATAAGCAAGACTACAACCAACCCTAGCCATGCGTGAGATGAGGCTGTGCCCCAGTATCCCAGGTGAGAAGCAAGGTCCCATGCCCTGGGTACAATGGAGTGGGGTCTCGGTGATGCTCCCTGATCCCGACCCCACATAGAGCAGATAGGACCGATGGGTTAACCCTAATCCATAAGCCTAACCTTTACCCCTAACCCTAACAATAACTCCTAACCCTTACCCTGTTACTAACCTTAACCCTAACACTGAACCCGGCCTCTAACCCCTAACTCTAACCCTAACCCATAACCATAATGGTAGTACCTAAACCATAACACTAACTGCAAAACACCAACCCTAACACTAACCTTAATGATAACCCTAAGCCTAACCCTACCACTTATAACATCTCTAGCCCTAACCTTAACCAAACAACCACCCTAACCCCTAAACCTACACTCTCACACTAACACTAACATTAATCCCTAAGCCTAACCATAATCCTAAACCTAAATCTAATTCTCAGACTTCTTCCACTCTTAGAGTTAAGAAAGCCTACAATCCTCCCATGCCATGCGTGAAAGGATTCTCTGCCACTGTGTCCTACATGAAACCCAAGAGCCCATACCAAACATACGATAGAGTGGGTTCCTGGCGACAATCCCAGCACCTTAATCCATGCCCCTAGTGCAGACAGGGCCCGTGCCCTATGCATAGACACTACATTTAACCCATAACCCTAACCCTAAACTTAACACCTAACCCTAACCCTATTGCACACCTTAACACATAAACCTAACCATAACCCTAAACCTACCCCTTAACCTAACCTTAATGCATGACCCTTACCCTAACAACAACCTCTATCCCATAACCCTAACCCTACCTCTTAGCCATAACCGTAACACCTAAACCCTAACCTTAAACCTAAACCACTAACCCTAACCTTAACCCTACAAACAACCCTAAAGCTAACCCTAAACCATAATCCTAAAACCTAAGCCTAACCCTAGCCCTTAACACTAACCTTAACACATAACCCTATCCATAACCCTTAACCCTAACCCTAACCCTTACCCTAATGCCTAGACCTATCACTGACCCTAAACCTAACCACTAACCCTAACCCTAACCCTAACCCGTATCCTTAACCGTAACCATCAGCCCAAAACTTAACCCTAGTCATAACCGTAACCCCTAACACTAAGCACTCACCATAACACCAACCTTAATCCTTAACCCCAACCATAATCCTAACCCTAAATCTAATTCTCAGCCTTTTTTCTTTCTCTGAGTTAAGAAAGCCTACAATCCCCCCATGCCATGCGTGAAAGAAGGCTCTGCCACTGTGTCCTCCATGAATCTCAGGGGTCCATACCCAGCATAGGATAGAGTGGGTTCACGGCGACAATTGCAGCCTCCTAATGTGCCCCCTTAGTGCAGACAGAGCCCATGTCCTAAGCATAAACACTACCCCTAACCCATATCCCTAAACCTAAACATAACACCTAACCATAAATCTGTTGCACACTGTAACATGTAAACCTAGCCATAACCGTAACTGTAACCCCTTAAATGAACGTTAATGCATAACACTTACACTGACAAGAACCCCATCCCATAATTCTAACCCTACCTCTGAGCCATAAGCGTAACACCTAAACCCTAACCCTTACCATAAAGCGTAGACATAACCCTAAACCTAACCCTAACCCCTAACCCTAACCCTAACCCCTTACCCTAACACTAACACTGAACCCTGATCCTGACCCTAATCCCTAACTCTAACCATAAATCTTAACTCTAACACTAACCCTAACCTGAACACTTAACACTAACCCTAACCCTAACCCCTAATCCTAACCCTATCCCTTAATCCTAAAACTAACCCTAACCATTAACCCTAACTCTAACACCTAGCCCCCTAACCCTAACACTAACCTTAACCCTTAACCCCTAACCACTAACACTAACACTAACCCTATTCCCTAACCCCAAACCCCTAACCCAAATGATAACCCCAATTCTCACAGTTCTTCCATTCTGAGAGTTAAGCAAGCCTACAATCCTCCCATGCCATGAATGAAAGGAGGCCCTGCCACTGTGTACTGCATGAAACCTATGGGCCCATACACAGCATACGATAGAAAGGGTTCCTGGCGACAATCCCAGCCCACTAACCCACCAACCTAGTGTAGACAGGGCCCGTGCTCTAATCATAAACACTACCCCTAGCTCATAACCCTAACTCTAAACGTAACACCTAACCCTAACCCTATTGCTCACCTTAAAACATAAACCGAACCATCACCCTAACCCTAACCCATTAACCTAACGTTAATGCATAAAACTCACCATAACAACAACCCCTTTCCCATAACTCTAACCCTACACCCTGGACATAACCATAACTCCTAAATTCTAAATCTAACCAGAAACTGCTAACCCTAACCATAATCCTAAAAAAAACCCTAAACCTAACCCTAACTTTAACCCCTAATGCTAACCCTAAACCCTAACCCTAACTCTAAGCCTTAACCCTTAACCCTAACTCTAAACACTAAACCCTAACCGTAACCCTCACACTTAACCCTAATCCTAACCCTAACCCTTAAACCTAACTCAAACACTTAACCCTAAACCTAACCCTTACCTTCACACCTAGACCTATCACTACCTCTAAACCTAACCCTAACACCTAACCTTAACTTTAACCATGAACCCTAAACCTAACTCTAACCCCCTAACCCTAACCATAACCCTTAACTCTAACCCTAATGCTAACCAGAACCCTTGACCCTAACACTAAAACCTAACCCTAACCAGTATCCCTAACCCTGACCGTTAACCCTCACCACAACCCTTAACCCTAACCCTAATCCCAAACTTTAACCCTAACCCTACCACTTAACCCTAACCCTAACCCTCACCCTTCACCATAAACCTAGCCATAACAGTTAACTCTAACACTAACCTTAAAACTAACCCTAACCTTAACACTTAACCCTAATCCTAACCGTTAACTTCAACGTAAACCCCAACCCCTAACCCTAACGCTAACACTAACCACTAAGCCTAAACCTAACCCTAACCCTACCCACTAAACCTAACACCTAACCCTAACCGTAACACTAACCCCAACCCCTAAGCCCAAACCCTAACCCTAACCCTAATTCTCACACTTCTTCCATTCTCAGAGTTAAGCAAGCCTACAATCCAGCCATGCCATGTGTGAAATTAGACTTCACCTGAGGTCTGCATGAAGGTCAGGGCCCAAGACCAGGGTACAATGGTGTGCTGTCTCGGTGACCCTTTCCACACCCCTCTCACCATAGATTACACAGGTCCTCTGCCCTTAAACTAACTGCTAAATCTAAGCACTAACACTAACCCTAACACATAACCCTAAACCTACCCCCTGACTCTAACCCCCAACACTGACTCTAAATCCTAACATTAACCCTAACCACGAACCCTATCCCTAACCATAATCCTAACAGATTACCTTAAACCTAAATGTAATTCTCACACTTCTTTCATTCACAGGAATAAGCAAGCCTACAACCAACCAATGCCATGTGTGACATGACGCTCCGCCCTTGTGTCCCACATGAGAGCCAGGGTCCCATGAACTGGGTACAATGGAGCGGGGTCCCAGCAATGCTCCTGGTCCCAATGCCGCATAGAGCAGATAGGGCCCATGCCTTAACCCTAATCGCTAACTCTAACCCCTAACCCTAAACCTATTGCTAAACCTACTCCCTAAACCTAACACTAAGCTTAACACTAACCTCTCAATCTAACCCTGATCCCTAACACTAACCATAACCCCAATCACTAACCCATAACCCTAACACAAAACCGTAATACCTAACCACTAACACTAACCCTGAAAATCTAACCCTGACCATAACCCTAACCACAGCCCTATCCTAACTGTATCTCTTACAATGAACCTAGCCCTAACCCTAATCAAACACCGACCCTAACCCTAAGCCCTAACCCTAAACCCTAGCCCTAACACTAACTTTAGCCCCAAACCCTAACCATATTCCTAACCCTAACCCTTTACACTAACCCTAAAACTAATCCTAAACTCTAACCCTAATCCTAACCTTAAATCTAATTCTCACACTTCTTTCATACTAGTAGTCAAGCAAGCCTACAATATAGCCATGCCATGCATAAGATGAGGCTCTGCTTGAGTCCTGCAAGACAGTCAGAGCCCAAGGCCCAGGGTACGATGGAGTGGGGATGTAACCACGCTCCACACACCCAGTGCCCCATAGATTAGACAGGGCCTGTACCCTGACACTAATCAGTAAACCTAAGGTAACACTAACCTGAACTCCTAGCCCTAACTGAAACCCATGAACCTAACTCCAAACAGTAACTCTAATCCCTAAATCTAACCATAACGCCTCACCCTAAATGTAAACCTAACTACAAAACATAATCCTAACCCCTAACCGTAACTGTAACCCTAACACTAATTCTAACCTCTAACCATAACCCCTAATCCTAATCCTAGTCCTGAACACCTAACCCTAACCTTAATCCTAACCCCTTACTCTAACCCCAAATCCAATGCTCAGATTTCTTCAGTTTGAAAAGATAAGGAAGCCTACAATCCACCCATACCATGCGTGAGATGAGGCTCTGCCCCTGTGTCCTGCATGAAAGGCAGGGGCCCATGCCCTGGCTACAATGGAGTGGGGCCCTGGTGATCTTCCTAGTTCCCCACCACTGATAGATCAGCTAGGGCCCATGTCCTAACCGGAATTCGTAAACCTAAACCCTGACCCTGAACCTAAACATAACTCCTAACCCTAATGATAACACTAACACCTAATCCTACCCCTAACCCCTGACCCTAACCCTAATTGAAACCCTAAACCCTAGCCCTAACCCAACCCCTAACCCAAACCCTAACCCTAACCCTCAATTCTCACACTTCTGATTCTCACACTTCTTCCATTCTCAGAGTTAGACAAGCCTGCAATCCAGCCATGCCATGCATGAGATGAGGATCCGCCTGAGTCCTGCATGACAGTCAGGGCCTTAGGCCCAGTGTACAATGGAGTGGTGTTGCAGCATCCCTGCCCGACCCCATCTCACTATAGATAAACAGGTCTTGTGCCCTTTAACTAACCGCTAAATCTAAGCCCTAACACTAACACTAACCCCTAAGCCTAAACATTACCCCTGACCCTAACCCCCAACACTAACTCTAAACATTAACCTTAACCCTAACCACAGAACCTATCCCTAACCATGATCCTAACCCGTTACCTTAGCCCTAAATGTAATTCTCACACTTCTTCCATTCGCAGAAATAAGCAAGCCTACAACGAACACATGCCATGCGTGAGATGACGCTCTGCCCCTGTATTCCACATGAGAGCCATGGTCCCATGACCTGTGTACAGAGGAGTTGGTTCTCGACCATGCTCCCAGTCCCAACCCCGCATAGAGTAGTTAGGGCCCATTTTTTAACCCTAATCACTAACTCTAACCCTAAGGCCAAACTTAACCCCTAAACCTAACCTTAAGCTTAACCATAACCTGTCAAACTAACCCTCATCCCTAATGCTAACCCTAATCCCAACCCTGAAGCCCTAACTCTAACATGAACCCATAACCAAAAGCATAATACCTAACCACTGACACTAACCCTAAAATGCTAATGCTCACCCTAACACAAACTACAACCGTAACCCTAAACCTACCACTTACAATGAACCTAGCCCTCACCCAAACCAAACAACAACCCTAACCCTAAAACCTAACCCTTAACCCTAGCCCTAACACTAACGCTAGCCCCTTACCCTAATGATATTCTTAACCCTAACCCTTTACCCTAAACCTAAAGCTAAACCCTAACCCTAATCCTAACCCTAAATCTAATTCTCACACTTCTTCCATTCTAGGAGCTAAGCAAGCCTACAATCTAGCCATGCCATACATGAGATGAGGCTCTGCCTGAGACCTGTGTGACAGTCAGAGCCTAAGGCCCAGGGTAGAACGGAGTTGGGATGCAGCCAAGCTCCACATCCCCAGTGCCCCATAGTTTAGACAGGGCCCTTGCACTAACACTAATCAGTAAACCTAATCCCTAACCCTAACACTAAACCGAACCACTAGCCCTAACTGTAACCCATGAGCCTAGCTCCTAACAGTAACCTTAATCCCTAAACCTAATTATAGCCCCTCACCCTAAACCTAAACCTAACCACTAAACATAGTCCTAATCCCTAATCGTAACAGTAATTCTAACTCTAATTCTAACTTCTAAATGTAACCCCTAAACCTAATTCTAGTCCCTAACACCTAACCCTAATCTTATTCTCAACCCCTTTCCCTAACCCCAAATGTAATTCTCAGACTTCTTCAATTCAAAAATTTAAGGAAGCCTAAAATCCACCCATGGCATGCCTGAGATGAGGCTTTTCCCCTGTGTCCTACATGAAAGGCTGGAACCCATGCCTTGTGTACAATGGTGTGGGGCCCTGGCGATCTTCCCAGTTCCCCACTCATGATAGATCATATAAGTCCCATATCTCAACCTGAATCCGAAATCCTAATCCCTCACTGTAACCCTAAAAATAACAACTAACCATAACACTAATGCTAAGCTTAAAACCTAATGCTAAAACTAACACCTTACCCTAATCCTTACCCAAACCCTAAACCCTAACCCTAACCCTCCCCCTAACCTAAACGTAACACTAAACCCTAACACTAACGCTAACTGTAAGCCCTAAACCCTAACCCTAACCTTACTTCTCACACTTATTCCATTCTCAGAGTTAAGCATGCCTACAACCCAGCCATTCCATGTGTGAGATGAGGCCCCGCCTGAGTGCTACATGACAGTCGGGGCCCAAGGCCCAGTGTACGATGGTGTGGTGTCACAGTGACCCTGTCCACACCCCTCTCACCATATATTATACAGGTCCTGTGCCCTTAAATTAACTGCTAAATCTAAGCCCTGACACTAACACTAGCCAGTAACACTAATTCTAACTCCTGAACCTAATGCCCAACATTAACTCTAAAAACTAAACTTAACCCGAACCCCTAATGCTAACCCTAACCACTAACTCTAACACTAACCCCTAATCCTTAACCCTAACACTACACTCTAAAACTAATCCAATCACTTAACCTTATTCCAAACCCTAACCCTAAAACCTAACCCCTTATTCTAATGCCTGGACCTAATCTTAACCTTAACCCTAACCCCTAACCCTAACCCTGAACCCTGACCTTAACCCTAACATTAAATCCTAACCCCAACCCTAACATTAACCCTAACCCCTAAGTCTAAACATAACCTCTAACCCAAACCATAAACCTAACCCCTAACACTAACCGTTACCGTAACCCTAATCCCTAACCCTAACCCTAACCCTAGACCTAATGCTAACCCTCACCCTAAACCTAGCCCTAGCCGAAACCTTAATCCCAGACCGAACACTAGCCCTAGCGATAGTCCTTGCCCTAGCCCTTGCCATAGACGTAACTGTAGTCCTAGCCCTAACCCTAAAACTATCGCTAACACTAACCCTAAAAACCGTAACAGCTAATACTAATCCTAACAATAACCCTAATAATAACCTTAAACCTAACAGCCTTAACCCTTAACCCTAACCCTAACTCTAACTAACCCTAATGCCTAAACCTAAACCTACCCAAAGCCCTATCCATAACCCTAGCTCTAAACCTAGCCCTAGCCCTAGCCCTAACCCTAGACCTAACCCTAGTCCTAGGCCTAGCCCTACCCCTAAACATAGCCCTATGCCTAGCCTTAACCCTACCCCTAACCCTAACCCTAACACTAGACCTACCCCTAGCCCTAGCCCTAGCTCTATCCCTAAGCCTCACCTAACCCTAATCCTAATACTATTCCTAACCATAACCATAACCCTAACAACACTAACCACTAACACTAAACCTAACACTAAGCCTAAACATAACCCTAACCCTGACAAAACTAACCCTAACCCTAACCTCAAACCCTAACCCTAAACCAAGCACTAACACCTAACCCTAACCCTAACGCAAACCCTAAGAAAACCCAAACCCTAACAACTCTAACCCCTAACCCTAACACTAACAATAACCCCTAAACATAACCCTAACCCTAACCCCTAAACCTAACCCTAATCCTAACCATAACCATAACCTTAAAACCAACCCCAAAGGCTAACCCTAACACTAACCATTACCCCAAACCATATCCCGAACCCTAGCCCTAAACCCTAACCCTAAACCTAATGCTAACTCTAACCCTAACCAAAACCCCTAACCCTATTCCTAAGCCTAACCCCTATCCCTAACCCTAATTCTAACTCTAAGCCTAAAACTAAACCTAATCGTAACCATTAATGCTAACCCTAACACCTATGACTAACCCTAACCCTAACCCCTAACACTATCCTAACACTAGCCTCATCCTAACACTAGCCCCTAACCCTAACCCAAAACCTAACCCTAACCCTTAAGCCTAATCTTAACCAAAACCCTAACCATAACACGTAACCTTCACACAAACCCTTAACCATAAACCTAAACCTGTCACCCCTAAACTTAACACTAAACCACTAATCCTAACACAAAACCTCAATCCCTAACCCTAACAGTTAACCCTAAGAATAACCATTAAACCTTACCCTAACACTAACACTAACCCGAACCCCTAACCCTAAACCTAATTCTAACCCTAACCCTAAACCTAAACCTAACCCTATCTCCTAACCCTAATCCTAACCCCTAATCCTAACCCTAACCCTAATCATAATCATAAACACTAAGCCTAACCCCTAACCCTAACCCTAATGCTAACCCTTACTGCTAACCCTAACACCTAACCCTAATTATAACCACAAACCCTAACGTTTACCCTAAGCTTAACACCTAACACTAACCCTAAACCCTAACCCTAACCCTAAGCATAGCCCTAACTGTAGCCCTAGCCCTAGCCTGAGCCCTAGCCCTAAAACAAGCCCTAGTCCTATCCCTGGACCTAACCAGAGCCCTAGCCCTAGCCCTGACACTAACCTTAACCCTACACCTAACCCTAGCCCTAACACTATCCCTAACCCTAACTCTAAACCTAACAACCCTAACCCCTTACACTAACCCTAACCCTAAACCTAACACTAGCCCCTAACCCTATCCCAAACAATAACCGTAAAACTAAACCCTAATCTTAACCATAAACCTAACCCTAACACCTAACCCTAATACTAACCCCTAACACTAAACCTAATCCTATCCCTTACCCCTAAACTTAAGGTGAAAACCCTAACCCTAACACAAACCCCAGACTCTAACCCCTAACCTTAACACTAACCCTAATCACTAACCTCAAACCTCAAATTGTAACCCTAACAGTTAACCCTAAAACTAACCATTAAACCTTACCTGAAACCTAACCCTAATTCTAACCCTAACCCTAAACCTAAACCTAATCCTATTCCCTAAACCTAACCCTAACACTAACCATAACCCCTAACCTTAAACCTAACCCATAACCTTAACTCTAACCCTAACCCAAAACCCTCACACTTACACTAACTGTAACCCCTAATGCTAAAGATAACCCTAAGCCTAACTCCTAACCCTAACACTATCTCTAGCCCTAACTCTAACCCTAGCTCTAAACCTAGCCCTAGCCTTAGCCCAACGCTAGCCCTAGCCCTAACCCTAACAATATCCCTAACCCTAACCCTAAACCTAACAACACTTACAGCTAATACTAATCCTAACACTAACCCTAACCATAATCATAAACCTAACAGCACTAACCCATAACCCTAACCCCAACCCTAACCCTAACCCAAACCTGAACCCTAACAACATTAACCCCTAACCCTAACCCTAACACAAACCCTGAAATATAATCCTTACCCTAACACCTAACCCTAACCCTAACCCTAAACCTAACCCTAACTGTAACCCTAAACCTAACCCCAAATGCTAACCCTAACATTAACCATTACCCCAAACCCTGTCTAGAACCCTAACCCTAACCCTAACCCCCAACCCTAAACCTAACGCTAACTCTAACACTAACCAAAACCCCTAACCATAACCCTAACCCTAACCCCTATCCCTAACCCTAATTCTAACCCTAAGCTTAAACCTAAACCTAACCCTAACCCTTAACCCTAACTCTATGACTATCCTTAACCCTAACCCTAACCCCTAATCTTCACACTAACCTATAACCCTAAGCCTAACCCTGTCACTTACCCCTAAACCTAACACTAAACCCCTAACCCTAATACTAACCCCAAACCCTAACCCTAATCCCTAACCTTAGCACAAACCCTAAACCCTAAAACCAAACCTCAAACCCTAATGCTAACAGTTAAGCATAAGAATAACTGTTAAACCTTACCTTAACACTAACACTAACCCTAACCCCTCACCCTAACTCTAATTCTAACCCTAACCCCAAACCTAAACCTAGCCCTATCCCCTAACCCTACAACTTACCTCTAATCCTAACCCTAACCCTAACGCTAACCCTAACCATAAACCCTAACCCTAACCCCTAACCCTAACTCTAACCCTAACACTAACACTTACCCCTATCCCTAATGCCTAACCATAATTCTAACCACAAACCCTAAAGGTTACCCTAACCGTAACACCTAACCCTAACTCTAACCATAACCCAAAAACCTAACCCTAACCCTAGCCCTAACTGTAACCGTAGCTCTAACCCTAGCCCTAGACCTACACCTGACAATAGCCCTAGACCTAGCCCTAGACCTAACCATAGCCCTAGCCCTAGTTCTAGCCCTAGCCCTAAACCTAGCCCTGCCCTAACACTAACATTAACAAAAAATCTAACCCCAACCCTAACAACCCTAATCCCTAATAGTAACCCTAACATTAACGCTAAGCATTATCTTAACCCTAAAAGCCCTAACCACTAACCCTGAACCTAATGCTAACCCTAACCCTAACGCTAACACCTAACCCTTATCCTAATACTGATGCTAACCCTATACATAAAACTAGTCCTAACCCCTAAACCTAATTCCTAATTCTAACCCTATGATTAAACCTAGCCCTTACTCAAACCATAAACCTAACCCTAACCTCTAAATCTAACCCTAAACCTAACACTAACCCACACCCTAAACTCTACCATAGACCTAACCATAAAATAACCCTTAACTCTAAACCTAACCAACTTATGCTAACACTAACGCTAACCCTTACCCATAAACCTAACACTAACCCTAACCCTAACCTTAACCCCAACCATAACACTAGCCCCTAACTCTAACCCGAACTCTAAACCTAACCCTTAAACAAAATCTTAACCATAAACTTAACTCTAACCCCTAATGCTAACACTAACCCCTAACCCTAAACCTAACCCTATCCCTTACCCCTAAACCTAACCCTACTTCTAATCCTAACCCTAAACCTAAACCTAACCCTTACCCTTAAATTTAACCCTAACCCATAGTGCTAACCATAACCCTAACCCTAACACTAATCCCTAACCCTAAACTTAATCCAATCCCTTACCACTAAACCTAAAACTAAACACCTAACCCTAACAGTAACCCCAAACCATAACCCCTAACCCCTCACCTTAACATTATCCCTAACCCAGAAGCCCAAACTGCTAACCCTAACCCTAACAGTTAACCCTAAGACTAACCATTAAACATTACCCTAATGCTAAACCCTAAATGCTACCATGACCATTACACCTAGACCTAACACTTAACACTAACCCTAAGCCTAAAACTAAACCAAACCCTAACACCTAACAATAACCCTAAAACAAACCCTATCCCTAAACATAACCCTAACAAGAACAGTAATCCTAACCCTAACTCCAACCCGAACCCTAACCTTAACCCACTAACACTAACCCTAACCCTAATCCCTACTCCTAATCCTAAACCTAACACAACATTAACACTAACCCTACCTATCATAAACTTAAACCCTAACCCTAACTGTAAGCCTAAACCTAAACCCTAACACCAACCATAATCCTAACCCTAACTCTAACCCTAAGAGTCAGCCTAAGCCTAAACGTAACACTAACACTAACTGTAACACAAACACTAAACCCTAACAATAACCCTAACCATAATTCTAACCTTAACACTAAACCATAAACTGAAACCTAAACTAACCCTAACTTTAAACACTAACAGTAAGCCTAACTTTAAAAGTAACCCTTACCTCTAAACCTACCCCCTAACACTAACCCTAACCCACACCTCTAACCCTAACCCTAACACAACCATAACCCTAACCATAACATTAACCCTAATCCCTATCCCGAAACCTAATCCTAAACCCTAACCCTAACCCTAAACCCTAACCATAACCCTAATCTTTAACCCTAACCATAAACCTAAACCCTAACCCTCACCCTAACCCTAAACAAAACCATAACGCTAACTGTAACCCCTAAGCCTAAGCCGAACCCTAAGCCTATCCCTAACCCTTAACGGCTAACCCTAACCCTAACACTAACCCCTAAACCCTAACGCTAAATCTAACACTAACACTAACTCCTAACCCTAACCCTAATGCTAACCCTAACCCCTAAGCCTAATCCTATCCCTAACCACTATCCCTAATCCTTACTGTAACCCTAACCACTAACCCTAACCCTAACACCTAACCCTAACCCTAGCCCTAACTCCTAACCCTAGACCTAACACTAACCCTCACACTAACCCTAGTCCTAGCCCAAACCCTAACCCTAACCGTACCCCTAAACCTAGCCCTAGCCCTGACTCTAACATTAGTCCTAAACCTAACCCTAAGCCTAACAACCCTAACCCCTAATACAAACAATGACACTAACCATAACCATTACCCTAACCCTAAAAGCTCTAACCCCTAAACATAACTGTAACCCTAACCCTAATGCTAACCCTAACCCTAACCCCTAACCCTAACCCCTAACCCTAATCCTAATTCTAACCTTAACCCTAAACATAAACCTAGCCCTAACCCCTAACCATAACATTATCCCTAACTCTAATCATAATCCCTAACCCTAACCCTTACCCTAAACCTTACCCCTAACACTAACACTAACCCCTAACACTAACCCTAAACCTAACCCTAACCATAACACTAAACATAACCCCAAACACTAACCCGAAAACAAACCCGAACCCCAACCCTAACAACCATAACCCCTAACCCATACCCTAAACCGAACCCTGACATTAAACACTCACCCTAACCCTCACCCTAGCCCCTAACACTAACCCTAACCCTAACCCCTAACACTAATTCTAACCCTAACCGTAACCCTAAACCTAACCCCAAACCTTAACACTAACACTAACTGTAACCTCAAACCCTTACTGGAACCCTAAACCTAACACTTAACGCTAATCTTAACCATAACCGTAACACTAACCCATAACCCTAACACTACCCCTAACCCTAAAACTGACTCTATCCTTTACTCTTAAACCAAACACTAAACTCATAACCTGAATACTAACCCCAAACACTAAACCCAAATATCTAACCTTAACACAAACCCTATCAACTAACCCCAAATTCTAACCCTAACTCTAACAGTTAACCTTAAGACTAAATGTTAAACTTTAACCCCAACTCTAAACCTAACCACTAACCCTAACCCTAAACTTAAACCTAACCCTAACCCCTAATCCTAACTCTAAACCCTAATCCTAACCCTAAACCTAACGCTAACCCTAACCATAAACCCTAACCCTAACCATAACCTCTAACCCTGACCATAACCCTAACCCCTAACCCTAAACCTATCCCTTAAACCTAACCCTAACATTAACCCCAAAACCTAACCCTTATGCTAACTGTGTCCCCTAACGCTAACCCTAACACTATCCCCTAACTGTAATCCTAACACTAACCCGTAACCCTAAACTTAAACCAAGTCCTAACTCTACCAATATTTCTAATGCTAGCCCTAGCCCTAGCCTTAGCCCAAGAGGTGACCCTAGCCCTAGCCCCACCCCTAGCCCTAATCATAGCCCTAGCCCTAGCCCTGAAACTAACCCTAACCCTAAACCTAACTCTAGCCCTAGCTCTGGCCCTAAACCTAGCGATAGCCCTGGCACTAACCTTAACACTAAACCTAACGCTAGCCCTAGCTCTAGCCCTAGCCATTGCCCTATGACTAACACTAGTCCTAACCTAACACTAACACTATCCCTAACCCTGATCCTAACACTAACAACACTAAGCCCATACACTAACCCTAACACTAAACATAAACATAACCCTAACCCTAACAGCTGTAACCCTTAACCCTAACTGAAAACCCTAACACTAACGCTAAACCTAACCCCAACCAATAAGCCAAACCCTAACACTAACACAAAACCTAAACCTAATTCCTAACCCTAAACATAAACCTAACCCTAACCCCTATCCCAAACCATAATTCTAACACTAACCCTAAATCTAAACCTAACCCTAAACCCTAACCCTAAACATAACCCCTAATCCTAACACTAAATCTAACACTAAGCCTAAACCTAAATCCTAACTGTATCGCTAACTTGAACCCTAACACCTAACCCTAACACCTAACCCTAACACTAACCCTAACTGTAACCCATAACCCTAACACTAACCCTAACACCTAACCCTAACCCTAATGCTAATCCTAACCTCTAACTCTAAACCTAACACTAACCGTGAAACTAAACCAAACCCCAAACCCTAACACTAACCCTAACCTGAAACCTAACAACCCTAACACCTAACCCTAACCCTAACGCTAATCCTAACCTCTAACTCTAAACCTAACACTAAACGAGAACCTAAACCTAACCCCAAACCCAAACACTAACCCTAACCCGAAACCTAACAACCCTAAACCCTAACCCCTAACCCCTACACCTAATCCTAACCTGAACACTAACCCCTAACCCTAACCCTAAACCTAACACCTAACCCTAACCCTACTTCTAATCCTAACCCTAAACCTAAACCTAACCCTTACCCTTAACCTTAACCCTAACCCATAACCCTAACCACAACCCTAACCCTAACACCTAACCCTAAATCTAATCCAATCCCTTACCCTTAAACCTAAAACTACATCCCGAACCCTAACACTAATCCCAAACCCTAACCCCTAACCACAAACCTTAACACTATCCCTAACCCCGAAACCCAAACTGTTAACTCTAAGCCTAACAGTTAACCCTAAGAGTAACCATTAAACATTACCATAACGCTAAACCCTAAACACTACCCTGACCATTAACCCTAAACCTAACACTTAACACCAACCCTAATCTTAACACTAAACCTAACACTAACACCTAACACTAACCCTAAACCTAACCCTATCCCTAACCATAACCATAACAAGAACACTAACCCTAACCCCAACTCCAACCCTAACCCTAAGCTTAACACACTAACCCTAACCCTAACCTTAATCCCTAATCCTAACCCTAACCCTAAACCTAACACTAACCATAACCATAACACTAACCCTAACCCTAAACTAACCCTATCATAACCCTAAACCCTAACCCAAACACTAACTTTAATTCCTAAACCCAACGCTAAACCTAAACCTAATCCTAAGCAGAAGACTAAGCCTATCCCCAACACTAACTGAACCGTAACCCTAACCCTAAACCTTAACACTAACTCTAACCTTAACTCTAACACTAACACTAAACCCTAAATATAAAATTAAAATAAACCTAACCCTAAACACTAACCGTAACCCTTATCCTAAAAGTAACCATTAGCTCTAAACCTAACCCCCTAACAATAACCCTAATGCTCACCGCTAACCCTAACACTAACCCTAACCCTAACACAACCTGAAACCTAACAATAACCCTAACCCTAATGCCTAATACTAATCCTAAACACTAACCCTTACCCTAACCCTAAACCCTAACCATAAACCTAATCCCTAACCCTAACAATAAACCTTAACCTTCACCATAACCCTAACTCTAAACACAAATCCTAAACCTAACCGTAATGCTAACCCTAACCCCTAAGCCTAACCCTAATCTGCACCCTAACTGTAACTCTAAACCCTAACCCTAACCCTAAACCTAATCGTAACACTAACCCTAACCCCTATCCCTAACACTAACCCTTAAACCTAACCTTAAGGCTAACCCTTATCCCTAAACCTTGCCATAATCCTAATAACTAACGCTAACCCTAATCCCTAACCCTAACACTAGACCTGACTCTCACCCTCACACTAACCCTAGCCCTAGCCCCAACCCTAACCCTAACCTTAGCCCTAACTCTAGCCCTAGCCCTAAGCCTAATATTATCCCTAAACCTAACCCTCACCCTAAAAACCCTAACCCCTAATACCAACAATGACACTAACCCTAACACTAACTCGAACACTAACCCCTAATCCTAACCATAAAATCCCCAACCTCTGCCCCAACCCTAACCCTAAATCCTAACCCTAATCCTAACCCCTAACCCTAACCCCAAACCCTAATCCTAATTCTAACCTTAACCCTAAACATAAACCTAGTCCTAACCCCTAACCCTAACACTAACCCTAACCTCTAAACCTAACCCCTAACACTAACCCTAACCCTAACCATAACCCCTAACTGTAACCCTTACCCTAACTCTAAACCCTAACCCTAACCCCTAACACTAACACAAAACCTAACTCTAACCACTCACACTAACCCTTACCCTAACACTAACCCCTAAGCCTAACCCTAACCCTAACACTAACTCTAACCATAATCCCTAACCCTAATGCTAAACCTAACGCCAAACCTTAACCCTAACTGCAGCCCTAACCCAAAAACTAGCTCTAAACCTAACCCCTAACACTAATGCTAACCCTAACCATAACACTAAAACTAAACTCCAAACACTAACCCTAACCCACACCCAAATCCTAACAACCCTAAGCCCTAACCCCTAACCCTAAACCTAAACCTAACACTAACCCCTAACCCTAACCCTAGCCCCTAACCCTAACTCTAACTCCTAATCCTAACCCTAACACTAACCATAATGCCAAACCCTAACTGGAACGCTAAACCTAACCCTTAACCCTAACCTTAACCATAACACTAACACTAACCCATATCCCTAACACTGAACCCTAACCCTAAACCTAATCCTAAACCCCTAAACCTAACACTATCCCCAAACACTAACCCCAAACCACTAAACTCAACACAAACCCTATTCCCTCACTGCAAACCTATAACTCTAACCCGAACAGTTAACCCTAAGACTAACCATTAAACCTTACCCTAACCCTAACCCTAAACCTAACCACTAACCCTAACCCTAAGTCTAATCCTAACCCTAAACCTAAACCTATAACTAAACCTTAACCCTAACCCTAACTCCTAATCCTAAACCTAAGCATAACAGTAACCCAAAATAAAACCTAACGCTAACCCTAACCGCTAAACCTAACCGTAACCCAAACCCTTAACCCTAACCCTAAGCCATAACGCTAAACTTAACCCTAACACTAACACCAAAACCTAACACTTACCCTAAAAGTGTCCCCTAACCCTACACTAACCCTATCCCCTAACATGAACCTTAACCCTAAACCCTAACCCTAACCCTAACCCAAGCCCTAACTCTAACCCTAGCTCTAACCTAGCCTTAGCACTAGTCCTAGACCTCACCCTAGCCCAAGCCCTAGGCCTAGACCTAACCATAGAACTAGTCCAAGCCCTGACACTCACCCTAACCATAAACCTAAACCTAGCCCTAACCCCAGCCCTAGCCCAACCCTAACACTATTCCTAACCCTAAACCTAACCTTAACAACCCTAACCTCTTACAATAACCCTAACCCTCACCCAAAACCCCTAACCTCTTACACTAACCCTAAGACAAACCCTAAGCCTAAGCCTAAGCCTAACCCTAACACTAACCCCTACCACAACCCAAAACCTAACCCTAAACCCTAACCCTAAAACTAACCCAAACCCTAAACCCTAACCATATAGATAACCCTAAAAGTAACCCTTAACCCTAAACCTAACCCCCTAACACTAACCCTAACCCCTAAACCAAAACCTAACCCTAAACCTAACACCAAGCCGTAATCCTAGCCCAAACCCTAACCCTAATAATAACCCTAAACCTCACTGCTAACCCTCACCTAAATCCTAAAAACTAACCCTAACCATAACACTAACCCTAACCCTAAACCCAAACCCTAAAACTAACGCTAACCTTAACTGCTAACCCTAACCCTAACGCTAACCCTAAACCTTACCTCTAACCCTAAGCATAACCCTAACACTAACACCTAACCTAACCCTAATTTTTACACTAACCCTAAACCTAAACCTAACGCTAACCACTAACCTTAACACTAAAACCTAATATTAACCATAACCCTAACGTTAAACCTAACCATAACCCTAATCCTAAACCCTAACACTAACCCTAACCCTAAGACTAAACCCTAAACCTAACTCTAACCCTAACCCTAATACTAACACTAGCCCCTAACCCTAACCCAAGCACTAAATCTAACCCTTAACCATAATCTTAACCATAAACCTAACTGGAACCCCTAACCCGAACACTAATAATACCTAACCCCAAACCTAACACTATCCCTTACCCTGAAACCTAACACTAAACCCCTAACCCTAACACTAAACCCAAGCCCTAAACTCTAACCCCTAACCTTAACACTAACACTAGCCCCTAATCCCAAACCTCAAATTGTAATCCTAACAGTTAACCCTAAGACTCACCAATAAACCTTACCCTGAATCTAAACCTAGGCCTAACCACTAACCCAAACCTTAATTCTAACCCTAACGCCAAACCTAAACCTAACCCTATCCCCTAACCCTAACCCTAACCGTGAAAGTAACCCTGACCCTAATCCCTAAGCCTATTCCTAACCCTAAGCCTAAACCCTAGCCCTAATGCTAACCCTAACTCTTAACCTTAACCCTAACACTAAAACTAACCGTAATGCTAAACCTAACCCTTAAGCCTAACCCATAACCCATAACCCCCTAACCCTAAACGTAACACTAACCCTTAACCCTAACCATCTCTCTAGCTCTAATCCCTAACCAAAACACTGACTGCCGCCCCTAATCCTAAAAATTAGCCCTAACCCTAGCCCTAAACCCTAACCATAATCCTAGACCTAACCCTAACCCCCACACTACCCTAGCCCTAGCCCAAACCATAACCCTAACACTAGCCCTTGCTCTATCCATAGCCCTAGCCCTAATCCTAGCCATAGCCCTAACCCTAACATTATCCCTAAACCTAACCTTAACCCTAACAACCCTAACCCCTAATACTAAACCTAACACTAACCGTAACCATTACCCTAACCATAAAAGCCCTAACCTGTAACCCTAACCCTAACCCTAATCATAACCCCTAACACAAACCCTAAACCTAACTGGTAACCCTAATCCTAATTCTAACCCTAAACCTAAACACACACCTAGCCATTACCCCTAACCCTAAACCTAACCTTAACACTAACCGTAGCCCTAAACCTAACGCTAACATCTAACCTTAAACCTAACCCCCAACACTAACCCTAATCTTAACCATAACCCCTAACCCTAACCCTTATTCTAACGTCAACCCCTAAGCATAACCCTAACACTAGCCCCTAACCCTTACCAAAACCCTAACCCTAACCCTTAACCCTAATCTTAACAGTAATACTAACCCTAACCTCTAACCCTAACAGTAACCGCTAACCCTAAACCTAACCCTATCCCTTATCCCTAAACCTAACACTAAACCCCTATCAATTACACTAACCCCAAACATGAACCACAAACCCTTAAACTTAACACAAATCCTATGCCTTAGCCCCAAAGCTCTAACCCTAAGAAAACAGTGAACCCTAAGACTAACCATTAAACCTTACCCTAACCCTGACTCTAAACCTAACCACTAAACCTAACCCTAATTCTAATCCTAACCCTAAATCTAAACCTAACCCTAACCCCTAATCCTAACCCTAACCCTAACGCTAACCCTAACCATAAACCGTAACCCTAACTGTAACCGCTAAACCTAACTCTAACCCTAACCCTAACATCTAACCCTAACCCTAAACCCTAAACCTAACCCTAACTCCAAATTCTAAAACTAACCTGAAACCTAACTCCTTACCCTAACCCTAATGCTAACCTTAATCCTTACCCGTAACATTAACCCTAACCGTAACACCGAATGCTAACACTAATTCTAACCGTTAGACTAAATCTAACCTAATGCGAATGCCTAACCCGAGTCCTAACCCCTAATCCTAACCCTAACACGAATGCTAACCCATAACCATGACCTTAATCCTAAACCTAACGCCTAACACTAATCCTAATCATATCCCTACCCCCTAACGTTAAACCTAATGGGAACACCTAACCCCTCACCCTTACCCTAACCCTAACCTCTAAACCTAGCTATAACTCTTACCCTGGCCCTTGTCCTAAACTTAACACTAACCCTAGCCCTAACCCTCATCCTAACCCTACCTGTAGCTGTAGACCTAGCCCGAGCCCTAAATTTAAACTTAAACCTAACCCTAGACCTAACCCTAAACCTAGCCATAACCTTAACTGCATCCCTAACTCTAAATCTAGGCCTAGCCATAGCCCTAGTCCTAGCCCTAACCCTAACCTTATCCCTAAGCCTAAACCTAAACCTAACCCTAACCCTAGCCCTAGCAATAAACCTAGCCCTTGCACTAACCTTAAACCTAAACCCAACCCAAACACTAACTCTAGCCCTAAACCTAGCCCTAGCCCTAGTCCTACCCCTAACCTTAGCCCTAGTTAACCTTAGTGTTAGGGTTACTAACACTATCCCTAACCCTAACAACCCTAACCGCTAACACTAAACCTAACCCTAATCCAAACGATAACTCTAACACTAGCAGCCCTAACGCCTAACCCTAACCCTTAACCCTAACACTAATCCTAAATCTAACCCCTAAACCCAACTCTAATTCTAACACTAACCCTAAACCTAAACCTAACCCTATCCCCTAACCATAACCCTAAGACTTAATCCTAACCATATCTCTAATGCTAACCTTAACCCTAAAACCTAACCCTAACCCATAAACCCTAACCCTAACCCTAACCCTAGACCTAGTCCTAGCCACAACCCAAACCCTAGCCCTAGCCCTAGCCCTAGCCTTAACCCTAACCCTAGCCCTAGCCCTAGCCCTAGCCCTATCCCTAACTCTAACCCTACCTCTAACCCTAACCCTAACATTTAAACCTAACCCTAACCATAACCATTAACCCTAATCTTAACCCTTTACCCTAATCCTAACTTATAACCCTAACACTAACCCCTATCCATAAACCTTACCCTAACCCTAACTGCTAAATCAAACACTTAACCCCTAACACTAAAACTAACCCAAAACTCTAACCTCTAACCCCTACCCTTAACACTAAAACTATCCCCTATCACCAAACCCGTAACCCTAACCCTAACAATTAACTCTAAGACTAACCATTAAACCTCACCTAACACTTAACCCTAAACTTAACCCTAACCCTTAACCTTAACTGTAACCTTAACCCTAACCCTTAACCCTAAACCCTACCCTTACAGTTAAACTTAACCCTAACCCTTAACCCTAAACCCTACCCTTACAGTTAAACTTAACCCTAACCCTTAACCCTAACCCTAACCCTAAACCTTAACCCTAATACCAACCCTTAAGCTTAACACTAAATCTAACCCTTAAACCTAACCCTAACCCTTAACCCTTAATCCTCACCCTTAACCCTAACCACAAACCCAAACCCTAACACCTAACCATAAACCTATCCTTAACCGTTAGCTTAACCCTAACAAAAACACTTAACCATAATACTAACCTTCAACCTTAACCCTAACCTTACCCTTAACCATAATCCTAAACCTTAACACCTAACCCTACCGTAAACCTTACCCCTATCTCGAACCATCAACACTCACCGTATCCCTTAACACTCACTCTAACCATAACACTTAAACCTAACCCTAACATTTAACCGTAACCGTAACTGTAACCCTTAACCCTAATCCTAACCCTTTCCCAAAACCTAACCTAACTCCTAGTCCTAAGTCTAACACTAACCCCTAGTCCTAAACATAACCGCAACCCCTAGCCCTAACCTTAACACAACCCTAAGACTAACCGTTAAACCTCATCCTAACACTTAACCCTAACCCTAACCCCTAACCCCAATCCTAACCATGATCCCTAAACCTAACTCAAACACCTAAACCTACAAATAACCCTTAACCCTCACCCTAACACTAACCCGAAAAATTATCCCTTACCCTAAACCCTAACCCTAACCCTTAACCCTAACCCTCACCCTTAACCCTAACCCTAGTCCTAACCCTAACATTTGACCCTACCACTAAACCAAACTCCTAAACTTAACCATAAACCTCAACATTAACCCTAAACTTAACTGTAAACTTTAACCCTAACACTAACCTTTAAACCTAATGTTAACTCTAACCCTTAAATCTAACCTTAACCCTTAACCCTAACCCTAAACCCTAACACAAACAATAAACACTAAACCTAATCCTAACCCTAACACTATGCCCTAAATTTAACACTTAAACCCTTACCCTGACACTAACCCCAAACCTTAACCACTAACCCTTTACCCTAACAAGAACCTTAACCCCTAATACCAAACCCCTAACCCTAACCCTAAATCATCCTTACCCTTAAAGCGAACCCTAACCCTAACACTTAAACCTAAGACTAACCCTTAACCCTAACCCTTAAGCCTAATTCTAACACAACCCTAAACTTAACCTTAACCGTTAACCCTAACCCTATCACTAACCCTTAACCTTAATCCTATCCCTTAACCCTAACCCCTAACCCTAAGCCTAACCCTTAACCCTAACCCTAACCATTAACTCTCACCCTAACACTTAACCCTGACCCTAACCCCAACCCTTAATCTTAACCGTAACCCTTACCATAACACTAACCCTAAATTTAATCCTGATCCTAACACTTAACCTTAACCCTAACAATAACCCCTAGTCCTAACCCTAACACTAACCCCTAACGCTAAACCCGACCCTAAACCTAACCCCTAACCCTCACACTAACTCTAACCCCTAACCCTAAACCCAGACCCCTAACCCTAACCCTAATTCTTACTCTTCTTCCATTCTCAGAGTTAAGCAAGGCTACACTGCATCCAGGCCACATGTGAGATGAGGCTCCACCTGAGTCCTGCGTTACAGGCAGGGGCACATGCCCATGGTACGATGGAGTGGGGTCCGTGGATTTGTAGGCTTGCTAAACTCCAGTTTTGAAGAATTGTGAAAGTCATATATAGGGTCGCTTACACTTACTTATAGAAAGCAACTATTGGGGTGTGCTTTGTAGGCTTGCCTTACTCTAGTTTGGATGAAGTGGGTGAGTCCTATGCATAGGAACGTTAGCATTTAGAGGGAGTATCTATGGGGGGGGTGCTTTCTGGCTTGCTAAACTATAGTTTGGAAGAAGCTCAAGAGTAATATATAGGAACAATTTCATTCATTCATAGAAAGCAATTATAAGGAGTTTATTTGTAGGCTTGCTAAGCTCTACTTTGGAGGAAGTCGAGAGTCATATAAAGCAACGCTTACATTCACAGAAAGCATATATGGGGGGTGGTTTCTAGGCTTCCTAAACTCTAGTTTGGAAAAAGGAGAAAGTCATGTGTAGGAACGCTTACATTCACTTAGAAGAAGGAATTATTTGCGGGGATTTGCAGTATTGCTAAAATCTTAGATTGGAAAAATCGCGGGAGTCATATATAGGAATGTTAACATTCACTTAATGAAAGCAACTATCAGGGGGTGGTTTCCAGGTTTCCTATACTCTAGTTTGGAAGAAGTGCGACAGTCCTATATAGGAAGGCTTACATTCACTCAGAGAAAGCAATTATGGGTGAGTGCATTATAGACATGCTAAACTCTAGTTTGGAAAAATTTTGAGAGCCATGTAGAGGAAAGCTTGCAGTCACGTAGAGAAAGCAACTACCAGGGGTGGTGTGTAGGCTTGCTAAACTCTAGTTTGGAAGAAGGGCAATCGTCATATATAGGGAGGCTTAAATTCATTCAGAAAAAGAAGCTGTCAGGGATTGGTTTGTAGGCTTACTCAAATCTAGTTTGGAAGAAGAGCGAGAGTCATATATAGGAAGGTTTACATTCACTCAGAGAAAGCTACTGTGAGGGTGCTTTATAAACATGCCAAACTCTTCCTTGTAATGCATGCGACAGTCATGCATAGAAATGCTTAAATTCACTCAGAAAAAGCAAGTACGAGAATGGTATTTGTAGGCATGTTAATCTCTACTTTGGAAGACGATCGGGAGTCACGTACACAAAGGCTTACATTCACTAAGAGAAAGCAACTATTTGGTGGGTTATTTTGGCATGCTAAAGTCTAGTTTGAAAGAATGAGAGTCATATATAGGAACACTTACATTCACGCAGAGAAAGCAACTACAGGGTGGTGTTAGGTACGCATGTTAAACTATAGTTTGGGAGAAGTTCCAGAGTCCTATTTAGGAAAGGTAACAGCCACTTAGAAAAAGCAAGTGTCGACGGGTGGTTTGTAGGCTTGCTAATCTATATTTTCAATGAAGTGTATGTGTCATATATGGGAACGCTTATATTCACTCAGAGAAGGCAACGTTGGGGTCGTGGTTTGTAGGCATACTAAATCGTTGTTAAGTACGAGAGTGATACATAGAAATGCTTGCATTCACGCAGAGAAAGCATCTATGGGGTGGTTTCTTTGTAAGAATGCTAATCTCTAGTTTGGAAGAAATTCAAGAGTAATATATAGGAAAGCTTAGACTCACTTAGAGAAAGCAACTTTCCGGGGTGGTTTCTAGGCCTGCTAAACTCTACTTTGGGAGAAGTTGGAGAGTCATATATGGGAATGCTTACATTTACTCAGAGAAAGCAATGATGCGGTGGTGGTTTATAGGCATACTAAACTCTCGTTTCAAAACGTACAGGTCATATATAGGAATGCTTACTTTCAGGCAGGGAAAGCAACTGGGGGGGGTGGAGTTCTCTAGGCATTCTAAACTCTAGTTTGGATGAAGGGTGAATAAGAAAGCTTAGAGTTACTTAGAGAAAGCAACTCTCGGGGTGTGGAATGCAGGCCTGCTAAACTCTATTTTGGTTTGTGTGAGACTCATATATGGGAACGACTACATTACCTTCGAGAAAGAAATGATGGGGTGGTGGCATTTAGGAAAGGTTACAGCCACTTAGAAAAAAAGGAAGAGTCAGCGGGTGGTTTGCAGGCCTCTAAAACTCTATTTTGGTTGAAGTGGAAGTCACATAGTGGAACGCTTACATTGACTCAGAGAAAGCAACGATGGGGGGGTGGTTTGTAGGAATACTAAATTCTAGTTTGGAACACGTACAAGTCATATACAGGAACGCTTAAGTTCATGCACAGAAAGTAACTATGGAATGGTGTTTTGTAAGCATGCTAGTCTCTAGTTTGGAAGAAGTTCAAGAGTAATATATCGTAAAGCTTACAGTCACTTAGAGAAAGCAACTCTCTGGGGGTGGTTTGTGGGCCTGCTAAACTCTTCTTTGGAAGAAGTGCGAGAGTAATATATGGGAACGCTTACATTCACTCAGAGAAAGCAACGATGGGGTGGTGATTTGTAAGCATGCTAGTCTCTAGTTTGGAAGAAGTTCAAGAGTAATATATCGTAAAGCTTACAGTCACTTAGAGAAAGCAACTCTCTGGGGGTGGTTTGTGGGCCTGCTAAACTCTTCTTTGGAAGAAGTGCGAGAGTAATATATGGGAACGCTTACATTCACTCAGAGAAAGCAACGATGGGGTGGTGATTTGTAGACATATTAAACTTTCGTTGCAAAGACGTATGAGTCATATACAGGAAGTCTTACATTCAAGCAGAGAAAACAAGTATGCAGTGGTGCTTTGTAAGCATGTTAATCTCTAGTTTGGAAGAAGTTCAAAGTAATATATAGGAAAGCTTACAATCACTTAGAAAAAGTAACTCTCTGGGGGTGGTTTGTAGGCCTGCTAAACTCTACTTTGCCAGAAGTGCGAGAGTCATATATGGGAACGTGTACATTCACTCTGAGAGAGCAACGGGGGAAGGGGGAGTTGTTTGTAGGCACACTAAACTGTAGTTCAGAAGAATTACGAGAGTCATATATAGAAACTCTTACATTCACACAGAGAAAGCAACTGTGGTGTGGTGTTTCCTAGGTATTCCAAACTCCAGTTTGGGTGAAGTGTGAGAGTCATATAGAAGAAAGCTTAGAGTTACTTAGAGAAAGCAACTCTCAGGGTGTGGAATGCAGGCATGCTAAACTCTATTTTGGTTTAAGTGTGAGACTCATATATGGGAACGCTTACATTCACTTAGAGAAAGCAAAGATGGGGTGGTGGTGTGTAGGCATACTGAACTGTAGTTTGGAAGAAGTACGAGAGTCATATATGGGAACACTTACATTCAGGCAAAGCAGCTATGTGGTAGTGTTTCTACGCATGCTAAACTATAGTTTTGAGATATTTCCGAAGTCATATCTGGGTATGCTTACAGTGACTTAGAGAAAGAAACTCTCGGAGAGTGGTTTCTAGGCCTGCTAAACTCTATTTTCAATGAAATGTAAGAGTCATACATGGGAGCGCTTACATTCACTCAGATAAAGTAACGTCAGAGTGCTGGTTTTGAGGCATACCGAACTGTAGTTTGGAAAAAGTAGGAGAATCATATATAGAACGCTTACTGTCACGCTGAGAATTCAACTATGGTGTGGTGTTTTGTAGGCATGCTAAAGTGTAGTTCATATATGGGAACGCTTATATTCACTCAGGTAAAGCAACATTGGAGTGGTGGTTTTCAGGCATACAGAACTACAGTTCAGTTTGGAAAAAGTAGGAGATTCATATATAGGAAACCTTAAAGTCATGCAGAGAATTCAACTATGGGGTAGTGTTTTGTAGGCATGCTAAAATGTAGTTTGGAAGAATTCGAGAGTCTAATATAGGAAAGATTAGAGTCATGTAGAGAAAGCAACTCTCTGTAGGCCTGCTATACTCTAATTTGTGTGCAGTGTGAGAGTCATATATGGGAACGCTTACGTTCACTCAGAGAAAGCAACGATGGGGTGTCGGTTTGTAGGCATACTAAACTCTAGTTTGGAAGACGTACGAGTCCTGTATAAGAACGATTACATTCATGCGGAGAAAGCAACTATGCGGTGGTGTTTTGGAAGCATGCTAATCTCTAGTTGGGAAGAACTGCCACTGTAATATACAGGAAAGCTCACAATCACTTAGAGAAAGCAACTCTCAGGGAGTGGTTTGTAGGCCTGCTAAATTCTACTTTGAAAGAAGTGCGAGAGTCATATATGAGAACGTTTACATTCACTCAGAGAAAGCAATGATAGGGTAGTGGTGTGTAGGCACACTAACTGTAGTTCGGAAGAAGTAGGAGAGTCATATATAGAAACGCAATACATTCACGCAGAGAAAGCAACTTTGGGTGGTGTTTCCTAGACATTCTAATGTCTAGTTTGGATGAAGTGTGAGAGGCATATATAAGAAAGCTCAAAGTTGCTTAGAGAAAACAACCTTCGGGGAGTGGAATGAAGGCCTGCTAAACTCTATGGTTTAAGTGTGAGACTCATATATGGGAAAGCTTACATTCACTTAGAGAAAACAATGATAGGGTGGTGTTTTGTGGGCATATTGAACTGCAGTTTGGAAGAATTACCAGTGTCATATACAGGAACTCTTACATTCATGCAAATAAAGGAAGTATGCGGTGAGGCTTTGTAAGCATGTTAATCTCTAGTTTGGAAGAAGTTCAAAGTAATATATAGGAAAGCTTACAGTCACTTAGAAAAAGCAACTCTCAGGGGGTGGTTTGTAGGCCTTCTAAACTCTACTTTGCCAGAAGTGCGAGAGTCATATATGGGAACGTTTACATTCGCTCAGAGAGTGTATTGGGTGGGGTTGTTTGTAGGCACACTAAACTGTGGTTCGGAACAATTATGAGAGTTATATATAGGAACGCTTACATTGATACAGAGAAAACAACTGTGGGGTGGTATTTTTCTAGGTAATCTAAACTGCAGTTTGGATGAAGTGTGAGAGTCATATGTAAGAAAGCTTAGAGTTACTTAGAGAAAGCATCTCTCGGATTTGGAATGCAGGCCTACTAAACTCTATTTTGGTTTCAGTGTGAGACTCATATATGGGGTCGCTTACATTCACTTAGAGAAAGCAATGATGAGGTGGTGTTTTGTAGTCATCCTGAACTGTAGTTTGGAAGAAGTAGGAGAGTCATATATAGAAATGCTTACATTCACGCAAAGCAGCTATGTGGTAGTGTTTGTACGCATGCTAAACTATAGTTTTGAGAAATATCAAGTCATATCTAGGGATGTTTACAGTGACTTGGAGAAACTCTCAGAGAGTGGTTTCTAGGCCTGCTAAACTCTATTTTCAATGAAATGTAGGAGTCATATATGGGAACGCTTACATTCACTCAGATAAAGCAACGTCGGAGTGGTGGCTTTTAGGCATACTGAACTATAGTTTAGAAAAAGTAGGAGAATCATATAGGAACGCTTACAGTCACGCAGAGAATTCAACTATGGGGTGGTGTTTTGTAGGCATGCTAAAGTGTAGTTTGGAAGAATTCGAGAGGCTCCTATAGGAAAGATTACAGTCATGTAGAGAGAGCAACTCTATGGAGGTGGTTTGCAGGCTTGCTAAACTCTAATTTGGGTGAAGTGTGAGAGTCATATATGGGAACGCTAACATTCACTCAGATAATGTAAGGTCAGAGTGATGGTTTTTAGGCATACTGAACGGTAGTTTAGAAAAAGTAGGAGAATCATATATAGGAACGCTTACATTCACGCAAAGAATTCAACTATGGGGTGGTGTTTTGTAGGCATGCTAAAGTGTAGTTCATATATGGGAACGCTTACATTCACTCAGATAAAGCAACGTTGGAGTAGTGGTTTTTTAGGCATACTGAACTGTAGTTTTGGAAAAGTAGGAGAATCATATATAGGAACCCTTACAGTCAGACAGAGAATTGCACTATGGGGTGGTGTTTTGTAGGCATGCTAAAGTGTAGTTTGAAAGAATTCGAGAGTCTCATATAGGAAAGATTACAGTCATGTAGAGAAAGCAACTCTCTGGAGGTGGTTGGTAGGCCTGCTAAACTCTAATTTGGGTGAAGTGTGAGAGTCATATATGGGAACGCTTGCACTCACTTAGACAAAGCAACGATCGGTTGTTGGTTTGTAGGCATATAAAACTAGTTTGTAAGGCGTAGGAGTCATATATAAGAACAATTACAGTCACAGAGAGAAAGCAACTATGGGTGTTTTGCAAGCATGCTAATGTCTAGTTTGGAAGAGGATCAACAGTAATATATAGGAAAGCTCACACTCACTCAGAGAAAGCAAATTCTGCTTTAGAAGTGCTAGAGTCATATATGGGAATGTTTACTATCATTCAGAGAAAGCAATGATGGGGTCGTGGTTTGTAGGCACACTAAACTGTAGTTGGGAAGAAGTAGGAGAGTCATATATAGGAACGCTTATATTCCCGCAGAGAGCAAATTTGGGGTGGTGTTTCCTAGACATTCTAAAGTCTAGTTTGGATGAAGTGTGAGAGGCATATATAAGAAAGCTCAGAGTTACTTAGAGAAAGCAACTCTCGGGGTGTGGAATGCAGGCCTGCTAAACTCTATTATGGTTTAAGTGTGGGAAGGCTTACATTCACTTAGAGAAAGCAATGATAGGGTCGTGTTTTGTAGGCATACTGAACTGTAGTTTGGAAGACGTACGAGGCATATATAGGAAGGCTTACATTCACGCAGAGAAAGCAACTATGGGGTGGTGTTTTGCAAGCATGCTAATTAATGTCTAGTTTGGAAGAAGTTCCATAGTAATGTACAGGAACGCTCATGGTCACTTAGAGAAAACAACTCCCGGGGGATGGTTTATAGGCCTAAGACACTCTACTTTCAATGAAGTGTAAGTGTCATATATGGGAACCTTTATATTCATTAAGAGAAAGCAACATTGGGGTGGTGGTTTGTAGACATAATGAACAGTAGTTTGGAAGAAGTACGAGAGCATATACAGGAATGCTTAAATTTTCGTAGGGGAAGCAACTATGGGGTGGCGTTAGGTAAGCATGGTAAATTCTAGTTTGGGAGAAGTTCCAGAGTCCTGTGTAGGAAAAGTAACATCCACTTAGAAAAAGAAAGTGTCGGCGGGTTGTTTGCAGCCCTGCTAAACTCTATTTTCAATGAAGTGTGTCATACATGGGAACGCTTATGTTCAGAGAAAGCAAGCTAGGGGTCGCAGTTTGTAGGCAGACTAAATAATGGCTGTTAAGAAGTACGAGAGTGATACATGGAAACGCTTGCATTCACGCAGAGAAAGCATCTGTTGGGTGTTTTTTTTTTTGTAAGAATCCTAATCTCTAGTTTGGAAAAGTCCAAGAGTAATATACAGGAAAGCTTAAAGTCACTTAGAGAAAGCAACTCTCCGGGGGGTCGTTTGTAAGCCTGTTAAACTCTGCTTTGCAAGAAGACCTAGAGTCATATATGGGAACGCTTACATTCAGTCAGAGAAAGCAATGATAGGGTGGTGGTTTTTAGGCACACCAAACTGTAGTTCGGAACTGCGGGAGCCATATATAGGAATGCTTACATTCACACAAGGAAAGCACCTGTGGGATAGTGTTTTCGAGGCATTCTAAACTGTAGTTTGGATGAAGTGTGAGAGTCATATATAAGACAGCTTACAGTTACTTAGAGAAAGCAACTCTCAGGTTTGGTATGCAGGCCTGCTAAACTCTACTTTGGTTTAAATGTGAGACTCATTTATGGGATCGCTTACATTCACTTAGAGAAAGCAATGATGAGGTTGTTTTTTGTAGGCATACTGAACTGTAGTTTGGAAGTATGAGAATGATATATAGGAACGCTGACATTCAGGCAGAGAAAGCAACAATGTGGTAGTGTTTTTACGCATACTAAACTATTGTTTTGAGAAATTTAGAGAGTCATATCTAAGGATGCTTACAGTGACTTAGAGAAAGAACCCCTCGGAGAGTGTTTTCTAGGCCTGCTAAACACTATTTTCAATGACATGTAAGAGTTATAGATGGGAACGCTTACATTTACTCAGATAAAGTAAGTTGGAGTGGTGGTTTATACGCCTACTGAACTGTAGTTTGGAAAACGAAGAAGAATCATATATAGGAATGCTTACAGTCACGGATAGAATTCAACTAAGGGGAGGTGTTTTGAAGGCATTCTAAAGAGTATTTTGGAAGAATTCGAGGGTCTCATATAGGAAGGATTACAGTCACAACGAGAAAGCAACTTTCTGGAGGTGGTTTGTAGGCCTGCTAAACTACTTTGAATGAAGTGTGAGAGTCGTATATGGGAAGGCTTACATTCACTTAGAGAAAGAAATTATGGGCTGGTGGTTTTTTAGGAAAGGTAACAGCCACGTAGAAAAAGTAAGTGTTGGCAGGTGGTTTGTAGGCCTGCAAAACTCTATTTTGCTTGAAGTGGGAGTCATACAGGGGAACGCTTACATTCACTCAGAGAAAGCAACGATGGGGTGGTGGTTTGTAAGCATAAAAACTCTAGTTTGGAAGTCGTATGAGTAACATATAGGAATGCTTATATTCAGGCAGAGAATTCAACTAAGGTGTGGTGTTTTTGAAGCATGCTAAAGTGTAGTTTGCAATAAGTTCCAGAGTCTTATATAGGAATGATTAGAGTCACTTAGAGAAAGCAACTCTAGGGGGATGGTTTGTAGGCCTGATAACCTCTACTTTACAAGAAGTGCAAGAATCATATATGGGAACGCTTACATTAACTTAGAGAAAGCAATGATGGGGTGGTGGTTGGTAGGCCCAATAAACTATAGTTGGGAATTATTACGAGACTCATATATAGGAACGCTTATATTCACGCAGAGAAAGCAACTGTGGGGTGGTGTTTCTAGGCATCTAAACTCCAGTATGGATGAGAGTCATATTTAAGAAAGCTTAGAGTTACTTAGAGAAAGCAACTCTCCGGGTGTGGAATGCAGGCCTGCTAAACTCTATTTTGGTTTGTGTGAGACCCATGTATGGGAACGCTTACATTCACTTAGAGAAAGCAATAGAGTGTGGTGTTGTTTAGAAAAGGTAACAGCCACTTAGGAAAAGGAAGTGTCGGCGGGTGGTTTGTAGGACTGCAAAGCTCTACTTTGGTTGAACTGGGAGCCATATATGGGAACGCTTACATTCACTCAGAGAAAGCAAAGATGGAGTGGTGGTTTGTAGGCATACTAAACTCTGGTTTGGAAGAGGTACGAGTCATTTACAGGAACACATTCACGCAGAGAATTCAACTATGCGGTGGTGTGTTGTAGACATCCTAAAGTGTAGTATGGAAGAAGTTCGAGAGTCTTATATAGGAAAGATTACAGTCGCTTAGAGAAAGCAATTCTCGTCGTGTGATTTGTAGGACTACTAAAATCTACTTGCAAGAAGTGCGAGAGTCATACATGGGAACGCTTACATTCACTTAGAGAAAACAGTTATGGAATGGTTGTGGGTAGGCACACTAAACTGTAGTTCGGAAGCACGAGAGTCATATATAGGAACACTTACATTCAGGCAGAGAAAGCAGCTGTGCGGTGGTGTTTTCTAGAGATTCTAAACTCCAGTTTGGATGAAGTGTGAGAGTCATATGTAAGAAAGCTTAGAGTTACTTAGAGAAAGCAACTCTCGGATTTGGAATGCAGGCCTACTAAACTCTATTTTGGTTTAAGTGTGAAACTCATATATGGGAATGCTTACATTCACGTAGAGAAAGCAACTTTGTGGCAGTGTTTGTACGCATGCTACACTATACTTTTGAGAAATTTCGAGAGTCATAGGTAGGGATGCTTACAGTGACTTAGAGAAAGATATCATCGGAGAGTGGTTTCTAGGCCTGCTAAACACTATTTTCAATGAAATGTAAGAGTCATATATGGGAACGCTTACATTCTCTCAGATAAAGTAACGTTGGAGTGGTGGTTTTTAGGCATACTGACCTGTAGTTTGGAAAAAGTAGGAGAATCATATATAGGAACTCTTACAGTCACACAAAGAATTCGACTAAGGGGTGATGTTTTGTAGCCATGCTAAAGTGTAGTTTGGAAGAATTCGAGAATCTCATATAGGAAAGATTACAGTCACTTGAAGAAAGCAACTCTCTGGGGGTGGTTTGTAGGCCAGCTAAATTCTAATTACGATGAAGTGTGAGAGTCATATATGGAAATGCTTACATTCACTCAGAGCAATCAACGATGGGGTGCTGGTTTGTAGGCATACTAAACTCTAGTTTGGAAGACGTTCAAATCATATATAGGAAGGCTTACATTCATGCAGAGAAAGGAACTATGGGGTGGTGTTTTGGAAGCATGAGAATCTCTAGTTTGGAAGAAGTTTCATAGTAATATATAGGAAAGCTCATGGTCACTAAGAGAAAGCAACACTCGGATCATGGTTTGTAGGCTAAATTCAACTTTGGGAGAAATTCCAGTGTCCTATGTAGGAAAGGAAAAGACCACTCAGAAAAAGCACGTGTGGGCAGGTGGTTTGTACGCCTGCTAAACTCTATTTTCAATGAAGTGTATGTGTCATAGATGGGAACTCTTATATTCACTCAGAGAAAACAATGTTGGAGTCGTGGTTTGTAGGCAGACTAAATTGTAGTTGGGTAAAAGTACGAGAGTGATACATAGAAACGCTTACATTCACGCAGAGAAAGCATCTATGAGGTGGCTTTTTTGTAAGAATGCTAATCTTTAGTTTGGAAGAAGTTCAAGACTAATATATAGAGAAGCTTACAGTCACTTAGAGAAAGCAACTCTAGGGGGGTGGTTTGCAGGCCTGCTAAACTCTGCTTTGGAAGAAGTGCCAGAGTCACATAAGGGAACGCTTACATGCACTCAGGGAAAGGAATGATGGGGTGGTGGTTTGTAGGCACACTAAACTGTAGTTCAGAAGAAGTACGGGAGTCATATACAGGAACACTTACATTCATGCAGAGAAAGCAAATTTGAGTGGTGTTCTCTAGGCATTCTAAATTCTAGTTTGGATGAAGGGTGAGAGTCATATATAAGAAAGCTTAGCGTTACTTAGAGATAGCAACTCTCGGGTTTGGAATGCAGGCCTGCTAAACTCTGTTTTGGTTTAAGTGTGAGACTCATATTTGGGAACACTTTCATTCACTTAAAGAAAGCAATGATGGGGTAGTGATTTGTAGTCACACTAAACTGTACTTTGGAAGAAGTACTAGTCATATGTGGAAACGCTGACATTCACACAGAGAAAGCAACTATGGGGTAAGGTTTGTACGCATGCTAAACTATAGTTTGTAGAATTTCAAGATTCATATATAGGGAAGCCTACAGTGACAGAGAGAGCCTCTTTCTGGGGGTGGTATGTAGGCCTACGACACTCTATTTTCAATGAAGTGTAAGTGACATATATGGGAACTTTCATATTCAATAAGAGAAAGCAATATTAGGTTGGTGATTTGTAAGCATAATGAACTGTAGTTTGGGAGAAGTACGAGAGTCATATATATGAACGCTTACATTCACGCAGAGAAAGCAACTACGGTGTGGTGTTTAAGTAGGCAAGCTAAACTCTAGTTTGGGAGAAGTTCCAGAGTCCTACCTAGGAAAGTTAACAGCCACTTAGAAAAAGCAAATGTCGGCAGCCGGTTTGCAGGCCTGCTAAACTCTATTTTCAATGAAGTGTATATGTCGTATATGGGAAGCAACGTTGGAGTCGTGGTTGGTAGGCAGACTAAACTGTAGTTGGGAAGAAGTACAAGTGAAACAAACGCTTATATTCACGCACAGAAAGCATCTAGGTGTGGCTTTTTTGAAAGAATGCTAATCTCTAGTTTGGAAGAAGTTCAAGAGTAATATATAGGAAAGCTTACCGTCTCTTAGGGAAAGCAACGCTCGGGGGGGGGGTGTTTGTAGGCCTGCTAAACTCTACTTTGCAGGAAGTACGGGAATCATATCTGGGAATGCTTACATTAACTCAGAGAAGGCAATGATGGGTTGGTGGTTTGTAGGCACCTTAAACTGTAGTTTGGAAGAAGTACGAGAGTCATATATAGGAACGCTTACATTCACTAGTGAAAGCAACAGTGGGGTGGTGTTTTCTAGGCATGTAAACTTCAGTATGGATGAGAGTCACATATAAGAAAGCTTAGAGTTACTTAGAGAAAGCAACACTCGGGGTGTGGAATGCAGGCCTGCTAAACTCAATTTTGGTTTAAGTGTGAGAGTCATATATGGGAACGCTTACATTCACGTAGAGAAAGCAATGATGGGGTGGTGGTATTCAGGAAAGATAACAGCGACTTAGAAAAAGGAAGTTTCGGCGGGAGGTATGTAGGCCTGCAAAGTCTATTTTGGTAGAAGTGGGAGTCATATATTGGAAGGCTTTCATTCACTTAGAGAAAGCAATGATGGGGTGGTGGTTTTAGGCATACTGAACTGTAGTTTGGAAGAAGTACAAGAGTCCTGTATAGGAATGCTTACATTGACGCAGAGAAAGCAACTATGTGGTATTGTTTGTACACATGCTAAACTATCGTTTGGAGAAACTCGAGACTCATATATAGGGAATTTTACAGAGAGTTAGAGAAAGGAACTTTCTTGGAGTGGTTTCTAGGCCTGCTAAACTCTATTTTCAATGAACTGTAAGAGTCATATATGAGCACGCTTACATTCACTCAGAGAAAGCGATGGGAGTGGTGGTTTGTAGGCATCCTAAACTCTAGTTTGGAAGAAGTATGAGTCGTATATAGGAAGGCTTACATTCCTGCAGAAAAAGCAACTTTCTCTGAGTGAATATAAGCCTAGTCATATATGACTCCTACACTTCATTGAATATAGAGCTTAGCGGGCCTAAAAACAACCACCTGAGAGTTGCTTTCTCTAAGTGACTGTAATCTTTCTTCTATATTACTCTTGAAATTCTTCCAAACTAGGAATTAGCATGCCTACCATACACCACCCCATAATTGCTTTCCGTGAAAGTAAGTGTTCCTATATATGACTCTCATACTTCCTCCAAACAACAATTCAGTATGCCTTCAAACCACCACACCAAGCTTTCTCATGTATGACTCTCACACTTCATCCAAACTAGAGTTTAGAATACCTAGAAAACACCACCCCACAGTTGCTTTCTGTGAGTGAATGTAAGCATTCCCATATGTGACTTTCACACTTCTTCCAAAGATAGAATTGAGAAGACCTGCCAAGCACCCCCCGAGAGTTGCTTTCTCTAAGTGACTCAAGCTTTCCTATATATTACTCTTGAATTTCTTTCAAAATAGAGATTTGCATGCCTAGGAAACACCACCCCATATTTGCTTTCTCTGACTTTATATAAGCCTTCCCATGTATGGCAGCCACAATTCATCCAAACTAGACTTTTGTATGCCTACAAACCACCACCACGTCGGTGCTTTCTCTGATTGAATACAAGCGGTCCCATGTATGACTCTCACACTTCATCCAAATTAGAGTTTAACAGGCCTACCAACCACCTCCAGAGAGTTGCTTTCTCCTAGGAGACCGTAATCTTTCCTATATAAGACTCTCGAACTTCTTCCAAACTACACCTTAACATGCCTACAAAACACCACCCCATAGTTGAATTCTCTGCATGAAAGTAAGCGTTCCTATAGATGATTCTCCTTGTTGTTCCAAGCTACAGTTTAGTATGCCTACACACCACCACCCCATCATTGCTTTGTCTGAGTGAATGTAAGCCTTCCCATATATAACTCTTACACTTCATTGAAGATAGAGTTTAGCAGTCCTACAAACCACCACGAGAGTTGGTTTCTCTGTCACTGTAAGCTTCCCTAGATACGACTCCCGAAATTCCTCCAAACTATTGTTTAACATGTGTAAAAACACCACCCCATAGTTGCTTTCTCTGCGTGAATGTAGGCGTTTCTATATACGACTCGTACTTTTTCCAAACTAGAGTTTAGTATGCCTACAAACCACTACCCCAACGTTGTGTTCTCTGAGTGAATGTAAACTTTCCCGTATGTGACACATACACTTCATTTAAAACAGAGTTTCGCAAGCCTACAAACCACCCGCCGACATTTGCTTTTTCTGCGTGGCTGTTACCTCCCAAACTAGACTTTAGCATGCCTGCCTAACACCACACTGTAGTTGCTTTCTCTGCGTGAACAATGTAAGCGTTCTTATATATGACTCTCGTACTCCTTCCAAACTAGACTTTAGCATGCCAAAATTACACCCCCCTGATAGTTACTGTCTGTGAGTGAATATAAGCTTTCCTCTATGTGTCTCGAAATTCTACCAAAGTAGAGATTAGCATGCCTACAAACATCCCTCCCATAGTTGCTTTTTCTGAGTGAATTTAAGCATTCCTATGTATGACTGATTCACGCTTTACAAGATAGAGTTTTGCATGCTTACAAATCACCCCCATTGTTGCTTTCTCTGAGTGAATTGAAACCTTCCTATGTATGACTCTCCCAGTTCTTCCACACTAGAGTTGAGTAAGCCTACAAACCAATCCCAAACAGCTGCTTTCTCTGAATGAATTTAAGAGTTTCTATGTATGACTAGGGCGCTTTGGTTCTCGAAATATTTCAAACTAGAGTTTAGCATGCCTACAATGCACCCATCCATAATTGCTTTCTCTCAGTGAATGTAAGCCTTCCTATATATGACTGTAGCACTTCTTCCAAACTAGAGTATGGCATACCTGGAAACCACCCCCTGATAGTTGCTTTCATTAAGTGAATGTTAACATTCCTATATATGACTCCCGCGATTTTTCCAATCTAAGATTTTAGCAATACTGCATTTCCCCCCAGATAGTTCCTTCCTGTACGTGAATGTAAGCGTTCCTATACATGACTTTCCCCTTTTTCCAAACTAGAGTTTAGGAAGCCTAGAAACCACCCCCACATAGTTACTTTCTGTGAATGTAAGCATTCCTATATATGACTCTCGACTTCATCCAAAGTAGAGCTTAGCAAGCCTACAAATAAACTCCTTATAATTTCTTTCTCTGAATGAATAAAATCGTTCCTATGTATGACTCTCGAACTTCTTCCAAACTAGTGTTTAGCAAGCCTAAAAAACACCGCCCATAGATGCTCCTTCTAACTCAAAGCTAACGTTCCTATGCATAGGACTCACCCACTTCATCCAAACTAGAGTAAGGCAAGCCTACAAAACACACCACAATAGTTGCTTCCTATAAGTAAATGTAAGCAACCCTATATATGACTATCGCAATACCTCCAAACTGGAGTTTAGCAAGCCTACAAACCCACGGACCCCACTCCATTGTACCATGGGCATGTGCCCCTGCCTGTCAAGCAGGACTCAGGCGGAGCCTCATCTCACACATGGCATGGCTGCAGTGTATGCTTGCTTAACTCTGAGAATGGAAGAAGAGTGAGAATTAGGGTTAGGGTTAGGGGTCGGGGTTTGTTGTTAGGAGTTTTGGTTAGTGTGAGAGTTAGGTGTTAGGTGTTAGGGTTGGGTTTAGGGTTAGGGGTTAATGTTAGTGTTAGGGTTAAGGGTTAGGATTAGGGTTAGAATTTGGGGTTAGGATTATGGCTAAGGGTTAGTGTTAGAGTTAGGGTCAGGGTTAAGTGTTAGGGTGAGGGTTAATGGTTAGGGTTAGGGTTAAGGGTTAGGATTAGGTTTAAGGGTTAGTGATAGGGTTAGGGTTAACGGTTAGGGTTAGGTTTAGGGTTAAGGGATAGGGTTAGGGTTTGTGGTTTAGTTTTAGGGTTAGGGTTAATAGTTCAGGTTAGGTTAATGTTAGAGCTAAGGGTTATGGTTAGTGTTAGGTGTTAGGGTTAAGATGAGGGTTCCAGGTTAGTGTTAAGGTAAGGAGTTATGGTTAGGATTATGCGTTAGGTTTAGGTTTAGGTCTAAGCTTTAGGGTAAGGGTTAGGGTTAGGTGTTACGTTTATGGGTAGGAGTTAGGGTTACAATTATGGGATAGGGGCTGTCAGGGTAAGTCATGCATTAAGGTAAATTTACGGGATTAAATTTAGGGTTAGGTTTGTGTGTTACGGTGAGCAATAGATTTAGGGTTAGTTGTTATGTTTAGGGGTAGGGTTATGGGTTAGGTGTAGTGTTCAATCTTTGGACATGGGTCCTGCCTGCACTAGGGTGGTGGGTTATGGGGCTGGGATTGTCTCTGGGAACCCCATCTATCATACACTGCGTATGGGCCAGTGGGCTTCATGCAGGACACAGCAGTAGAGCCTCCCTTCACGCATGGCACGGGATGATTGCAGGTGTGCTTAACCCTGAGAATGGAAGAAGTGTGATAATTATGGTTATGGTTAGGATTAGGGGTTTGCGGTTAGGGTCAGTGTTAGGGTTAAGAGTTAGAGGTTAAGGGTTAGGGTTAGTGTTAGTTTTAGGCGGTAGGTGTTAGGGTTAGGGTTAAGGATTAGGGTTCAGTGATAGGTTTACTATTAGGGTTAAGGTTTAGGGTGAGTGTTAACGGTTAGGGTTAGGGTTAAGTGTTGGGGTTAGAGTTAGTTGTTAGTGTTAAGGGTTGGATTAGAGTGAAAGAGTAGGGTTAGAGTTAAGGGATAGTATTAGGGTTAAGTTTTAGGGTTAGTGTTAGGGTTAAGGTTTAGGGTTAGGGTTAATGGTTAGGGTTAGGTTTAGCATTAAGTGTTAGGGTTAGGATTAGGGTTAACGGTTAAGGTTAAGTTTAGGGTTAAGGGTCAGGGTTAGGCTTAAGGGTTAGGGTTAGGCTTAAAGCTTAAGACTTAGGGTTAAGTGTTAGGGTTAGGGTTAGACTTAAGTGTAAGGGTGAGTGTTAATGGTTAGGGTTAGGGTTAGGGGGTGGGGAAGAGGGATTGGGTTATTGTTAGGGTTAGGGGTTAACTGTTAGGTTTAGGTCATAGGGTTAGGGTTAGGATTACGTTTAGGGTTTAGTGTTAGTGTTAGTGGTTAGGGTTAGGATTAAGGGTTAAGATTAGATTTAAGGTGTACGGTTAATGTTAGGTTTAAATGTTAGTGTTACCATTTACTGTTAGGTTTAGGGTTAAGGGTGAGGTTTAGGATTGATGTTAGGGGTTTGGTTTAGGGTTAGGGTAAAGTGTTAGAGTTAGGACTAGGTTTAGGGTTAAGGGTTATTGTGAGAGTTAATGGTTAGTCTTAGGGTTAAGTGTTGGGTTTAGGGTTAGGAGTTTGTGGTTAGGGGTTAAGGTTAGTGTGAGAGTTAGGGCTTAGCTGTTAGGGTTAGGGTTAGCATTTAGGGTTAGGTTTAGGGCTAGGTGTTAGTGTTAGGGTTAGGACTAGGAGTTAGTGTTATTGTTAGGGGTAAGGGTTAGGATTAGTGTTAAGGGTAAGGTTAGGGTTATGGTTAAGTGTTAGGGGTAGGGTTAAGTGTTAGGTTTAGGGTGACTGTTAATGGCTAGTGTGAATGTTGACTGTTAGGGTTAGGCGTAAGGTTTACGTTAGGGTTAGGTGTTCAGTTAAAGTTTAGGATTAGGGTTAAAGGTAAGGTTAGGGTTAGGGTTAAGTGTTTGTATTACCGTTACGTATTTGTGTTAGGGGTAGGCTTAACGGTTAGGGATAGGTTTATGGTTAAGTGGTAGGGTTAGGGTTTGTGGTTAGGGTTAAGGGTGAGGATTAGGGTTAAGGGTTAGGGTTAGGGTTAAGGGTTAGTATTAGGGTTAAAGTTTAGGGTTAGATTTAGGGTTAAGTGTTAGGGTTAGGTTTAACAGTTAGGGTAGGGTTCAGGGTTAAGGTTAGGGTTAATTTTACAGTTAGGATTAATGGTTAGGGTTAAGTTTAGGGTTAGTGTTAGGTTTAAGGGTTAGGATGAGGTTTAACAGTTAGTCTTAGTGTTAATTTTTAAGGTTAGGGTTAGGAGTTTGGTGATAGGGGACAGGGTTAGTGTTAGGGGTTAGGGGTTAGAGTTTCTGGTTAGTTTTAGGGTTAGGGGTTAAGTGTTAGGTTTAGGGGTTAGAGTTAGTGTTAGGTTTAGGGTCAGGGGTTAGTGTTAGGGTTAGGGGTTAGGGTTAGGTTTATGGTTAAGATTATGGTTAAGGGTTAAGGATAGGTTTAAATGTTAGGGTTAGGATTAGGGTTAAAGGTAGGGTTAGAGTTAGAGTTAGGGCTAGAGCTAGGGCTAGGGCTTGGGCTAGGGTTAGGGCTAGGGTTATTTTCGGGCTAGGGCTAGGGCTAGGGCTAGGGTTAGGGTTAGATCTAAGGCTAGGTCTAGGGCTAGGGTTTGGGCTAGGGCTAGGGTTAAGGCTAGGTTTAGGGTTAGGGTTAGTGTTAGTGCTAGTGTTAGGGTTAGGGTTAGGTTTAGGGCTAGGGTTAGGTTTAGGGTTAGTGTTATGGCTAAGAATAGAGCTAGGGCTATGGGTAGTGTAGAGGTGAGCGTTACGGCTAGGGTTGGTTTAGGGTTAGGGCTAGGGCCTAGTGTAGGGTTATGGTTAGGGTTAGTGTTAGAGGTTGGGGTTAGGGTTAGGGTTAGGGTTAGGTTTATGGTTTATGGTTGGGGTTAGGGTTAGGGTTAGTGTTATGGGTTAGAGTTAGGTTTAGTTTTAGGGTTAGTGCTAGGGCAAGCAATAGGGCCAGGGCTAAGGTTAGGTTTAGGGTTAACGTTAGTGTTAGGGCTAGTGCTAGGGCTACTGTTAGGTCTAGGGCTAGGGCTAGGGCTAGGGTTATGTCTAGGTTTACGGCTACAGCAAGGGTAGGGTTATAGCTAGGGTTAGAGTTAGGGGTAGGGTTATGGTCATGGTTAGGTGTTAGGGTTAGGTTTACGGTTAGGATTAGGTTTTAGGGTTAAGGTAGTGTTAGGGTTTTGCGATAGGGTTAGTGTTAGCATTAGGGGTTAGGTTTAGTGTTAGGAGTTAGGTTAAGGGTTTAGGATTAGGGTGAGCATTAGGGTAAGGGATAGGTTTAGGGTTTATGGTTAGGTTTAGGGTTAGGGTTGGGTTTAGGTTTAGGCTTAGGGTTAGAATTAAGGTTCAGGTTAGGTGTTATGGCTAGGGTTAGTGTTAGGGCAAGGCTTAACAGTTAGTTTTAGGGTTAACTGTTAGGTTAGGATGTGAGGTTTGGCGTGAGGGGTTAGGGTTAGTGCTAAGGCTAGGGGTTAGGATTTGGTGTTTCTGTTAGGATTAGGGGTTTAGTGTTAGGTTCAGTGATAAGGGATAGGGTTAAGTTAGGGTTAGGGGTTAGTGTTAGGTTTAGGTGTTACGGTTAGGTTTTTGGTTAAGATTAGGGTTAAGGGTTAGGGTTAGGTTTTTGGTTAGGGTTAGGAGCTTAAGTTCGTGTTAGGGTGAAGGATAAGGGTTTGGGTTAGGGTTAGGGTAGAAATAGGGGTTTGAGTTAGGGTTGAGGGCTAAGGTTTTGTTTATGTTTAGGATTAAGGTTAGAATTAGTTTTAAGGATAATGGTTAGGTTTAGGGTTATGGTTAGGGGGTAGGGTTAAGCTTAGAGTTAGCGTTAGGGTTATGGTTAGGGGTTAGTGGTTAGAGTTAGTGTTAGGGTTAGTCTTAGCATTAGGGATATGGTTAGGTTTAGGGGGTTGTTTTAGTGTTAGTGTTAGGGGTTAGGGGTTAGGGTTAGGGTTAAGGTTAGGGGTTAGCGTTAGGGTTAGCATTAGAGTTAGGATTAAGATTAGGGTTTAGGGTTTGGATTAGGGGTTAGGGTTAGCTTTACATTTAGGGTTAGGGTTAGAATGAGGGTTAGGGTTAATGGTTAGTGTTAAGGTTAGGGTTAGAAGTTAGGGTTAGGGTTTGCGTTAAGGTTAGGGTTAGAGGTTAGAGTTAGAGTTATTGTTAGGGTTTGGAGTTAGGTTTATTTTTAGCGTTAGGGGTTATGGCTGTTAGGGTTAGGGTTATGGTTCAGGTAAGGGATAGTGTTAGGGTTAGTGTTAGGGCTAGGGCTAGGGCTAGGGCTAGGGTTAGGTTTAGGGTTAGGGTTAGGGTTAGAGTTAGGGCTAGGTCTAGGGGTATGATTAGGGCTAGGGCTAGGGCTATAGCTAGGGCTAGAGTTAGGTCTAGGTTTCGGGTTAGGGCTAGGTTTATGGTTAGGACTGGGGTTAGGGTTAGGGTTAGGGATTAGTGTTAAGTTTATGGTTAGAGGTTAGGTTAGGGTTAGGGGTTAGTGGTAGTGTTAAAGTTATCATTTAACATTAGGGCTAGGGTTAGTGTTAGGGTTAGGAATAGGGGTTAGTGTTAGGGTTTAATGTTAGGTTTATATTTATGGTTAGGGTTAGAATTATGATTAGTTTTAGGGGTTCGGGTTACAGTTTGAGTTATGGTTAGTGTTAGGGATTATGATAAGTTTAGTTTTGGGTTAGGGTTAGGGTTAGGGTTAGTGTAAGAATTGTCCTAGGTTTAGTGTTAGGGTTAGGGTTAAGAATTAGGTGTAGTTTTAGTGTTAGGGGTTTAGGGTTATGGTTAGGGTTAGGGGTTAGGGTAAGGTGAGTGTTTTGGTTAGTGTTATGGTTAGGGATTGGGTTAGGTTTAGGGTTAGGGTTAGGTGTTAGGGTTATATTTAGGGATAGTGTTAGGGCTAGGGCTAGGGCTATGATAAGAGCTAGGGCTAGGGCAAATTTTACGTCTAGGTCTATGGTTAGATCTAGGGTTTGGGTTAGGCCTGGGGTTAGGGCTAGGGTTAGGCATTAGGGTTATGGTTAGTGTTGGGTTTAGTGTTATGTTTAGGGTAAGGGGTTAGGGTTAGGTTAAAGGTTAGGGTTAGGGCTAATGGATAGGGTTAGGTTAGTGTTAGGGATTAGAATTAGCGTTAGAGTTTAGGGTTAGTTTTAGGGTTGGGGTTAGGGGTTAGTGTTAGGGTTACGTTAGGGTTTAGTGTTAGGGCTAAGGTTAGTGTTAGGGTTAGGATTAGGGGTTAGGGTTAGTGTTTAGGGTTAGGTTTATGTTCAGGGTTAGGGTTAGAATTAGGATTATGTTTAGGGGTTAGTGTTCAGGTGTGTGTTAGCCTTAGGGTTTAGGGTTTTGGTAGGCTTAGGTTAGGGTTAGGGTTAGTGTAAGAGTTTTGTTAGGTTTAGGGTTAGCATTAGGGTTAGGGATTAGGGGTACGTTTATTGTTAGGGGGTTAGTGTTAGGGTTAGTTAGGGGATAAGGTTAGGGTTAGTGTTATGGTTAGGGATTGGGTTAGGTTTAGGGTTAAGGTTAGGTGTTAGGATTAGGTTTAGGGTTAGGGTTAGAGTTAAGTGTTAGGTTTAGCATTAATGGTTAGGGTAGCTTTTAGGGTTAAGGGTTAGCTTAAGGTTTAACATTTAGTCTTAGGGTTAACTGTTAGGGTTAGGGTTAGCGGTTTGGGGTTCAGGGTTAGGGATACTGTAAGGTTATGGGTTAGGGGTTAAAGTTTGGGGTAGTGTTAGGGTTACAGTTAGGGTTTAGGGTTAGGGTTAGGGTTAGGGTTAGTGTTTGGGGTTAGGTTTACGGTTAGGGTTAGGGGTTAGAGCTGTTAGGGTTAGGGTTATTGTTAGGGTTATGGTTAGGTTTAGTGTTAGCGGTTATGGTTGATAGGGATATGGTTAGGGTTAGGGATAGTGTTAGGGTTAGTGTTAGTGCTAAGGTTAGGGATAGGGCTAGGGCTAGCGCTAGGGTTAGGTATACAGTTAGGGTGAGTGTTAAGGGTAGGCCTAGGGCTAGGGTTATGATTAGGGCTAGGGCTAGGGCTATGGCTAGGGCTAGGGTTAGGTCTTGGTCTAGGGTTAGAGCTAGGGTTAGGGTTAGGCCTGGGGTTAGGTTTAAGGTTAAGCATTAGGGTTAGGGCTAGGGTTTGGGGTTAGTGTTAGGGTTAGGGTTAGAGGTCAGGGTTAGGTTAATGGTTAGGGTTAGGCGTTATGGATAGGGTTAGTTTAGTGTTAGGGTGTAGGGTTAGGTTTAGATTTTAGGGCTAGGGTTAGTGTTAGGTGTACGATTAGGGGTTAGCTTTTGTATTTAGGGTTAGGTTTATGTTTAGGTTTAGGGTTATAATTAAGATTAGGGTTAGGGGTTAGGTTTAGTGTTTGCGTTAGGATTATGGTTTAGGGTTATGGTGCATTATGTTAGGGTTAGGGTTAGGGTTAGTGTAAGTGCTTTGTTAGGTTTAGGGTTAGGTTTAAGGTTAGGGATAGGGTTAGGGTTTGCAGTTTTGGGTCTGGGGTTGGGGATAGTGTTAAGGTTAGGGGTAAAGGGTTAGGGATTTTGGTTAGTGTTAGGGTTGGGGCTTTTGTTTTTGGTTTAAGGCTAAGAGATAGGGTTATATTTAGTGTTAGGGGTTAATGTTAGGGTTAGGGTTTAGGTTAGGGTTATGGGTTAGGGTTAAGGTTAAGGGGAAGTGTTGGGTTTATGTTTAGGGTTGGGGTTAGAAGTAGGGTTAAGGATAAGTGTTATGGTTAGAGTTAGGGTTAGGGGTTAGTGTTGGTGTTATGGTTAGGATTAGGGGTTAGGCGTTAAAGTTATTACAGTTTGGGTTAGGTTTAGGGTTAGGGTTTGGGGTTAGGTTTAGGGTTAGGGTTAGTGGTTAGAGTTAGGGTTATGGTTTGGGTTAGGCTTTAGGGTTACAGTTAGGGGTTACGGTTAGGGTTAGGTTTTAGGGTTATGGTTAGTGTTAGCATTAGGCGTTAGTGTTAGGGTTAGTGATACAGTTAGGTTTTAGGTTTAGGGTTAGCATTAGGGTTAGGGTTAGGATTAGGGGTTACGGTTAGGGGTTAGGGTTAGGTTTATGTTTAGGGTTAGTGTTAGAATTAGTGTTAGGGTTAGCGGTTAGAGTTAGGGTTATGGTTAGCGTTAGGGGTTAGGGTTAGGGCTCAGGTTAGCATTAAGGTTAGGGTTAGTGATTAGGGTTAGTTTTATTGATAGAGTTAGGATTTGGGGTTATGTTTAGAGGGTAGGGCTTTAGGGTTAGTGTCAGGGTTAGGGTTAGGGTTAGTGTAGTGTTAGGGCTAGGGCTAGGGTTTGGGCTAGGGCTAAGGCTAGGGCTAGGGCTAGAGTTAATTTGAGGGTCAGGGTTAGTATGCGGGCTAAGGCTAGGTCTAGGGTTAGGTCTAGGTCTAGGGCTAGGGCTAGTGATAGAGCTAGGGTTAGACTTAGGGCTAGGTTTAGGGTTAGGGTTAAGAGTTAGGGTTAATATTAAGGTTAGGGTTAGGTGTTAGGTTTAGGGTAAGTGTTAGGCTTTGGGGTTAGGTTTAGGTATAGGGTTAGGGGTTAGGTTTAGGGTAGGGGTTAGGGTTAGGGTTAGCGGTTAGGGTTAGTGTTAGGGTTTTTGGTTAAGTGAGTGTTAGGGTTAAGGTTAGCATTACGGGTTAAGGTTAGAGTTAGAGAATAGGGTTAGGTTTAAGTTTAGGCTGAAGTTTAGAATTAAGGTTAGGGTTAGGTGTTAGGGCTAGAGTTATGGTTAGGGTAAGGTTTAACGGTTAGTCTTAGGGTTAACTGTTATGGTTAATAAGTGAGGTTTGGTTTTAGGGTATAGGGTTAGTGTTAAGGTTAGAGGTAAAGGTTCGGTGTTACTGTTAGAATTAGGTGTTTAGTATTAGGTTTTGGGGTAAGGGATAGGGTTAGGTTTAGAGTTAGGGGTTAGTGTTAGGATTATGGGTTAGGGTTACATTTATGGTTAAGATTAGGGTTAAGGGTTAGGGTTAGGGTTCGGGGTAGGGTTAGGGGCTAGAGTTAGTGTTAGGGTTAGTGTTACAGGTTAGGGTTTGGTTTAGGTTTAGGCTTAGGGTTAGGATTACGGTTACGGATAGTGGTTAGGGTTAGGGTTATGGTTAGAGGTTAGAGTTAGGTTTAGAGTTTGTGTTAAGGTTACAGTTAGGGGTTAGGATTAGGGTTAAGGTTTATGGTTAGCGTGAGCGTTAAGATTAGGGTTAAGATTAGGTGTTAGAGTTAGGGTTAGGGTAAAGTGTTAGGTTTAGGTTTAGGCTGAAGGTTAGAATTAAGGTTACCGTTAGGTGTTAGGGCTAGGGTTACAGTTAGGTTAAGGTTTAACAGTTAGTCTTAGGGTTAAATGTTAGGGTTAGGATGTGAGGTTTGGGTTTAGAAGCTAGGGTTAGTGTTAAGGTTAGGGGTTAGGGTTTGGTGTTACTGTTAGGGTTAGGGGTTTAGTGTTAGTTTTAGGTTAAGGTATATGGTTAGGTTTAGGTTTAAGGGTTAGTGTTAGGGTTAGTGGTTAGGGTTAGGTTTAAGGTTAAGATTAGGATTAAGGGTTAGGTTTAGGGTTTGGGTTAGGGTTAGGGGCTAAAGTTAGTGTTAGGGTTAGGATTAGTGGTTAGGGTTAGGGTTTGGGTTAGGGTTAGGAACAGATTTTAGGGTTAGGGTTAAGGGTTAGGGTTTGGTTTAGGTTTAGGCTTAGAGTTAGTATTAGGGTTAGGGATAGGGTTTAGGGTTAGGGTTATGGTTAGGGGTTAGGGTTAGAGTTAGAGTTAGTGTTAGGGTTACGGATAGGCGTTAGGTGTTAGAGTTAGTGTCAGGGTTATTCTTAGCTTTAAGGTTAGGGTTAGGATTAGGGTTTAGTGTTAGTGTCAGGGTTATGGTTAGGGTTAGTGGTTAGGGGTTAGGGTTATTGTTAAGTTTAGGGATTAGGTTTAGGGTTATGGTTTAGGGCTAGCTTTAGGATTAGGAATTAGGGTTTGGTTTAGAGGTTAAGGTTAGCTTTATGTTTAGGGTTAGGGTCAGAATTAGGGTTAGGGTTAGGTGTTAGTGTTAGGGTTAGTGTTAGAAGTTAGGGTTAAGGTTAGGGTTAGGGTTAGCATTAGGGTTAGCGTTAAGGTTATGGTTAACAGTTAGTGTTAGGGTTAGGGTTTGTGGTTAGGTTTATTGTTAGGGTTAGGGTTTAGGGCTGTTAGGGTTAGGGTTAGGGTTAGGTTTAGGTGTAGTGTTAGAGTTTAGGGTATTTAGGGTTATGGTTAGGTTTATGGATAGTGTTAGGGTTAGTGTTAGGGCTAGTGTTATGACTAGGTCTAGGGCTAGGGCTAAGGCAAGGTCAGGTTTACGGTTAGGGGTAAGGTTAGGGTTAGGGCTAGGGCTAGGGCTATGATTAGGGCTAGGGTTAGGGCTATGGCTAGGACTAGGGTTAGGTCCAGGACTAGAGTTAGAGCTGGATTAGTGTTAGGGCTGGGGTTAGCTTTACGGTTAGGTGTTATGGTTAGGAATAAGGTTAGGATTCAGGGTTAGGTTTAGGGTTAGGGTTAGGGGTTAGGGTTGGGTTAAGCGTTATGGTTAGGGATTATGGATAGGCTTATGTTAGTGTTAGGGATTAGGGGTTAGGGTTAGAGGTTAAGGTTAGGTTTACGGTTAGGATTATGGGTTAGTTTTAGGGTTAGGGTTAGGGTTTAGTGTTAGGGCTAGGGTTAGTGTTAGGGTTAGAGTTAGGGTTTAGCGTTAGGGTTTAGGATTAGGTTTATATTTAGTGTTAGGATTAGAATTAGGATTAAGGTTAGGGGTTAGGTTTAGGGTTAGTGTTAGGGTATTGGGTTATGGTACATTTAGGTTAGGGTTAGTGTAAGGCTTGTGTTAGGATTAGGGTTAGGGATTAAGGGTATGGTTAGTTTTAGGGGGTTAGGGTTACGGGTTAGGGATAGGGTTAGTGTTCTGTTTAGTGTTATGGTAAGGGATAGGGTTAGGTTTAGGGTTAGGTTTAGGAGTTAGGGTTTGCTTTAGAGTTATTGTTAGGCTTAGTGTTAGTGTTAACTGTTAGGTTTAGGGTTAATGGTTAGGGTAGCGTTTAGGGTTAAGGGTTAGGGTAAGGTTTAGTGGTTAGTCTTATCATTATCTGTTAGTTTTAGGATTAATGGTTTGGGGTTCGGGGTTGTGGATAGTGTTGACGTGACGTGTTAAGGGTTAGGGTTTGTGGTTAGTGTTAGGGTTGAGAGTTTAGTTTTACATTTAGGGGTAACGCATAGGGTTAAATTTAGGGTTAGGGGTTAATGTTAGGGTTAGGTTTTGGGTTAGGGTTATGGGTTAGGGTTAGGGTTATGGGTTACGGTTAAGGTTAAGGGTAAAGTTTAGGTTTATGTTTAGGGATAGGGTTAGAAGAAGGGTTAGGGATAGGTGTTAGGTTTAGGGTTAATGTTAGGGGTTAGTGTTCGTGTTATGGTTAGGATTAATGATTACGGGTTAGGGTTGTTAGGGTTTGGGTTAGTTTTAGGGTTAGGGTTTGGGCTAGGTTTAGGGTTAGGGTTTGGGTTAGGCGTTAGGGTTACTGTTAGGGGTTAGGAGTAGGGTTAGGGTTTAGGGTTATGGTTAGGGTTATAGTTAGGCATTAGGGTTAGGTTTAGCAATAGGTTAGGTTTTAGGTTTAGGGTTGACGTTAGGGTTAGGTTTAGGATTAGGTGTTAGGGTTAGGGGTTAGTGTTAGGTTTAGGTTTAGGGTTAGTGTTAGAACTAGTGTTAGGGTTAGGGTTAGCGGTTAGAGTTAGGGTTATGGTTAGGGTTAGGGATTAGGGTTAGGATTAGCGTTCGGGTTAGGATTAGAGGTTACTGTTAGTTTTAGTGATAGAGTTAAGGTTTGGGGTTATGGTTAGAGGTTAGGGCTCTTAGGCTTAGGGTCAGTGTTAGGGATAGTGTTAGGCTTCTGCTTTGGGCTAAGGTTAGGGCTAGGGCTAGGGCTAGGGCTAGGGTTAGATTTAGCATTAGTGTTAGTGTCCGGGCTAGGGCTATGGCTATGGCTAGGGCTAGGTCTAGGGTTAGGTCTAGGGCTAGGGCTAGGGCTAGGGTTAGAGCTAGGTGTGAACTTTGGGCTAGGTTTATGGTTAGGGTTAGGAGGTAGGGTTAGTTTTAGGGTTAGTGGTTAGGGTTAGGGTAAGGGTTAGGGTTTGGGGTTAGGGTTAGGTTTAGGAATAGGGGTTAGGGTTAGGGTAAGGTGTTAGGGCTAGGATTAGGGTTAGGTTTAGGGGTTATGGTTAGGGTTTTTGGTTAGTGTGAACGTTAGGGTTAGGGTTAGGATTAGGGGTTAGGGTTAGGATTAGGGTATAGTGTTAGGTTTAGGTTTAGGCTGAAGTTTAGAATTAAGGTTAGGGTTAGGTGTTAGGGCTAGGGTTATGGTTAAGGTAAGGTTTAATGGTTAGTCTTAGGGTTAACTGTTAGGGTTAGCATGTGAGGTTCGGGTTTAGGGGTAGGGTTACTGTTAAGGTTAGGGCTTAGGTTTTGGTGTTACTATTAGGGTTAGGGGTTTAGTGTTAGTTTTAGGATAAGATATATGGTTAGTTTTAGGTTTAGGGGTTAGTGTTAGGGTTAGTGGTTAGGGTTAGGTTTATGGTTAAGATTAGGTTTAAGGGTTAGGGTTAGGGTTCAGGTTAGGATTAGGGGCTAAAGTTAGTGTTAGTGTTAGGGTTAATGGTTACGGTTAGGGTTAGGAATAGGTTTTACGGTTAGGGTTAAGGGTTAGGGTTTGGTTTAGGTTTAGGCTTAGGGTTAGAATTAGGGTTATGGATAGGGGTTAGGGTTATGGTTATGGTTAGGGTTTGGATTAGTGTTAGAGTTAGCGTTAGGGTTACAATTAGGAGTTAGGGGTTAGAGTTAGTGTTAGGGTTATTCTTAGTGTTAAGGTTAGGGATAGGTTGAGGGGTTAGGGTTAGTGTTAGAGTTACCTTTAGGGTTAGAGGTTATGGATTAGGGTTATTGTTAGGGGTTATGGTTAGGGTTAAGGTTTGGGATTAGGGTTAGTGTTAGGGTTAGGATTTTAGGTTAGGTTTAGTGTTAAGGTTAGCATTAAGATTAGGGTTTAGGGTTTGGTTTAGAGGTTAAGGTTATCTTTATGTTTAGGTTTAGGGTTAGAATTAGGGTTGGGGTTAGAGATTAGTGTTAGGGTTAGGGTTAGAAGTTAGGGTTAGGGTTAGTGTTAGGGATAGCATTAGGGTTAGAGTTAACAGTTAGAGTTAGGGTTTGGGGTTAGGTTTATTATTAGGGTTAGTGGTTAGGGCTGTTAGGGTTAGGGTTATGGTTAGGTTTAGTGTTAGGTGTTAGGGTTGTTAGATTTATGGTTAGGTTTAAGAATAGTGTTAAGGTTAGTGTTAGGGCTAGGGTTATGGGTAGGGCTAGGACTTAGGCTAGGGCTTGGGCTATGGTCAGGTTTAGGGTTAGGGTTAGTGTTAGGGCTAGGGCTAGGGCTATGATTAGGGCTAAGTCTAGGGCTATGGTTTGGGATAGGGTTAGGTCTAGGTCTAGGGTTGAGCTAAGGTTAGGGTTATGGCCGGATTTAGGTTTAGGGTTAGGCGTTAGGGTTAGGGATAAGGTTAGGGTTCAGGGTTAGGATTTGGGTTAGTTTTAGAGGTTACTTTTAGGTTAAGCGTTAGGGTTAGGGTTTATGGATAGGATTATGTTAGTGTTAGGGATTAGGGTTAGGATTAGAGGTTAGGATTAGAGTTACGGTTAGCGTTAGGTGTTATCCTTAGGGTTAGGGTTTAGCGCTAGGGCTAGGCTTAGTGTTAAGGTTAATATTAGGGTTTAGGGTTAGGGTTTAGGGTTAGGTTTATGTTTAGGGTTAGGGTTAGAATTAGGATTACGGTTAGGGGTTAGTGTTAAGGTTAGTGTTTATGGTTATGGTAGGTTTAGTTTAGGGTTAGGATTAGGGTTAGGGTAAGGATTGTGTTCGGTTTAGCGTTAGGGTTAGGCTTAGAGATTAGGGGTAGGGTTACTTTTAGGGGTTTAGGGTTAGGGTTAGATTCGGGTTTAGGGTTAGTGTTATTGTTCTGATTAGTGTTACGGTTAGGGATAGGGTTAAGTTTAGGATTAAGGTTAGGTGTTAAGGTTAGTTTTGGGGTTAGAGTTAGGGTTAGGGTTAGTGTTAAGTGTTAGGTTTAGGGTTAATGGTTAGGGTAGCGTTTAGTGTTAAGATTTAGAGTAAGGTTTAACGGTTAGTCTTGGGGTTAAGTGTTTGGTTTAGGGTTAGCAGTTTGGGTTTCGGGTTGGGGATGGTTTAGTGTTAGGTTTAGGGATAAGGGATAGGCTTAGGTTTAGGTTTAGGGATTAGTGTTAGCGTTAGGGGTTAGGGTTAGGTTTATGTTTAAGATTAGGGTTAAGGGTTAGATTAGGGTTCAGGTTAGGTTTAGGGGCTAAATTTAGTGTGAGGGTTAAGGTTAGTGGTTAGGGTTAGGGTTAGGGTTAGGTATAGGTTTTAGGGTTACAGTTAAGGGTTAGGGTTTGGTTTAGGTTTAGGCTTAGGGTTAGAATTAGGGTTACAGATAGGGGTTAGGTTTAGGGTTACGGTTAGGGGTTAGGGCTATGGTTAGAGTTATCGTTAGGGTTACGGTTAGGGGATAGTTCTTAGAGTTAGTGTTAGGATTATCCTTAGCGTTAGAGTTAGGGTTAGGTTTAGGGGTTAGTGTTAGTGTTAGGGTTAGGGGTTAGGGGTTAGGGTTAGGTTTAGGTTTTGGGTTAGTGATAGAATTAGGGTTAGGGTTAGCAGTTAGAGTTAGGGTTATGGTTAGGGTCAGGGGTTAGGGTTAGGGTTAGGGTTAGCATTAGGGTTAGGGTTAGCAGTTAGGGTTAGGTTTAGTGATAGAGTTAGGGTTTGGGATTATGGTTAAGGGTTAGGGGTGTTTGGCTTAGCATCAGGGTTAGGGATAATGTTAGGGTTAGGGCTAGGGCTAGGGTTAGGTTTAGGCCTAGGGCCAGGGCTAGGGCAAGGCCTAGGGCTAGGGTTAGTTTTAGGGTTAGTGTTAGTGTCTAGGCAAGGGCTAGGGCTAGGGCTAGGGTTAGGTCTTTGTCAAGGTCTAGGTCTAGGGCTAGGGTTAGAGCTAGGGTTGAACTTAGGGCTAGGTTTAGAATTAGTGTTAGGAGTTAGGGTTAGGTTTAGGGTTAGGGTAAGGTTTAGTGTTTGTGGTTAGGGTTAGGGTCAGGGATACGGGTTAGGGTTAGGGTTAAGGTTTATGGTTAGGGTGAGCATTAGTGTTAAAGTTAGGATTAGCGGTTAGGGTTAAGGTTAGGGGATAGTGTTAGGTTTAGGTTCAGGCTGAGGGTTAGAATTAAATTTAGGGTTAGGTGTTAGGGCTAGGGTTTCAATTTGGGTAAGGTTTAATCATTAATCTTAGGGATAACTGTTAGGGTTAGGATGTGAGGTTTGGGTTTAGGGGGTAGGGTTTGTGTTAAGGTTAGGGTTTAGGGTTTGGTGTTACTGTTAGGTTTAGGGTTTTGGTGTTAGTTTTAGGGTAAGGTATATGGTTAGGTTTAGGTTTAGGGGTTTTTGTTAGGGTTAGGGGTTAGGGTTAGGTTTATGGTAAAAATAAGGGTTAAGGGTTAGGATTAGGGTTCGCGTCAGGGTTAGGGGCTAAAGTTATTGTTAGGGTTAGGGTTAATAGTTAGGGTTAGGGTTAGGAATAGGTTTTAGGGTTAGGGTTAAGGGTTAGGGTTTGGTTTAGGTTTAGGCTTAGTATTAGAATTAGGGTTATGGATAGGGGTTATGGTTAGGGTTATGGTTAGGGGTTAGGGTTAGGGTTAGAGTTAGCGTTAGCGTTATGGTTAGGGGTTAGGGGTTAGAGTTAGTGTTAGGGTTATTCTTAGCGTTAAGGTTAGGGTTAGGTTTATGGATTTGTGTCAGTGTTAGGGTTAGGGTTATTGTTAGAGCTTAGCGGATAGGGTTAGTGTTAATGGTTAAGGTTAGGATTAAGGTTAGGGATTCAAGTTAGGGTTAGGGTTAGGGTTAGGTTTTTCGTGTTAGGGTTAGGATTAGGATTAGGATTTAGGGTTTGGTTTATAGGTTAAGGTTAGCTTTGTGTTTAGTGTTAGGGTTAGAAATAAGGTTAGAGTTAGGGTTAGGGGTTAGTGTTAGGATTAAGGTTAGAAGTTAGGGTTAGGGTTAGCTTTAGAGGTAGGGTTAGTGGTTAGGGTTAAGTTTAGGGTTTGAGGCTAGGTTTATTGTTATTGTTAGGGGTTAGGGCTGTTAGGGTTAGGGTTATGGTTAGGGTTAGTGTTAGATTTAGTCTTAGGGGTTAGAGTTGTTACAGTTATAGTTATTTTTATGTATAGTGTTAGGGTTAGTGTTAGGGCTAGGGCTAGGGCTAGGGCTAGGGCTAGGTCTGGTACTAGGTTTAGGTTTAGCGTTAGGATTAGGGTTAGGTTTAGGTTTAGAGTTAGAGTTAAGATTAGGGCTAAGGCTAGGACTATCATTAGGGCTAGGTCTAGGGCTCTGTCTAGAGCTAGGGTTAGGTCTAGATCTAGGGTTAGAGCTAGGGTTAGGGTTAGGGCTGGGGTTAGGTTTAGGGTTAAGCATAGGGTAAGGCATAACGTTAAGTTTCGGTGTTAGGGTAGGTTAGGGTTAGGGGTTAGGATTAGGTTAAGGATTAGGGTTAGGGGTTATGGATAGTGTTATGTTAGTGTTAAGGTTTAGGGTTAGGGTTAGAGGTTAAGGTTAGAGTTACGGGTAGGGTTAAGGGTTAGTGTTAGTGTTGGGTTAGGGTTTAGCATTAGGGCTAGGGTTAGTGTTAGGGTTAGAATTAGGGTTTAGGGTTAGAGTTTAGTGTTAGGTTTATGTTTAGGGTTAGAATTAGGATTAGAGTTAGGAGTTAGTGTTACGGTTAGGGTTAGTGTGTAGGGTTATGGTAGGTTTAGGTGAGGGTTAGGGTTAGGGTTAGTGTAAAGGTTGTGTTAGGTTTAGGGTTAGGGTTAGGCTTAGGGATTGGGGTAGGGTTTGTTTTTGTGGGTTAGAGTTAGGATTAGGGTTAGGGGTTAGGGTTAGGGCTAGTGTTCTGGTTATTGTTATGGTTAGGGATAGGGTTAGGTTTAGGGTTAGGTGTTAGGGTTAGGTTTAGGGTTAATGGTTAGGGTAGCATTATGGTTAAGGGTTAGGGTAACATTTAGTGGTTAGTCTTAGCGTTAACTGTTACATTTAGGATTAGCAGTTTGAGGTTCGTGGTTGTGGATAGTGTTAAGGTTAGGGGTTAATGGTTAGGGTTTGTGGTTAGTGTTAGGGTTGTGGGTTTAGTTTTACGTTTAGGGCTAAGGGATGGGGTTAGATTTAGAGTTAGGAGTTACTGTTTGTTTTAGGGTCATGGGTTAGGGTTAAGTTTAAGGGTAAGGGTTAGGTTTATGTTTAGGGTTAGGGTTAGAAATAGGGTTAGGGATAGGTGTTAGGTTTAGGATTAGGGTTAGGGGTTAGTGTTTGGGTTAGGGTTAGGATTAGGGTTTAGGGGTTAGGGTTGTTAGGGTTCAGGTTAGGTTTAGGGTTAGGGTTTGGGGTTACGTTTAGGGTTAGGGTTAGGTGTTAGGGTTAGTGTTTGGGTTAGGCTTTAAGGTTACGGTTAGGGGATAAGGTAACGGTTAGGGTTTAGGTTTATGGTTACGGTTAGGGTTATGCATTAGTGTTAGGGTTAGCGATACAGTTAGGTTTTGGGTTTAAGGTTAGTGTTAGGGTTAGGATTAGGGGTTACGGTTAGGGGTTAGGGTTAGCTTTAGGTTTAGGGTTAGTGTTAGAATAGGGTTAGGGTTAGCGGTTAGAGTTAGGGTTATGATTAGCATTAGGGGTTAGGGTTAGTATTAGGGTTAGTGTTAGGGTTAGTGTTAGCAGTTAGGGTTAGGTTTAGTTATAAATTTAGGGTTTGGGGTTATGGTTAGTGGTTAGGGCTGTTAGGGTTATGGTCAGCGTTCGGGATAATATTACAGTTAGGGCTGGGGCTGGGGCTAGGATTAGATTTAGGGTTATGGTTAGTGTCAGATGTAGGGCTAGTGCTAGGTCTAGAGTTAAGTCTAGGTTTAGGGATAGGGCTAGGGCTAGGGTTAGAGCTAGGTTTCAACTTAGGGGTAGGTTTAAAGTTAGGGTTAGGAGTTAGGGTTAGATTTAGTTAGGGGTTAGCATAAGGGTAAGGGTTAGGGTTTGGGGTTAGGGTTGGGGTTAGGCACAGGGGTTAGATTTAAGGTTAACTGTTAGGTTTAGGATTATGGTTAGGGTTTAGGGTTTATGGTTAGGGTGAGTGTTAGGGTTAGGGTTAGGATTAGCGCTTAGGGTTAGGGGATAGTGTTAGGTTTAGTTTTAGGCTTAAGGTTAAAATTAATGTTTCAGTTTGGTTTTATGGCTAGAGTTACTGTTAGTGTAAGGTTTCACGGTTAGTCTTAAGGTTAACTGTTAGGGTTAGGATGTGAGGTTTGGGTTTAAGGGTTAGGGTAAGTGTTAAGGTTAGGGGTTAGTGTTTGGTGTTACTGTTAGGGTTAGGGGTTTAGTGTTAGGTTTAGGGGTAAGGGATAGGGTTATGTTTAGGTTTAGGGATTAGTGTTAGGGATAGGTTGATGGTTAAGTTTAGGGTTAAAGGTTAGGGTTAGGGTTTGTTTTAGGGTTAGGGGCTAAAGTTAGAGACAGGGTTAGGGTTAGTGGTTAGGGTTAGGGTTAGGGTTAGGAATAGGGGTTAGGGTTAGGGTTAAGGGTTAGGGTTTTGGTTAGGTTTAGGCTTAGGGTTAGAATTAGGGTTATGGATATGGTTTAGAGGTAGGGTTATCGTTAGGAGTTAGGATTAGGGTTAGAGTGAGCGTTAGGTTTATTGTTAGCGGTTAGGTGTTAGAGTTAGTGTTAGGGTTATTCTTAGCGTTAGGGTTAGGGTTAATTTTAGGGGTTAGTGTTAGGGTTAGGGTTAAGGTTAGAGGATAGGGTTTAGGGTTATGTTTAGCCTTAGGGTTCGAATTAGGATTAGGTTTTAGGGTTTGGAGTAGGGGTTAAGGTTAACTTTATGTTTAGGATTAGTGTAAGAATTAGGGTTAGGGTTAGTGGTTAGTGTTAGCATTAGGGTTAGAAGTTAGGGTTAAGGTTAATGTTAGTGTTAGTGTTAGGGTTAGTGTTAGCGGTTATGGTTAGGTTTAGTGTTAGTGTTTGTGGTTAGGTTTATTGCTATGGTTAGGGGTTAGGGCTGTTAGCGTTAGGGTTATGGTTAGGGTTATGATTAGGTTTAGTGTTAGGGTTTATGGTTGTTAGGGTTATGGTTAGGTTTAGGGCTAGTGTTAGGGCTAGTGTTAGGGCGAGTGCTAGGGTTAGGGCCAGGGCTAGGGCTAGGGTTAGGGTTAGGGTTAGGGCTAGGGCTAGGGCTATGATTAGGACTATGGGTAGGGCTAGGGTTAGGTCTAGGTCTCGGATTAGAGCCAGGCTTAGGGTTATGGCTGGGATTAGGTTTAGGTTTAGGCCTTAGGGTTAGGGTCAAGGCTAAGGTTCTGGGTTATTGTTATGGTTAGTTTTAGAGGTTAGAGTTAGGTTAAGTGTTTGTGTTAGGGTTTATGGATACAGTTATGTTAGTGTTAGGGGTTAGGGTTAGGGGTAGAGATTAGCGTTAGCATTAGGGTTAGTGGTTAGTGTTAGTGTTAGGGTTTAGCATTAAGGCTAGGGTTAGTGTTAGAGTTATGATTACGGGTTAGGGTTAGTGTTTAGGGTTAGATTTATGTTTAGGGTTAGGGTTAGAATTAGGATTAGGGTTAGGGGTTAGGGTTACAGTTAGGGTTAGGGATTAGGGTTATGGTAGGTTAAGTTTAGGGTTAGGGTTAGGGTTAGTGTAAGGGTAGTGTTAGGTTTAGGGTTAGGATTAGGGATTTGGGGTAAGGTTAGTTTTAAGGGGTTAGTGTTAGGGTTAGGGTTAGGGCTTAGGGTTAGTGTTAGTGTTCTGGTTAGTGTTATGGTAGGGATAAGGTTAGGTTTAGGGTTAGGGTTAGGTTAGGGGTTATGTTTAGCGTTTGGTATAGGGTTAGGGTTAGTGTTAAGTGTTAGATTTAGAGTTAATCGTTAGGGTAGCATTTAGGGTTAAGAGTTTGCGTTAGGTGTTAGTATTAGGGTTAAGCGTTAGTGTTAGGTTTAGGGTTAGGTATAGGTGTTTAGGTAAGTGTTAGGTTAGGGTTACGGTTAAGGGTTAGGTTGAGGTTTCTGGGTTAGGGTTAGGATTAGGGTTAAGATTAAGCATTTGGTTTAGGAGTTAGGGTTAATGTTAGGTTTAGTGTTGTTGGTAGGGTTAAGGTTAGGGTTAGCGGTTTAGAGTTATGGTTAGGGTTTAGTTGTTACAGTTGTGGCTAAGAGTTAGGGTTAGTTTTATGGGATAGGGGTTGTTGCATTAAGGTAAGGGTTATGGGTTAAGGTTAAGTTAAGGGGTTAGGGTTAGGGTTAGGCTTAGGTTTACGTGTTAGGGTGAGCAATATGGTTAGGTGTTACATGTAGGCTTGGTGCTATGGATTAGGAGTAGTGTTTATGCTTAGGGCAGGGTCCTTGTCTGCACTAAGGCTGTGGGTTAGGGTTCCTGGATCCTCGCAAGAAATGCACTCTATCATACACTTGGTATGGGCCCGTCGGTTTCATGCAGGACACAGTGGCAGAGCCTCCTTTCACGCATGACATATGAGGATTGTAGTCTTGTTTAACTCTGAGAATGGAAGAAATCTGAGAATTAGATTTAGGGTTAGGATTATGGATTGGGTTAAGGATTAACGTTAGTGTTAAGGTTAGGGCTTAGTGTTAGGAGTTAGTGTTAGGGGTTAGTGTTAGGGTTAGGGTGGTTTTTGGTTAGGGTTAGGGCTAGAGATGCTATAAGTGGTAGGGTTAGGCTTAGGGTTGTCATTAGGGTTAGGGTTAGGGTTAGTGTTTTACAGTTAGTGTTATGGTTTAGGTACTACGGTTATGTTTATGGGTTAAGGTTAGAGTTAAGGATTAGAGGTTTGGCTTAGTGTTAGTGCTAGTGTTAGGGTTAGCAATAGGGTTAAGTTTAGGTGTTATGGTTAGGGTTAGCAGTAGCAGTTAGGGTTAGGGATTAGGGTTAACACATGTGCCCTATCTACTCTATGCTGGGTCAGGAACAGAGGGTATCACTGGGACCCCACTGCACTTAACCCAGGGCATGGGTCCCTGACTCTAATTTGGGATACTGGTTTGGAACCTCATCTCACGCATGGCTTGGATTGGTTGTAGGCTTGGTTATCCCTGAGAATGGAAGAAGTGTTAAATTTACATTTATGATATGGGTACGGGGTAGAAATTAAGGATTAGGCATTAGGAAGAGGTTTAGGGGTTAGGGTTAGGGTTAGGGGCTATGGTTAATGTTAGTGTTTAGAGTTAGGGTTGGGGGTTAGGGTCAGGGCTTAGGTTTAGTGTTAGGTGTTAGTGTTAGTGTTAGGGCTTAGATTTAGCGGTTAGTTTAAGGGTACAGGACCTGTTTATCTATGGTGAGAGTGGGGCGGGCAGGGACACTGCGACACCACGCCATTGTACACTGGGCCCAAGGCCCTGACTGTCATGCAGCACTCAGGCGGATCCTTATCTCATGCATGGCATGGCTGGATTGCAGGCTTGTCTGACTCTGAGAATGGTAGAAGTGTGAGAATTAGATTTAGGGTTAGGGTTAAGGTTAGGGTTAGGGGTTGGGTTAGGTTTAGGGTTTAGGGTTTGGGGTAAGGTTAGGGTCAGGGGTTAGGGGTAGCATTAGGTGTTAGTGTTAGCATTAGGGTTATGGTTACGTGCTATGTTTAGGGTCACGGTCAGGGTTTAGGGTTACGAATTTGGGTTAGGACATGGGCCCTATCTGATCTATCAGTTGTGGGAAACTGGGAAATTGCCAGGGTCCCACTCTATTGTAGCCAGAGTATGGGCCCCTGCCTTTCATGTAGGACACAGGGGCAGAGCCTCATCTCACGCATGGTACGGGTAGATTGTAGGCTTTCTTATCATTTCAAACTGAAGAAGTCTGAGAATTGGATTTGCGGTTAGAGTAAGGGGTTAGGATTAAGGTTAGGGTTAGGTGTTCAGGACTAGGATTAGGTTTAGGGGTTATGGTTAGAGGTTAGAATTAGTGTTAGGGTTACAGTTACGGTTAGGGATTAGGATTATGTTTTGTAGTTAGGTTTACATTTAGGGTGAGGGGTTATGGTTAGATTTAGGGATTAGGGTTACTGTTTGGAGTTAGATTCGTGGGTTTCAGTTAGGGCTAGGAGTTCGGGTTAGTGTTAGCTTAGGTTTACTGATTAGTGTCAAGGCACAGGCCCTGTCTAATCTATCAGGCACTGGGTGTGTGGAGCTTGATTGCATCCCCACTCTATTGTACCCTGGGCCTTGGGCTCTGACTGTCTCGCAGGACTCAAGCAGAGCCTCATCTTATGCATGGCATGGCTATATTGTAGGCTTGCTTGACTACTAGTATGAAAGAAGTGTGAGAATTAGATTTAGGGTTAGGATTAGGGTTAGAGTTTAGGATTAGTTTTAGGGTTAGTGTTAAGTGTTAAGGTTAAGAATATGGTTAGGGTTTGGGGCTAATGTTAGTGTTAGGGCTAGTGTTTAGGGTTAGGGGTTAGGGTTAGGGTTGGTGTTTGGTTAGGGTTAGGGCTAGGTTCATTGTAAGAGTTTGGGTTAGGGTTAGGGTTGTGGTTAGGGTTATGGTGGGGTTTAGCTTTTCAGGGTTAGTGTTAGTGGTTAGGTATTACAGTTTTGGGTATGGGTTCATGTTAGGATTACGGGTTAGTGATAGGGGTTAGGATTAGTGTTAGGGATGAGGGTTAGATTGAGAGGTTAGTGTTAAGTTTAGTGTTAGGTTTAGGGGGTAGGTTTAGCAACAGTTTTAGGGTTAGGACTTAGAGTTAGGCATTAGGGTTAAGGCATGAGCCCTGTCTGCTCTATGAGGCTTTGGGACTGGGAGCATCGATGGGAATCCCCTCCATTGTACCCAGGTCATGGGACCCTGGCTCTCATGTGGGACACAAGGACGGAGCATCATTCATGTCATGCCTGGCATTGGTTGGTTGTAAACTTGCTTATTCCTGTGAATTATTATTATACCTGTGAATATTAGTGTTAGTGGTTAGGTATTCCACTTTTGGTTATGGGTTCTTGTTAGAATTAGGGCTTCGGGGTTGGGATTAGGGTTAGGATTAGGGATGAGGATTAGTTTGAGAAGTTAGGGTTAAGTTTAGGGTTAGGTTTAGGGGTTAGGGTTAGCCTTAGGATTAGAGTTAGTGGTTAGAGTTAGGGATTACAGTTAAGGCATGGGCCCTATCTGCTCTATGCAGGGTTGGGACAGGGAGCATGGCCAGTTACCCACTCCATTGTACCCAGGTCATGGGACCCTGGCTCTCATGTGGGACACAGGAGCGGAGTGTCATCTCATGCATGGTTTGTTTTGGTTGTAGGCTTGCTTATGTCTTCAAATGGAAGAAGTGTGAGAATTACATTTAGGGTTAGGGTAATGGGTTACGATTATCATTAGGGATAGGGTCTGTGGTTAGCGTTAAGGTTAGGGTTTAGAGTTACTGTTAGGGGTTAGGGTAAGGGGTTAGGTTTAGTGTTAGGTGTTAGGGTTAGTGTTAGCGCTTAGATTTAGCAGTGAGTTTAAAGGCAGAAAACCTGTATAATCTATGATGAGAAAGGTGCGAAAAGGGTCACTGTGACAGCACACCATTGTACACTGTGTCTTGGGCCCTGACCTTCATGCAGCCCTCAGACGGAGTCTAATATCACACATGGTATGGCTGGATTGTAGGCTTGCTTAACTCTGAGAACAGAAGAAGTGTGAGAATTAGGGTTAAATATAGGGTTAGGGGTTAGGGGTTTGGGTTAGTGTTAGGGCTGGGTTAGGTGTTAGGTTTAGGAGTTAGGGTTAGGGTTAGGTTTAGGGTTAGTGGTTAATGTTAGGGTTAGGGGTTAAGGTTAACGTTAGAGTTAAGGCTTAGGATTAGGGTTAAGTGTTACGGTTCGGGTTAGGTTTAAAGGTTAGTGTTAGGGTTAACTGTTAAGGTTAGGTTTAGGGTGAAGGGTGAGTGTTAAGGTTAGTTTAGGCGTCAGGGTTAGGGTTACGGTTAAGTGGTAGGGTTAGGGTTAAAGGTTAGGATTAGGGTTAGGGATAATTGTTATGGTGAGGGTTAACGGTCAGGGTTAGGGATACCGGTTAGGGTTAAGTTTTAGGGTTAGGGTTAAGCGTTGCAGTTAGCATTAGGGTTAGAGTTAAGGGTTATGGTTACGGTTAGGGTGTTAGGTTTACAGTTCACGGTTAAGGTTAGGGTTAGGTGTTAGGGTTAGGTTTAGAGCTAGTGTTAGGTCTAGGTGTTAAGGTAAGGGTTAGGTTTAGGGTTAAGGGTTTGGGTTAGGTTTAAGGGTTAGGGTTAGGATTAGGGTTAAGTGTGAGGGTTACGGTTAGGGTTTAGGGTTTAGGGTTAGGGTTAAGAGTTAGAGTTAGGGTTAGAGTTTAGCGTTAGTGTTAGGGGCTAAAGTTAGGGTTCGGTTTAGGGTTTTTCTTAGGGTTATGGTTAGGGTTAGCAGTTTTGGGTTAGGTTTAGGGTTTAGGAGTTATGGTAATGGCTGGGATGTAGGGTTAGAGTTATGGGATGGGGTTGTTGTTAGGGTAAGGGTTATGCACTAATGTTAGGTTAAGGGGTTAGGGTTAGGGGTATGGTTTGGTTTATGTTTTACAGTGAGCAATAGGGTTAGGGTTAGGTGTTACGTTTAGAGTTAGGGTTATGAGTTAGAGTTAGTGTTTATACTCAGGGCACGGGCCCTGTCTACACTAGGTTGGTGAGTTAAGGGGCTGGGATTGTCGCTGGCAACCCCTTCTATTGTATGCTGGGTATAGGCCTGTAGGTATCATGCAATATACAGTGGCAGGGCCTCCTTTCATGCATGCCGTGGGAGGATTGTAGGCTTGCTTAACTCTCAGAATGGAAGAACTGTGAGAATTAGGGTTATGGTTTGGGTTAGGGGTTTGGGGTTAGGGGTTGGGGTTAATGTTAGTGTTAGGGGTTAAGGGTTAAGAGTTAAGGTTAGCATTAGGGTTAGGAGGTTAGGTGTTAGGGTTAAGGTTAGGGGTTGGACTTAGGGTTAGGGTTAGTGTTAAGTGTTCAGGTTAGGGTTAGTGTTAGAGTTAAGGTTTATGGTAAGGGTTGGGGGTTAGGGTTAGGATCAGGGTTCAGTGTTAGTGTTAGGGTAAGGGTTTAGGTTTAGAGTTATGGGTTAGGGTTAGGTTTAGGGTTAGGTCTGGGCTTTAGGGTAAGGGTTAGGGTTTAGGTGTTACGGTTATGGCTAGGAGGTAGGGTTAGAATTATGGGATAGGGATTCTTGTCAGGGTAAGTGTTATGCATTAAGGTTAGTTTAAGGGGTTAAAGTTAGGGTTACGGTTAGGTTTACATGTTACAGTGAGCAACAGATTTAGGGTTAGGTGTTATATTTAAGGTTAGGGATACGGGTTTGTGGTTGTGTTCATACTTAGGACATGGGCTCTGTCTGCACTGGGGGGGGGTGTGTTAGGAGGCTGGGATTCTCGCTGGGAACCCACTCTATCCTACACTGGGTATGGGCCCCTGGGTTTCATGCAGGACACAGTGACAGAACCTTCTTTCACGCATGGCATGGGAGGATTATAGGCTTTCTTAACTCTGAGAAAACAAGAAGTCTCAGAATTAGATTTAGGGTTACGATTATGGTTGAGGTTAGAGATTAAGCTTAGTGTTAGGGTGAGTGCTTAGTGTTAGGGGTTACGGTTACAACTAGGGTTAAGTTTTGGGTTTATGGTTATGGTTAGGGATACGGGTCAGAGTTAGGGTTATTGGTTAAGGTTAGGGTCAGGGATAGATCTATGCATTAGGGTAAGGGTTAGGGTTAAGTTTTATGGATAGGGTTAGGTGTTAGGGTTAGGGTTAAGGGTTAGAGTTAGGCTTAGGTTTTAGGGTTATGGATTAGGGTTAGGTTTAGGGTTGTTTGTAGGGTTAAGGTTAGGGTTAGCGGTTTAGGGTTAGGGTTAGGGTTTAGGTGTTACGGTTATGGCTAGGAGGTAGGATTAGACTTACGGGATAGGGGTTGTTGTTAGGGTTAGGGTTATGCATTAAGGTTAGGTTAAGGGGTAGGGTTACGGTTAGGGTTATGTTTATGTGTTAAGGTGAGCAATAGGGTTAAGGTTCGGTGTTATGTTTAGGATTCGGTTTATGGGTTAAGTGTAGTGTGTCTATGCTTAGGGCATGGGCCCTGTCTGCACTAGTGGCATGGGTTAGGGTGCTGTGATTGTCACCAGGAACCCACTCTATCGTATGCTGGGTATGGGCCCTTGGGTTTCATGTAGGATCATGGCAGATCATCCTTTCTTGCATGTCATGGGAGGATTGTAGGCTTTCTTAACTCTAAGAATGGAAGAAGTCTGAGAATTAGATTTAGGGTTAGGATTATGGATAGGGTTAGGGATTAACGTTAGTGTTACCTTGAGGGTGTATGTTTAGGTGTTAGGGTTAGGGTTAGGGTGGTTGTTTGGTTAGGGTTAGGGCTAGAGATGTTATAAGTGGCAGGGTTAGGCTTAGGGTTATCATTAGGGTTAGGGTTAGGGTTAGTGTTTTACAGTTAGTGTAATGGTTTAGGTACTACCGTTATGGTTACGGGTTAGGGTTAGAGTTAGGGGATAGAGGTTGGGTTCAGTGTTAGGTTTAGGGTTAGTAACAGGGTTAGGGTTAGGTGTTATTCTTAGGGTTAGGGGTAGTGGTGAGGCTTAGGGATTAGGGTTAATGCATGGGTCCTATCTGCGATATGTGGGGTCAGGAACAGGGAGCATCACTGAGACCCCACTCCATTGCACCCAGGCCATGGGACCCTGCCTCTCACTTGGGATACTGGGACAGAGCCTCATCTCATGCAGGCTCGGGTTGGTTGTAGGCTTGCTTATCTCTGCAAATGGAAGAAGTGTGAGAATTAAATTTAGGATAATGGTAAGGGGTTATGATTATTGTTAGGGTTAGGGATGAGGAGTACCTTTAGGGGTTAGTGTTAGGCTTAGGGGTTAGGGTTAAGGTTAGGGTTTAGTGTTAGTGTTGGGGGTTAGGGTCTGGGGTTAGGTTTTGGGTTAGGTGTTAAGGTTAGTGTTAAGGCGTAGATTTAGCGGTTAGTTTAAGGGCACAAGACCTGTCTATCTATTGTGAGAGGGGGGCGGATAGGGTCACTGCAACACCACTCCATCGTACCCTGGACTTAAGGCCCTGAATATCCCGCTGCCCTCAGGTGGAGCCTCATCTCATGCATGGCACGGCTGGATTGTAGGTTTGCTTAACTCTGAGAATGGAAGAAGTGTGAGAATTAGACTTAAGATTAGGGTTAGGGTTAGAGTTCAGTGTAGGGTTGGGGTTAGGGTTTAGGGTTTGGGTTAGGGTTAGGGTCAGGGGTTAGGGTTAGCGTTAGGTGTTAGGGTTAGCGGATTCAGGTTAGGACATGAGGCCTATCTGATCTATCAGGGGTGGGAAATGAGAAGATCGCTGGGGCCCCACTCCATCGTACCCAGGGAATGGGCCCCTGAGTTTCATGTCGGACACAGGGACAGAGCCTGATCTCATGCATGACATGGGTGGATTGTAGACTTTGTTAACTTTTCAAACTGAAGAAGTCTTAGAATTACATTTGGGGTTAAGGTAAGTTGTTAGGATTAAGGTTTGCATTGGGTGTTAGGGACTAAGATTAGGTTTAGGGGTTACTGTTAGAGGTTACAATTAGGGTTAGGGTTACTGTTATGGTTAGGGATTAGGACTATGTTTAGTAGTTCAGTTTAGGTTTAGGATGAGGGGTTATGTTTAGGTTTTGGGATTAGTGTTACTGTTAGGATGTAGGTTCCTGGATTATGGTTTGGACAGGGGTTCAGGTTAGTGTTAGCTTAGGTTTCATTATTATGTTAATGATTAGGGTTAGGGGTTAGTGTTAGGGTTAGGTTTAGGGTTTTTCATAGGGTTAAGATTCAGGTTACTGGTTTAGGGTTAGAGTTAGGCTTTAGGTGTTATGGTTACAGCTAGGAGGTAAGGTTAAAGATATGGGATAGGGGTTTTTGTTAGGGTAAGGGTTATGGATTAAGGTTAAGGGTTTAGGATTAGGGTAATGGTTAGCATTACATGTTAAGGTGAGCAGTTCGGTTAGGGTTAGGTTTTATGTTTAAGGTTAGGGTTATGGGTTAGGGGTAGTGTTTATGCTTACGACACAGGCCCAGTCTGCAGTAGGAGGGTGGGTTAGGGGGGATGGAATTGTCGCCAGGAAGCCCTTCTATCGTATGCTGGGTATGGGCCTGTGGGTTTCATGCAGGACACAGTGGCAGAGCCTCCTTTCATGCATGGCATGGGAAGATTGTAGGCTTGCTTAACTCTGAGAATGGAAGAAGTGTGAGAATTAGATTTAGGTTTAGGATTAAGGATAGGGTTAAAGGTAGGGTTAGGGTTAGGGTATAAGGTTTGGGTTAGGATTAGTGTCAGGGGTTAGGGTTAGCATTATGTGTTAGGGTTAGGATTAGGGTTAGGGTTAGGTGTTATGTTTAGGGTTAGAGTCAGAGGTTAGGTTTATGGATTTGGGTTAGTACATGGGTCCTAACTGATCCATCAGGGGTGGGGAAAAGGGAAGATAGCCGTGGCCCCACTCCATCGTACCATGGGCATGAGCCCCTGCCTTTCATGTAGGACATGGGGCAGAGCCTCATCTCACACATGGCATAGGTGGATTGTAGGCTTCCTTAACTTTTAAAACTGAAGAAGGCTGGGAATTACCTTTGAGGTTAGGGTAATGGGTTAGGATTAAGGTTAGCTTTAGGTGTTAGGCACTAGGATTAGGTTTAAGGGTTACGATTAAAGGTTAGAATTAGGGTTAGATTTACTATTATGGTTAGAAATTCGGATTATGTTAGTAGTTAGGTTTATGTTTAGGGTGAGGGGTTATGTTTAGGTTTTGGGATAAGGGTTACTGTTAGTATTTAGGTTCCTGGGTTACTGTTAGGGCTAGGTGTTCAGGTTAGTATTAGCTTAGGTTTAATTATTAGTGTTAAGGCACGGACCCTGCCTAATCTATGGGGCACTGTCGGTGTGGAGCGTGGTTGCATCCCCACTCCATCATACCCTGAGCCTTGGCTCTGACTGTCACGCAGGACTCAAGCAGAGCCTCATCTCACACATGGCATGGCTAGATTGTAGGCTTGCTTAACTCCTAGAATGGAAGAGGTGTGAGGATTAGATTTAGGGTTAAGATTAGGGTTAGGGTTTAGGTTTAGGTTTAGGGTAAACGGTTAGGGTTAGGAATATCATTAGGGTTAAGGACTAACGTTAGTGTTAGGGATAGGGTTTAGGGTTAGGGTCATTGTTTGATTAGGGATAGGGCTAAGTTCATCGTAAGGGGTAGGGTTAGGGTTAGGGTTGTGTTTAGGGTAAGGGTTAGGGATAGCGTTTTTGGGTTAGTGTTAGTGGTTAGGTGTTATGGTTTTGGTTATGGGTTCATGTCAGAGTAAGGCGTTCTGGTTAGGGTTAGGGTTAGGGATGACGGTTAGTTGGAGAGGTTAGGATTAAGTTTACTGTTAGGTTAGGGGGTTGGTTTAGCATTAGGGTTGGGTTATGGGTTAGAGTTAGGGATTAGGGTTAAGGAATTGGCCCAATCTGCTCTATTCGCGGTCGGGACTGGGAGCATCACCGAGTCCCCACTCCGTTGTACCGAGGTCATGGGACCCTGGCTCTCATGTGGGACACAGGGACGGAGCATCATCTGACATATGGCATGCGTTGGTTGTAGGCTTGCTTATTTCTGCGAATGGAAGAAGTGTGAGAATTACATTTAGGGTTAGGATAATGAGTGAGAATTATGGTTAGGAATAGGGTCTGTGGTTATGGTTAAGGTTAGGGCTCAGAGTTGGTGTTGTGGGTAGGGTCAGGCGTTAGGTTTAGTTTTATGGGTTAGAGTTAATGTTAGGGCTTAGATTTAGTGGTTAGTTTAAGGCAGAGGCGAGTCTAATCTATGATGAGAGGGGTGCGGAGAGGGTGGGTGTGACACCACACCATTGTACCCTTGCCTTGGGCCCAGACCTACTATCAGGGCTCAGGTGGAGCCTCATCTCACGCATGGCATGGCTGGATTTTAAGGTTGCTTAACTCTGAGAATGGATAAGTATGAGAATTATGGTTAGGGTTAAGATTAGGGGTTGGGGTTGGGGTTGAGGTTGGGATTGGGGTTAGGGTTCAGGTTAGTGTTAGGGTTAGGGGTTAGTATCAGGTTTAGGGTTAGGGTTAACTGTTAGGGGTAGGGGTTAGGGTTAGGGGTAGGGTTAAGGTTAGGGTTATGGATTAGGGTTAGTGTTAAGGTCTTTGTTAGGGTTAGGGTTGTTAGGTTTAGGGATAAGGTTAGGGTTTTTGATAGTGTTAGGGTTAGGGTGAGAGTTTTTGAGTTAGTGTTAGGGTTTAGGTGTTATGGTTATAAATAGGGGTTAGTGTTAGTGTTAAGGTGTAGGGTGTGGGGTTGGGGTTAGGGTTAGGGTTATTTTTAGGGTTAGTTTAGGGTTTGGTATTAGCATTAGGGTTAGGATTAGGTGGTATGGGTAAGATTAGAGTGATGGGTGAGAGCTAGGGTTTAGGGTTAGGGAATGGACGCTATTTGCTCTAACGGGGGGTCAGGAACTGGGAGCATTTCCAGAACCCGACTCCATCGTATGGAGGGCAGGGGCCCTTACCTTTCACGTGGGACACAAGGGCGCAGCTTTATCTCACGCTTGGCATGGGTGTATTGTAGGCTTGCTTAACTCTGATAATAGAAGAAGTATGAGATTTAGATTTAGGGTTAGGGTTAGGATTAGGGGTTAGAATTGGGTTAGGAATAGCGTTAGGGGTTAGGGTTAGGAATTAGGATTAATTTTAGGAGTTAGGGTTAGGGTGAACAGTTAACATTAAGATTAGTGCTTAGGTTTAGTGTTAGGGGTTAGGGTCAGCGGTTTGGTGAGGATTAGGTTTAGGGTTGGTGTTTAGGGTTAACGGTTAGGTTTAGGCTTGGGCCCTGTCTACTCTATGAGTGCTCAGGGATGGAGAGCATCACAGGGACCCCACTCCAGCGTACCCTGTGCGTGAGGCCCTGACTGTCACGCAGGACGTGGGCAGAGCTTCATCTCACAAATAGCATGGCTGGATTGTAGTCTTGCTTAACTCTGAGAGTGGAAGAAGTGTGAGAAGTTCTGTCAAACACAACTAAGAAAGTCATTTCATAGGAAGAGGATAACTCTTAGCCAGAGAGGAGTCATGAACAGGAACACTTACATTCACTGAGAGAAAGCCACTATAAAGGGGTGGATTGTAGGACTCAACTAATGCCTAACACAAACCCTAACCCCTATTTTGAACCCTAAACCCAATCCCAACCTACACCCGAACCCAACCCCTAACCCTAACCCTAATCCTAACCCCAACCCCAACTGCAACCCTAACCCCAACCACAACCCTAACTTTAATGCTAACCCCTAACTCTAACCCCAACACCAATCCTAATGCTAAACCTAACCCTAAACCCTTAACACTAATCCTAAACATAACCCTACCGCCTAGCCATAACCGCAACACCTAAACCCTAACCCTAACCCTAACCCTAAGCCACTAACCCTAACCATAACCCTACAAAGAACCCTAACCTTAACCCTAACGCCTAACCCTAACACTAACCCCAATCCTAAACCTAAACCCAACCTTAACCCTCACCCTAACACTAACGCTAACCTTAACATTAACCCTAACCCTTAACCCCTAACCCCTAACTCTACCACTAACCCTAATCCCTAACCCCAAATGCCTAACCCTAACCCTAACCCTAATTCTCACACTTCTTCCATTCTCAGAGTTAAGCAAGTCTAAAATCCAGCCATCACTTATGTGAGATGAGGCTCTGCCTGAGTCTTGCATGTAAGTCTGGGCCTAATTCAGGGGTAAAATAGGGTGGTGTCGTGGAGATCCTCTTTGCATTCTTCTCACCATAGATTAGACAGGTCCGGTGGCCTTAAACTAACCACTAAATCTAAGCGTTAACACTAACCTTAACCCCTAACCCTAAACTTAACCCGTGACTTTAAGCCCCAGCCGTAACTCTAAACCCTAACCTTAACCCTAACCACAGACCCTATCCTTAACCATAATCCTAACCGGTTACCCTAACCCTAAATGTAATTGTCACACTTCTTCCATTTGCAGAAATAAGCAAGCCTACCACCAACACATGCAATGTGTGAGATGACGCTCTGCCTCTGTGTCCCACATGAGAACCAGGGTCCCATGAACTGGGTACTATGGAGTGCAGTCCCAGCGATGCTCCCAGTCCCAACCCCGCATAGAGCATATAGGGCCCACGCCTTCATCCTAATCCCTAACTCTAACCCCTAACCCTAAGCCTAATGAAGCTTAACCCTAACCTCTCAAACTAACCCTCATCCCTAACCTTAACCCTAAACCCAATCCCTGACCCCTAACTCTGACTCAAAACCTTAACCAAAACCGTAATATGTAAACACTAACACTAACCCTAAAACCACATCCCTAACCTTAACCCTACCCCTTACAATGAACATAGCCCTAACCCTAACCAAACAACGACCCTGACCCTAACCCCTAACCCTAAACCCTAGCACTAACACTAATGTTAGCCCCTAACCCTAATGACATTCCTAACCTTAACCCTTTACCCTAAACCTAAACATAAACCCTAACCCTAATCCTAACCCTAAATCTAATTCTCACACTTCTTCCATTCTAGGAGTTAAGCAAGCCTACAATCTAGCCATGCCATGTGTGAGATGAGGCCCTGCGTGAGTCCTGCATGACAGTCAGAGCCCAAAGCCCATAGTATGATGGAGGGGGGGTGCATGCACGCTCCACACCCCCAGTACCCCATAGAGTAGACAGGGCCCATGGCCTGACACTAATCATTAAACCTAAGCTAACACTAACACAAACTCCTAGCCCTAATCGAAGCCAATGAACGTGAATCCTAACAGTAACCCTAATCCCTAACCCTAACCATAACACCTCACCCTAAACCTAAACCTAACTACTAAAAATAATTCTCATCTCCGACCGTAACTGTAACCCTAACCCTAATTCTAACCTCTAACCATAACCCCTAAACCTAATCCTAGTCCCGAACATCTAACCCTAACCTTAATCCTAACCCTTTACCCTAACCCCAAATCTAATTTTCAGACTTCTTCAATTTGAAAAGTTAAGGAAGCCTACAATCCACCCATGCCATGCATGAGATGAGGCTCTGCCCCTGTGTCCTACATGGAAGGCAGGGGCCCATGCCCTGTGTACAATGGAGTGGATCCCTGGCGATCTTCCCAGTTCCCCATGACTGATAGATCAGATAGGGCCAATGTCCTAACCCAAACCCATAACCCTAAATCCTGACCCTAATCCTAAACATAGCACCCATCCATAACCCTAATGCTAACACTAACACATAATACTAACCTTAACCCCTGACCCTAACTCTAACCCCAATCCTAAACCCTAACCCTAACCCTAACCCTACTCCTAAACCTAACGCTGAATCTAATTCTCACACTTCTTCCATTCACAGAGTTAGACAAGCCTGCAATCCAGCCATGCCATGCATGAGATGAGGATCCACCTGAGGGCTGCATGACAGTCAGGGCCTTAGGCCCAGTGCACGATGGAGTGGTGTCGCAGTGACCGTGCCCACCCCCTCTCACCATAGATAGACAGGTCTTGTCCCCTTAAACTAACCGCTAAATCTAAGCCCTAACATGAGCCATAACACTTAACACTAAACCTAAGCCCTGACACTAACCCCCAACACTAACTCTAAAGCCTCACCTTAACACTAACCCCTAACCCTAACACCTAAACCTACTCCTAATCCCTAACCCTAACCATATTCTTAATCCCTTACGCTTATCCTAAATATAATTCTCACACTTCTTCCATTCGCAGAGATAAGCAAGCCTACAACCAACACAAGACATGCTTGAGATGAGCTCCACCCCAGTATCCCAAGTTAGTCAGGGTCCCATGCCCTGGGTACAATGGATTGGGGTCCTGGTGAGGTCCCTGTTCCCTATCCAGCATAGAGCAGATAGGGCATATGCGATAACCCTAAGCCTAACCGCTACCCCTAACCCTAACCATAACACCTAAACCTAACCCTACTGCTAACACTAACCCTAACTCTAACACTAAACCAAACCTCTAATCCCTAACTCTAACCCTAACCCATAACCATAACCGTAGTACCCAAACCATAACACTGATTGTAAAACACTAACCCTAACCCTAACCCTAATGACAACCCTAAGCCTAACACTACCACTTACAACATCTCTAGCCCTAACCCTAATCAAACAACCACCCTATCCCTAACACTAACCCCTAACACTAAGCCCTCACCCTAACACTAACGTTAATCCCTAACCCTAACCATAATCCTAACCCTAAATATAATTCTCAGACTTCTTCCATTCTCAGAGTTAAGCAAGCTTACAATCCTCCCATTTCAGCCGTGAAAGGAGGCTCTCCCACTGTATCCTGCATGAAACCCATGGGCCCATATCCAGTGTATGATAGAGTGCGTTCAAGGCGACAATCCCAGCCCCTCCACGCACCACCCTAGTGCAGCAAGGGCCCATGCCCTAAGTATAAACACTACCCCTACCCCATAACCCTACCCCTAAACATAACACCTAACCCTAAAGCTATTGCTCACCGTAACACATAAATGTAACACTAACCCTAACATTAATCCCGTAAACTAAACTTAATGCATAAGACTTGACCGGAAATCAACCCCTATCCCATAACTCTAACCCTAACTCCTACCCATAAACATAACACCTAAACCCTAAACCTTACCCTAAAGCCTAGACCTAAACGTAAACCTAACCCTAACCCCTAACCCTAACCCTATCCTCTTACACTAACCCTGAACCCTGATCCTAACCCTAACCGCTAAGTCTGACCATAACCCTTAACTCTAACACTAACCCTAACCTGAACCCTTAAACGTAACCCTACACTAAAACACAAACCCTAACCCTACCCCTTAACCCTAAACCTAACCCTAACCGTTAACCCTAAACTTAACCGTTAACCCTCAATTTAACCCTTAAACCTAAGCCTAACACAAACCCTTAAGACTAATAGTAACCTTTAACCCTAACCCTAACATTAACCCTTACCCCTAATCCTAACACTTAACTCTAAACCCTAACTCTAATGCTTACCCCAACTCTAACTGTTAACACTGACCCTAACCATTAACCATGACCCTAACCCTAAACCTTAACCCTAACCATAACACTTAACCATAACCCTAATCCTAACTCTTAACCCTAATCCTAACCCTTACACCTAACCCTACGCTAACGCCTAGTCCCAATCCTAACACTAACTGATAACCCTAACCCTAACCCTAACACCTAACCCCTAACCCTCATACTAACCCTAACCCCTAACTCCTAATCCCTAACCCTAACTGTAACCCTGTTTCTCACACTTCTTCTATTCTCAGAGTTAAGCAAGCCTACAATCCAGCCATGCCATGTGTGAGATGAGGCTCTGCCTGAGTGCTGCATGACTGTCAGGGCCCTAGGCCCAGGGTACAATGGAGTGGTGTCACAGCGACCCTACCCGCTCCCCTGTCACAATAGATAGACAGGTCCTGTGCCCTTAAAGTCACCACTAAATCTAAGCCTTAACACAAACCCTAACACCTAACCCTAAACCTAACCCCGGACCCTAACTTCCAACCTAACTCTAAACCCTAACCTTAACCCTAACCCCTAACCCTAACCTTAACCCCTAAACCTACTTCTAGTCCCTAACCCTAACCATAATCTTAACCCCTTATCCTTATCCGAACTGTAATTCTCACATTTCTTCCATTCACAGAGATAAGGAAGCCTAAAACCAACCCAAGCCATGCGTGAGATGAGGCTCCGTCCCACTATCCCAAGTGAGAGGCAGGGTCCCATGCCCTGCATACAACGGAGTGGCGTCCCGGTGAAGCTCCCTGTTCCCGAGCCAGCATAAAGCAGATAGGGCCCATGCATCAATCCTAATCCCTAATCTTAACTGCTACCTCTAACTCTAACCATAACACCTAACCCTAACCCTATTTCTAACCCTAACCCTAACCCTAACCCTAACGCTAAACCCAACCTCTAACCCCTAAATCTAACCCTAACCCGTAACCATAACAGTAGTACCTAAACCATAACACTAACTGTAAAACACTAAACCTAACCCTAACACTAATGACAGCCTTAAGCCTAACACTACCACTTACAACATCTCTAGTCCTAACCCTAACCAAACAAGCACCCTAACCCTAACCCTAACCACTAACCACTAACCCTAAGCCCTCACCCGAACACTAACATTAATCCCTGACCCTAACCATAATCCTATCCCTAAATATAATTCTCAGACTTCTTGCTTTCTCAGAGTTAAGAAAGCCTACAATCCTCCCATACCATGCATGAAAGGACGCTCTGCCACTGTGTCCTGCATGAAACCCAGGGACTCATACCCAGGATATGCTGGAGTGGGTTCCTGGCGAGAATCCCAGCACCCTAACCACCCCCAGTGTAAACAGAGCCCATGCCCTAAGCAAAATCACTACCCCTAACCCATAACCATAACCCTAAATATATCACCTAATCTAACACTATTGCTCACCTTAACATGTAAACCTAACAGTAACCCTAACTTTAACACCTTAACCTAAATGTAATGCATAACACTTACACTTACAACAACCCCTATCGCATGATTTCAACCCTAACTCCTAATTATAACAACTAAACTCTAAACCTTACCCTAAAACCTAGATCTAACCATAACCCTAAACCCTAACCCTAACCCTAACCTCTTACCCTAACACTAACCCTGAACCCTGATCCTAAACCTAACCGCTAACCCTAAACATAACACTTAACTCTAACACTAAGACTAAGCTGAAACCTTAAACCTAACCCTAAAACTGAACCACAAACCCTAACCCTAACCCTTAACGCTAAAGCTAACCATAGCAGTTAACCTTATCCCTAACCCTTAACCCTAACCCTAACACAAACCCTTAACCCTAATACTAACCCTTAACCCTAACCCTAACCTTAACCCTTAACCCTAATCCTAACCCTTAACCCTAACCACTAACCCTAACACTAACGCTTACCCTTAACCCTAACCGTTAAAACTCACCCTAAGCCTTAACACTGACCCTAACCCTAAACCTTAAACCTAACACTATACTTAACTGTAACCCTAACATTACCTCTTAACCGTAATCCTAACTCTAACTCCTAACCCTAAAATTAACCCCTAGTCCTAACCCTATCACTAACCGTGAACGCTAAACATAACCCTAACCCTAACACCTAACCCCTAACCCTCACACTAACCCTAACTACTAATGCCAAATCCCTTACCCTAACCCTGACACTTAACCCTAAGACTAACCATTAAACCTGACTCTAACCCTTAACCCTAACCCTAAACCCAAACCATTATACCTAACCCTGACATTAACCCAAACCCTAACCCTAACCCTAAGCCCTAACCCTAACCCTAACCCTAACCCTAGCCTTAACCCACACCCTAACCCTAGCCGTAGCCCTAGCACTAGTCCCAGCCTTAACACTAACCCTAAAACTAGCCCTAGCCCTAACCATAACCCTAACCCTAACACTAGATTTAACCCTAACCGTAACCCTAACCCTAGCCTTAGCCCTAGCCCAAACACTAACCCTAGCCATACCCCTAGACCTAACCCTAACCTTAGCCCTAACCCAAGCCCTAGCCCTAGCCCTAGCCCTAACCCTAACCCTAGCCCTAGCCCTAACCCTAAATCTAACCCTAACCCTAACCCTAACATTTAAACCTAACCCTTAACCATAATCTTAACCCTTTACACTAACCCTAATCTGTAACTCTAACACTAACACCTAATTGTAAACCTAACCTAACCCTAACCCCTAAACCTAACACTTAACCCCTATTCCTAACACTAACCCAAAATACTAACCCCTAACACCCACCCTTAACACAAACCTCATCCCCTATCACCAAAGCTCTAACTCTAACCCTAACAATTAATCCTAAGACTAACTGTTAAACTTCGCCCTGACTCTTAAACCTAACACTTAACCCTAAACTTAACCCTAATTGTTAACCCTAACCATAAACCTAACCCTATTGCTTAACCCTAAACCCTACTCTAACCGTTAAACCTAACCCTAACTTTTAACCCTAACACTAAAACTTAACCCTAATACTAACCCTTAACCCTAACCCTAAACCTAACCCTTAACCCTAACCCTAACCCTTAACCCTAATCCTCACTCTTAACCCTAACCACAAGCCCTAGACCTAACACTTAACCATAAATCATAAACCATAAAATGGTAACCCTAACTATTAAGCCTAACCCTAACACAAACAGTTAACCTTAATACTATCCCTTAACCATATTAAAGTTACCCTTAACCCTAATCCTAAACCTTAACTTAACACCTAACCCTAACCGTAAACCTTATCCCAACCCTACCCGTCAACACTCACCCTAGCCCTTAACACTCACACTAACCCTAACACTTAACCCTAACCCTAACACTTACACCTAACCCTAACTCTAACGCCTAGTCCTAACGCTAACACTAACCCCTAGCCCTAAGCCTAAACCTAAACCCTAACGCTAACCCTAACAAATAACCCCTAACCCTCACACAAACACTAATCACTATCCACAAAGCCCTAACCCTAACCCTAACAATTAACCCTAAAACTAACCATTAAACCTCAGCCTAACCCTTAACCCTAATCCTAACCCTAATACTAACCATTAAACCTAACCTTGCCCCTTAACCCTATCCCTAACGCAAACCCCTAACCCTAACACTAACACTTAACCCTAACCCTAATCATGAACTCAAAACCTAACTCTAACACCTAACCTTAAAAATAACCCTTAACATTAACCCTAACGCTAACCGAAAACTTAACCCTAACCTTAAAATCTAACCCTAACCCTTAACTCTAACCCTAGCCCTTAACCCTCACCCTAACCCTTAACACTAACCCTAGTCCTAACTCTAATACTTTAACATACTCCTAAACCAAACCCCTAACCTTAACCCTAAACCTCACCCTTAACACTAAGCCTAACTGTAAATGTTAACCCTAACACTAAACTTTAAACCTAATGTTAACCTTAACCATTAAATCTAATCTTAAACCTTAACCCTAACCCTAACCCTTAACACTAACACTAAAACCTAACCCTAATCCTAACACTAACCCTATGCCCTAAACCTAACACTTAACTCCTAACCCTTACACTTACCCCAAACCCTAACTCATTAACACCTAACCCTAACAATAACCCTAACCCCTAATCCCAAACCCATAACCCTAACCCAGCCGTTAACACTCACCCTTACCCTTAACCCTAAACCTAACACTAACACTTAATCCTAAGACTAACAGTTAACCCTAACCCTAATCCTTAAGCCTAACCCTAACCCTTAACTCTAACCATTAACCCTAACCCTAACACTTAACCCTAAACTTAACCCTAACCCTAACCCTAACTCTTAACCCTAAACTTAACCCTAACCATTAACCCTAACCCTAACCCAGACCCTTAAGCCTAAACCTAACCCTAACCACTAACCCTAACACAAACACTTAACCCCATTTCTAACCGTTAACACTCACCCTAAACCTTAACGCTAACGCTAACCCTATCACTTAGCCCTGATCCTTAACCCTAACCCTAACACCTACCGCCTAAACATAACATTAACCCTAACCCTTAACCTCTAACCTCTAACCCTAACACTAACCCTAACCACTAACCGCAATCCCCTAACCCTAACCATAACCATAATTCTCACACTTCTTCCATTATCAGAGGTAAGCAAGCCTACAATCCTCCCATGCCATGCGTGAAAGGAGGCTCTGCCACTGTGTCCTGCATGAAACCCATGGGCCTATACCCAGCGTACAATAGAGGGGGTTCCCGGCAACAATCCCAGCCCCGTAACCCACCACCCTAGTACAGCCAGGACCCGGGCCCTAAGCATAAACACTACTCCTAACCCATAATGCTACCCCGAAACATAACACCTAACCCAAAATTTATTACTCACCATAACTCGTAAACCTAACCCTCACCCTAAATTTAATCCCATAAACTTACCTTAATGAATGAGTTACCCTGACAACAACCCCTATTTCATAATTTTAACCCTAACTACTACCCATAAACGTAACACCAAAACCCTAACCATTACCCTAAAGCCTAGACCTAACCCTAAACCTAACCCTAACCCTTAACGTTAACCCTAACCCCTTACCCTAACACTAACCTGGAATCCCGATCCTAACCCTAACCCCTAACCCTAACCATAACCCTTAACTCTAACACTAACCCTTACCAGAACACTTAACCCTAACCCTAAAACCCTAATCCTGTCCCTCAAACCTAAACCTAACCGTAACAGTTAACCCTAACCCTATCACTAACACTTAACACTAAACCTAACCCTTAACACTAAACCTAACGCTTAACACTAACCTCTAACCCTAACCTTAGCCCTTAACCGTAACCCTAACCATAAACCCTCACCCTAACCCTTAACCCTGACCGTAACCCTAACCCTTAACCCTAACCCTAACCCTTACATGTAACCCTAACCCTAACCTTTAACCCTAAGTCTAACCCTTAACCCTAACACTAACACTAACCCCTACTCCTAACACTAACACTAACCCCTAACCATAAACCCAACCCTAACACCTAACCCCTAACTCTCACATTAACCCTAACCCCTTACCCCAAAACCTGACCCCTAACCCTAACCCTAATTCTCACCACTTCTTCCATTCTCAGAGTTCAGCAAGCCTACACTCCAGCCATGCCATGTGTGAGATGAGGCTCATCTGATCCTGCGTGACAGGCAGGGACCCATGCCCATGGTAAGATGGAGTGGGGTCCGTGGGTTTGTAGGCTTGCTAAACTCCAGTTTGGAAGAATTGTTATAGTCATATATGGGAACACCTACATTCACTCAGAGAAAGAAATGATGGGGTGGTGGTTTGTAGGCATACTAAACTCTAGTTTGGAAGAAGTACAGGAGTCATACATAGGAACGCTTACATTCACACAGAGAAAGCAATTATGGGGTGATGTATTGTAGGCATGCTACTCTGTAGTTTGGAAGAAGCTCAAGAGTAATATATAGGAAAGCTTACAGTCACTTAGAGAAAGCAACTCTCGGGCGGTGGTTTGTAGGCCTGCTAAACTCTATTTTCAATGAAGTGTAAGAGTCATATATGACAACGCTTATATTCACTCAGAAAAAGTTGCTTTATCTGCGTGAATGTAAGCATTCCTATATACGACTCATACTTCTTCCAAACTAGAGTTTAGGATGCCTACAAAGCACCACCGCATCATTGCTTTCTCTGAGTGAATGTAAGCGTTCCCATATATGACTCTTGCACTTCTTCCAAAGTAGTTTAGCAGGCCTACAAACCACCCCCGGAGAGTTGCTTTCTCTAAGTAACTGTAAACTTTCCTATATATTACTCTTGAAATTCTTCCAAACTAGAGATTAGCAAGCTTACAAAACACCACCCCATAGTTGCTTTCTCTGCATGAATGTAAGCATTCCCATAAAGGACTCTCATACATTTTCCAAAATAGAATTGAGAAGACCTAGCAAGCACCCCTCGAGAGTTGCTTTCTCTAAGTAACTTAAGTTTTCCTATATATTACTCTCGAATATCTTCCAAACTAGAGATTTGCATGCCTACAGAACACCACCCCATAGTTGCTTTCTCAGAGTGAATGTAAGCATTTCCATGTATGACTCTCAGACTTCATCCAAATGAGAGTTTAGTATGCCTACAAACCACCACCTTGACATTGCTTTCTCTGAGTGAATATAAGCGTTCCCATGTATGACTCTCACACTTCATCCAAATTAGAGTTTAGCAGGCCTACAAACCACCTCCAGAGAGTTGCTTTCTTTAGGTGACTGTAATCTTTCCTATATAAGACTCTCACACTTCATCCAAATTAGAGTTTAGCAGGCCTACAAACCACCTCCAGAGATTTGCTTTCTCTAGGTGACTGTAATCTTTCCTATATAAGACTCTCGAACTTCTTCCAAACTACAGTATAGCATGCCTACAAAACACCACCCCATAGTTGAATTCTCTGTGTGAATGTAAGCGTTCCTATATATGATTCTCCTACTTTGTCCAAACTACAGTTAAGTATGCCTAAAAACCACCACTCTAACATTGCTTTATCTGAGTGAATGTAAGCGTTCCCATATATGACTCTTACACTTCATTGAAAGTAGAGATTAGCAGGCCTACAAAACAGTCCCCAAGAGTTCCTTTCTCTAAGTCACTGTAAGCTTCCCTACATATGACTCTCATAATTCCTCCAAACTGTAGTTTAGCATGCATACAAACACTACCCCATAGTTGCTTTCTCTGCGTGAATGTAAGCATTCCTATATATGACTCTGGTACTTCTTCCAAACTACAGGTTAATGTGCCTACAAACCACCACCCCATCATTGCTTTCTCTGAGTGAATGTAAGCGTTCCCATATATGACTTTTGTACTTCTTCCAAACTAGAGTTTAGCAGGCCTACAAACCACCCGCTGAGAGTTACATTCTCTAAGTGACTGTAACCTTTCCTATATATTACTCTTGAGCTTCTTCCAAAATAACAATTAGCATACTTAAAAAAAACACTCCACAGTTGCTTTCTCTGCGTGAATGTAAGCATTCCTGTATATGACTTGTACATCTTCCAAACTAGAGTTTACTATGCACACAAACCACTATCCCATCGTTGCTTTGTCTGAGTGAATGGACGCGATCCCATATATGACTCATGCTTCAACCAACATAGAGTTTTGCAGGTCTACAAACCACCCACCGACACTTGGTTTTTTCTAAGTGGCTGTTACCTTTCCTAAATAGGACTCTGAATCTTCTCCCAAAGTGGAGTTTAGCATGCTTACCTAACACCACCCCGTAGTTGCTTTCTCTGTGTGAATGTAAGCATTCATATATATGACTCTCGTACTTCTTCCAAACTACTCTTCATTATGCCTACAAACCACCACCCCATTGTTACATTCTCTGAGTGAATACAAGCGTTCCCATATATGACACTTACACTTCATTGAAAATAGAGTTTAGCAGGCCTACAAACCACCCCCCGAGTGTTGCTTTCTCTGTCACCATAGGCTTCCCTAGATATGACTCTCGAAATTCTCCAAACTAAAGTTTAGCATGCATACAAACACTACTCCGTAGTTGCTTTCTCTGCGTTAATGTAAGCGTTACTATATATGACTAGTACTTCTTCCAAACTATAGTTTAGTGTGCTTACAAACCACCACCCAGTCGTTGCTTTCTCTGAGTGAATGTAAGCGTTCCCGTATATGACTCTCGCACTTCTTCCAAAGTAGAGTTTCTCAGGCCTACAAACCACCCACCGACAGTTCCTTTTTTTAAGTGGCTGTTACTTTTTCTAAATAGGAATCTGGTCCATCTCCCAATCTAGAGTTTAGCATGCTTACCTAACATCACCCTGTAGTTGCTTTCTCTGCGTGAATGTAAGCGTTCCTATATATGACTCTCATACTTCTTCCAAACAAGAGTTTAGCATGCCAAAATAACACCCCCCATAGTTGCTTTCTCTGAGTGAATATAAGCCTTCGTATATGTGACTCTCGAACTTCTTCCAAATTAGAGATTAGCATGCCTACAAACACCCTTCCCATAGTTGCTTTTTCTGAGTGAATTTAAGCATTCCTATGTATGACTGTTGCAAGCATTACAAACTAGTTTTGTATGCTTACAAAGCACCCCCAGAATTGCTTTCTCTGAGTGAATGTAAACCTTCCTGTATATGACTCTCGTACTGCTTCCAAACTACAGTTGAGTAAGCCTAGAAAACAATCCCCAACAGCTACTTTCACCAAATGAATTTAAGCGTTTCTATATATGACTATGGCACTTCTTCCAAACTAGAGTTTAACAAGCCTACACACCACCCCCGTAGTTGCTTTCTCTATGTGACTGTAAGCTTTCCTCTACATGGCTCTCAAAATTTTTCCAAACTAGAGTTTAGCATGCCTACGATGCACCCATCCATAATTGCTTTCTCTGAGTGAATGTAAGCCTTCCTATATATGACTGTCGCACTTCATCCAAACTAGAGTATAGCAAACCTGGAACCCCCCCCTGATAGTTGCTTTCATTAAGTGAATGTTAACATTCCTACATATGACTCTGGCGATTTTTCCAATCTAAGATTTTAGCAATACTGCAAATCCCCGCAGATACTTCCTTTCTCTAAGTGAATGTAAGAATTCCTATACATGACTTTCCCCTTTTTCCAAACTAGAGTTTAGGAAGCCTAGAAACCAACCCCATAGATGCTTTATGTGAATATAAGCATTCCTATATATGACTCTCGACTTCCTCCAAAGTAGAGCTTAGCAAGCCTACAAATAAACTCCCTATAATTGCTTTCTCTGAATGAATGAAATCATTCCTATATATGACTCTCCAACTTCTTCCAAACCAGAGTTTAGCAAGCCTAAAAAGCAGCCCCCATAGATACTCCCTCTAACTCAATGCTAAAGATCCTATATAGGACTCACCCACTTCATCCAAACTAGAGTAAGGCAAGCCTAGAAAGCACACCCAAATAGTTGCTTCTATAAGTAAAAGTAAGCAACCCTATATATGACTATCACAATTCCTCCAAACTGGAGTTTAGCAAGCCTACAAACCCACGGAACCCACTCCATCGTACCATGGGCATGGGTCCCTGCCTGCCACGCAGGACTCAGGCAGAGCCTCATCTCACACATGGCATGACTGCAGTATAGGCTTGCTTAACTCTGAGAATGGAAGAAGTGGTGACAATTAGGGTTAAGGTTAGGGGTCGGGGTTTGGGATTAGGGGTTAGGGTTAGTGCGAGGGTTAGAGGTTAGGTGTTAGGGTTGGGCCTAGGATTAGGATTTAGTGTTAGGGTTAGGACTAGGGGTTAGTTTTTGGGTTAGGGTTAAGGGTTATAATTAGGGTTAAAGGTTAGTGCTTGGGTTACGTGTAAGGGTTAGGGTTAGGGTTAAGTGTTAGGGTTACAGTCAGGGTTAAGGGTTAGGGTGAGGGTTAAGTGTTAGGGTTCAGGTTAAGTGTTAGGGTTAGTTAGGGGGTTGGCATTAAGGGTTTGGTTTAGTGTTAAGAGTTAGAGATGGGGTTAGGGTAACGGTTAGGGTTAAATTTAGGGTTGAGGGATATGGTTAGGGTATGTGGTTTAATTTTAGGTTAAGAGTTCAGGTAAGGGTTAGTGTTAGAGTTAAGGGTTATGGTTAGGGTTAAGAGTTAGGGCTAGGATCAGGGTTCCAGGTTAGTGTTAGGGTAAGGGGTTAGGGTTATGGGTTATGGTTAGGTTTAGGGTTAGGACTAGGCTTTAGGATAAGGGTTAGTGTTTAGTTGTTACATTTATGGGTAGGAGTTAGAGTTAGAATTATGCGATAGGGGTCGTTGTCAGGGTAAATCATGCATTAAGATATGTTTACAGGATTAAGTTAGGGTTAGGTTTAGGTTTATGTGTTACAGTGAGCAATAGATTTAGGGTTAGGTGTTATGCTTAGGGGTAGCGTTATGGTTTAGGGGTATTGTGTATACTTAGGGCACGTGTCCTGGCTGCACTAGGGTGGTGGGTTAGGGAGCTGGGATTCTTGCTGGGAACCCCGTCTATCGTACACTGGGTATGGGCCTGTGGGTTTCATGCAGGACACAGTGGCAGAGCCTCCTTTCACACATGGCGTAGGAGGATTGTAGGTTTGCTTAACTCTGAGAATGGAAAAAGTGTGAGAATTACGGTTATGGTTAGGTTTAGGGGTTTGTGGTTAGAGGTTAGGGTTAGTGTTAGGGTAAGCAGTTAGAGTTTAAGGGTTAGGGTGTTATGTTTAGGCGGTAGGTGTTAGGGTTAGGGTTAAGGCTTATGGTTAAGTGATAGGGTTAGGGTTAGTGTTAAGGTTTAGGGTGAGTGTTAATGGTTAGGGTTAAGGGTTTTGGTTAGTGTTAGTGGTTAGGGTTAAGGATTAGGATTAGGTTTAAAGGGTAAGGTTAGGGTTAAGGGATAGTATTAGTGTTAAGTGTTAGGGTTAAGGTTTAGTGTTACGGTTAACGGTTAGGTTTAGGTTTAGGGTTAAGTGTTATGATTAGGGCTAGGGTTAATGGTTAGGATTAAGTTTAGGGTTAAGGGTTAGGATTAGGCTTAAGGGTTATGGTTAGAGTTAATGGTTAGTCTTAGGGTTAAGTGTTAGGGTTAGGGTTATGGTTAAGGGTAAGGGTGAGTATTAATCATTAGGGTTAGGGTTAGGGGTTTGGGATTAGGTGTTAAGGGTTATTTTTAGGGTTAGGTGTTAGGGGTTAGGGTTTGGGGTATGTGTTAGGGTTAGGAGTTAAGTGTTGGGTTTAGGACATAGGGTTAGGGTTAGGAATAGGGTTAGTATTTAATGTTAGTGCTAGGGGTTACAGTTAGGGATAAGTGTTAAGATTAGATTTAAGGGTTAGGGTTAATGTTAGGTTTAAAGGTTAGTGTTAGGGTTAAGGTTTAGGGTTAGGTTTAGGGTTAAGGGTGAGGTTTAGGGTTAAGGTTAGGGGTTTGGTTTAGGGGTAGGCTAAAGTGTTAGAGTCAGGACTAGGGTTACGGTTAAGGGTTAGGGTTATGGATAAGGGTTAGGGTTAGGCTTTAGGGTTAGGTTCAAGTTTTTGGGTTAGCGTTAGGGTTAGCAGTAAGGGTTACTTTTAAGATTAGGTGTTAGAGTTAGGTTTGGGGTTCATGGTTAGGGTTAGGGTTAGGGGTTAGGGTTAGGGTTAGGTGTTAGTCTTAGGGTTAAGGGGCAGGGTTAGGTTTAATGGTTAGGGTTAGGGTTAGGATTAGAGTTAAGGGTTAGTGGTGAGGTTTAACGATTAGTCTTAGGGTTAAGTGTTAGGGTTAGGGTTAGGGGTTTGCGGATAGGGTTTAGTGTTAGTGTTAGGGTTAGGTGTTAGGTGTTAGGTTAGGGTTAGGGTTTAGGGTTAGGTTTAGGGCTAGGGGTTAGTGTTAGGGTTAGCAATATGGGTTAGGTTTAGGGTTAGGGGTAAGGATTAGGATTAGGGTTAAGGGTTAGGTTTAGCATGAGTGTTAAGGGCTAGGGTGAGTGTTGACAGTTAGGGTTAGGGGTAAGGTGTATGCTTAAGGTTAGGTGTTAGGTTAAAGTTTAGGATTAGGGTTAAGGGTAAGGTTAGGGTTAGGGTTAAGGGTTAGTATTAGGGTTAAGTGTTTGTGTTAGGGTTAGTCTTAATGGTTAATGTTTGGTTTATGGTTAAGTTTTAGGGTTAGGGTTTTTGGTTAGAGTTAAGGGTGAGGATTAGGGTGAAAGTTAGGGTTAGGGTTAAGGGTTAGGTTTAGTGTTATGATTAAGGGTTAGTATTAGGATTAAGGTTTAGTGTTAGGGTTAGGGTTAAGGGTTAGGTTTAGGTTTAAAGGTTAGTGTAGGGTTTAGGGTTAATGGATAGGTTTAGGTTTACAGTTAGGGTTAATGGATAGGCTTAAGTTTAGGATTAAGTGTTAGGTTTAATGTTAGGGTGAGGTTTAATGGGGTAAATGGTGAGGGTTAATTGTTAGGGTTATGGTTAGGGGTTTGGTGATAGTGGATAGGGTTAGTATTAAGGGTAGGGGTTAGGGGTTAGAGTTTGGAGTTAGGGTTATGCGTTGTGTTATGTTTAGGGGTTGGGGTTAGGATAAGGTTTACAGTTAGGGGTTAGTGTTAGGGGTTATGGGTTAGGGTTAGGGTAAAGGGTTAAGATTAGGGTTAAGGGTTAGGGTTATGTTTAAATGTTAGAGTTAGGGTTAGGATTAGGGGTAAGTTTAGAGTTAGAGTTAGGGCTAGGGCTAGTGTTAGGGCTAGGGTTAGGGTTAGGGCTAGGGCTAGGGCTAGGATTAGGCTAGGGTTAGAGCTAGGGCTAGGGCTAGGGTTAGGGTTAGGGTTAGGGATAGTGTTAGGGTTAGGGTTAGGGTTAGGGTTAGGGTTAGGGCTAGGGTTAGGTTTAGGGTTAGTGTTAGGGCTAGGACTCGTGCCAGGGCTATGGGTAGTGTTAGGGTGAGAGTTAGGGATAGGGCCACGCTTATTGTTAGGGTTAGGGTTAGGTGTTGGGGTTATGGTTAGGGTAAGGGTTAGGTTTAGAATTAGGGTTATGTTTTAGCGTGATGGTTAGGGTTAGTGTTAGTGTTAGGGGTAGGGTTAGCATTAGGGGTTAGGGTTAGTGTTAGTGTTAGGATTAGAGCTAGGGCTAGGGCTAGGGTTAGGGCAAGGGTTAGGGTTAGGTTTAGGTTTATGGATTAGGGGTTACGGTTATTGTTATTGTTAATCTTAGCATTAGAGTTAGGGTTAGGGCTAGGGTTAGCGTTAGGGGTTAGGGGTTAGGGTTAGTGTTACGGTTTAAGGGTTATGTTAGAGTTAGTTTTAGGGGTTATGGTTATGGTTTGGGGTTAGGGTTAGCATTAAGGTTAGGGTTAGGATTAGAGTTAGGTTTAGGGGTTAGGTGTAGGATTAGATTTAGTGTCAGGTGTTAGTGTTAGGGTTAGGGGTTAGGGTTAGGGTTAGTGGTTAGGTTTTGGGTTAGGGTTAGTGTTAGGTTTAGGTGTTAGGGTTAGGGTTAGGGAGTTCAGGGTTATTGTTAGGGTTAGCTTTAGTGTTAGGGGTTAGGGTTTTTAGGGTTAATGTTAGGGATAGTGTTAGTGTTAGGGCTAAGGTTAAGTTTAGGGCTAGGCCTAGGGCTAGGATTAGGTTTAAGGTTAGGGTTTCGGTCAGGGCTAGGGCTAGGGCTATGTTTTGGGCTAGGTCTAGAGCTAGGGCTAGGGTTAGGTCTAGGGCAAGGATTAGTGCTAGGGGTAGGGCTATGGCTAGGGTTTGGGCTAGGGTTAGGGTTAGGGTTAGGATTATGGTTAGGGTTAGGCCTATGTCTAGGTCTAGGGTTAGGCCTAGGGTTAGGGCTAGAGTTAGGGTTAGGCTTAGCTCTATGGCCAGGCTTAGGCTTAGGTTTAGAGTTAGCTGTTGGGATTAGGGTTAGGGTTAGGGTTAAGGTTATGGTTTAGTGTTAGGGTTATGGTTCGTGTTAGTGTTAGGGGTTACAGTTAGGGTTAGGGGTTAGGGTTAGTTTTAGCGTAAGGGTTAGGGATAGTTCTAGGGCTAGGGTTAGGGCAAGGGTTAGGGTTAGGGTAAGAGTTATGGATTAGGGGTTATCGTTATTGTTAGGGTTAGTCTTAGCATTAGGGTTAGAGGTTAGGGTTAACTTTAGTGTTATGTTTAGGGTTAGGGGTTAGGGGTTATGGTTAGGGTTAGGGTTTATGGGTAATGTAAGGTTAGGGTTAGGGGTCAAGGTTAGGGTTATGGTTAGGGTTTAGGGTTATTGTTAGGGTTAGTATTAGGGGTTAGATTTAGGGTTTGGGATTAGGGTTAGGTTAAGTTTTAGGGTTACCTTTTTGTTTAGGGTTAGGGTTAGGATTAGAGTTAGGTTTAGGGGTTAGGTTTAGGATTAGGTTTAGGGTTAGGGGTTAAGGTTTGGGTTAGAGTTAGTGTTAGGGTTAGGGTTAGCAGTTAGTGTTAGGGTTAGGCTTAGGGTTTGGGGTTAGGGTTATGGTTAGGTTTAGGGGTTAGGGTTAGAGTTAGGGTTTAGGGTTGTTAAGGTTAGGGTTATGCTTAGGGTTAGGGTTATGTTTAGTTTCAAGTGTTAGGGTTGTTTCGGTTAGTGTTAGGGATAGGGTTAAAGATAGTGTTAGTGTTAGGGCTAGGATTAGGTTTAATTCTAAGCCTAGGGCTAGGGTTATGTCTAGGATTAGGTTTAGGGTTAGTGTTTAGGGTTAGCATTAGGGTTAGGTTTGTAGTGAGCATTAGTGTTAGGCTTAGGGTTTGGTGTTAGGGTTAGGGTTACTTTTAGGTGTTAGGGTTAGGGTTAGGGGTTAGTGCTTTTAAGGTTAGGGTTATGGTTAGGTTTAGTGTTAGGGGTTAGGGTTGTTTGGGTTAGTGTTAGGGATAGGGTTAAGGATAGTGTTAGTTTTAGGGCTAGGGTTATATTTAGGGCTAGGCCTAGTGCTAGTGCTAGTGCTAGGATTAGGTTTAGGGTTAGGGTTAGGGTCAGGGCCAGGTCTAGGGCTATGTTTAGGGCCAGGTCTAGGGCTAGGGCTAGTATTAGGTCTAGGGCAAGGGTTAGTGCTAGGGATAAGGCTACAGCTAGGGTTCGGGCTAGGGTTAGGTTTAGAGTTAGGATTATGGTTAGGGCTAGGCCTATGTCTAGGGCTAGGTTTAGGGCTAGGGTTAGGTTTAGGGTTGGGTTTATGGTTTGGGGTAGGGCAAGTGCTAGGATTAGGGCTAGGGCCAGGGCTAGGTTTAGGGTTAGGGTTAGCTTTAGGGTTAGGGGTAGGGTTAGGGTTATGGCTAGGGCTAGGGCTAGGGCTAGAGTTAGGTTTAAGGTTAGGTTTAGGTCTAGGGTTATGTTTAGGTTAGGGTTAGGTTAAGTGTTAGGGGTTTGCGTTTAGAGGTTAGGGTTAGTGTGAGGGTTCAGGTTTAGGTGTTAGTGTAAGGGTTAGGTTTTTGATTTGGTTTAGGTTTAGGGGTGAGTGTTAGGGTTAGGAAATAGACGTTAGTGTTAGGATTTGGGGTAAGGTTTAGGATTATGGTTTAGGGTTAGGGTTAGGGTTATGGTTAAGTGTTAGGGTTAGGGTTAATGGTTAGCGTTAGGTCCAGTGTTAAGGGTTACGGTGAGTGTTGATGGTTAGGGTTAGGGGCAAGGTTTACATTTATTGTTAGGGGTTAGGTTAAGTGTTAGAATTAGTGTTTGGGTAAGGTTAGGGTTAGGGTTAAGTGTTAGTATTAGGGTTAAGTGTTTGTGTTATGGTTAGGGTTAATGGTTAGGGTTAGGTTTATGGTTAAGTGTTAGGGTTTGTGGTTAGGGTTAAAGGTGAGGCTTAGGGTTAAGGGTTAGGGTTAGTGTTAAGGGTTAGTATTAGGGTTAACATTTAGGGTTAAGGTTAAGGTTAGGATTAATGGTTAGGGTAGGGTTTAGGTCTAAGTGTTAGGGTTAGGGTTACATTTAGGATTAAGTTTGTGGTTAAGGGTTAGGGTTTAAGGTTAGGGTGAGGTTTAAGGGTTAATTTTAGGGTTAATTGTTAGGGCTAGGGTTAGGGGTTTGGTGATAGGGGTTAGGGTTAGTGTTAAGGGAAGGGGATACAGGTTAGTGTTTCAGGTTAGTGATAGTGTTAGGGGTTCAGTGTTAAGTTTAGGGGTTAGGGTTAGGGTTAAGTTTAGGGTTAGCAGTCAGTGTTAGGGTTAGAGGTTAGGGTTAGGGCAAAGGGTTAAGATTAGGGTTAAGTGTTAGGGTTAGGGTTTGGTTTAAAGGTTAGGGTTACAGGTAGGTTAGGGTTAGGGCTAGGGCTAGGGCTAAGTCTAGGGTTAGGGCTAGGGGTAGGGTAAGGGATAGTGCTAGGGTTAGGTCTAGGACTAGGGTTAGGGCTAGGTTTAGTGTTCGTGTTAAGGTTAGGATTAGGATTAAGGTTAGGTCTACGGCTAGGTCATGTGTTAAGGCTAGGGGTAGGGCTAGGGCTAAGTTTAGTGTTAGGTTTAGGGATTAGGTTTAAGGTTAGGGTTAGGTCTATGGCTAGGGCTAGGTTTAAGGCTCGGGTTAGGGTTAGGGTTAGGGTTTAGGGTTAGGGTTAATGTTATTATTAGTGTTAGCATTAGGGTTAGGTTTAGGTTTAGGGGTTAGTGTTAGGGTTAGGGTTAGCTGTTAGGGGTTAGGGTTAGGGTTAGGGTTAGGTGTTAGGGTTTGGGTTATGTTTAGGTGTTTTGGTTAGGGTTTAGGGTTAGGGTTAGGATTATGGTTAGGATTTGGTGTTAGGGTTAGGGGTAAAGGTTAGGCATAGGTTTAGCTTTAGTGTTATGCTTATAATTAGTGTTAGGGTTAGTTGTTACGTTTAGGGTTAGGGTTTAGTGTTAGGGTTAGTCTTATTGTTAGGGTTAGGGTTTGCGGTTAGGGTTAGGGTTTCAGTTAGGGTTAGATTTTCCGTTTAGGGTTTCAGTTACGGTTAGGGTTTTTTGTTAGCGACAGAGTTAGGGGTTAGTGTTGTTAGGGTCAGTGTTATGGTTAGGTTTAGGTTTGGAGTTAGTGTTCTGCATTAGAGTCTTTAGGATTTGGGATAGGGTTAGGGATATAGTCAGGGTTATGGCTAGGGCAAGGGTTAGCGCTAGAGCTAGGGCTAGGGCTAGGGCTACGGTTATTTCTAGGGCAAGGGCTAGGTCCAGGGCTAGGGTTAGAGCTAGGTTTAGGGTTAGGGCTAGGATTAGAGTTAGGGTTAAATTTTAGGTTTAGGTTTAGTGTTAGGTGTTAGGGTTAGGGTTAGGGTTAGGGGTTCAGATTAGTGTTAGGGTTTAGGGTTTGGATTAGGGTTATGTTTAGGGCTTAGGGTTAGGTTTAGGGTTTATGGTTACGGTTAGGGTTAGGGTTAAGGGTTATGGTTAGGTTTAGGGTTAACGTTAGTGTTAGGGTTAGAGGTTAGTGTTAGGGTTATTGTTAGTCTTATGCTTGCCAGTTAGGGTTAGGGTTAGTGTTACGCTTTAGGGTTAGGATTAAGTGTTAGGGCTGTTAGGGTTAGGGTTATGGTTAAGGTTAGGGTTAGGGTTAGTTTTAGGCATTAGGGTTCTTAGGGTTAGGGTTATTGTTAGGGAGTAGAGTTAGTGTTAGTGCTAGGGCTAGCTTTAGGCCTAGGGCTAGGGCTAGGGCTAAGGCTATTGCTAGGTTTAGGGTTAGAGCTATGGCTCGGCCTAGGGTTAGTCCTATGCTTAGGGTTATGGTTAAGGATAGGGCTAGGGTCACGTTAGCGTTAGGGCTAGGGATAGGTTTAGGCTTAGGAGTTCGTGTTAGGGTTAGGGTTAGGGTTAAGTGTTAGTGTTTGGTTTTTGGTTAGGTTTAGGGTTAGGGGTTAGGGTAAGTGTAAGGGTTAGGGTTAAGGGTTACGATTAGGGTTAGGGATAAGGGTTAGGGTTAGGGTTTGTGTTAGGGTTAGGGTTACCAGTTAGGGGTTAGGGATTAGGGTTATGGTTACAGTTAGGGTTAAGGTTAGGGTTTGGTGTTTGATTTAGTGATACGGTTAGGGTTAGGTTTAGTGTTAGGGGTTAGGGTTAGGTGTTAGCATTAGGGTTAGGGGTTAGTGTTACAGTTAAAGTTGGTGTTTTGGGTTAGGGTTAAAGTTAGGGTTAGGGTTTGGGGTTAGGTCTTGTGGTAGCATTAGACTTAGGGCCTGAGTTACATTTAGAGTTAGGTGTTAGGGTTCTGGTTAGGGTTAGAGGTTAGGGTTAGTATTAGGATTAGGGTTTGGGGTTAGGGTTACTGTTAGGGTTAGTGGTTGGGGTTAGGGTTAGTGTTAGGTTTAGGGGTTAGGGTTAGGTATTGTGTTACATTTTAAGGTTAGGGTTAGGATTATGGGTTAGGGTTAGGGCTAGGGCTAGGGTTTAGCGTTAGATTTAGGGTTGGGTTTAGGTTTTGGGGTTAGGGTTATGTTTAGGCTTCAGGAGTAGTATTAGGGTTAATGGCTAGGGTTAGGGTTAAGGTTAGGTGTAGGTTTAATTGTTATGAATAAGTTTAGAATTAAGGGTTAGGATTAGGGTTAAGGTTTAGGGTTGGGTTAGGATTAGGTTTAGGGTTTAGGGTTAGGGTTAGGGTTAGGGTTAGGCATAGGGTTAGGTTTAGTGTTAGGGTTATTGTTGGAATTAGGGGTTAAGGTTAGTGTTAGGATTAGGGTTAGGGCTAGGGGTTGGGGTAGGGGTTGGAGTTGGGGTTGGGGTTAGGGTTAGGGTTAATGTTAGTGCTTAGTGTTAGTATTAGGGTTAGGGATAAGGGGTTAGGGCATATGTTAGGGTTAGGGTTAGGGGTAGGGGTTAAGGTTAGGGTTAGGGGTTAAGGTTAAGTTTAGAGTTAGGGTAAAGGTTTGGATTAGGGTTTAGTGTTAGAGGTTAGGGGTAGGAGTAGGGTTAGGGTTAGGGTTAGGTTTAGTGTTAGGGCAGGGTTAGTGTTAGGGTTAGGGTTAGGGGTTACAGTTAGGGTTAGTTGTAGGGTTTTTCGTAGGGTTAAGTTTCAGGTTACCAGTTTAGGGTTAGTGTTAAGCTTTAGGTGTTATGATTATGGCTAGGAAGTAGGGTTAAATTTATGGGATATGGATTTTTGTTAGGGTAAGTGTTACGGATTAAGATTAGGATAAAAGGTTAGGATTAGGGTTACGGTTAGGTTTACGTGTTAAGGAGAGCAATATGGTTCAGGTTAGGTGTTATGTTTAGGGTTATGTTTATGGTTTAGGGTTAGTGTTTATGCTTATGGCACGGGCCCTGTCTGCAGTAGGGGGGTGCGTTAGGGGGCTGGGAATTGTCCCCAAGAAGCTCCTCTATCGTATGCTGGGTATGGGCCCATGGGTTTCATGCAGGATACAGTGGCAGACCCTCCTTTCACGCATGGCATGGGAGGATTGTAGGCTTGCTTAACTCTGAGAATGGAAGAAGTGTGAGAATTAGATTTAGGGTTAGGCTTAAGGTTAGGGTTAAGGGTAGGGTTATGGTTAGGGTTTAGTGTTTGTGTTAGTGTTAGGGTCAGGGGTTAGGGTTAGCATTAAGTGTTAGGGTTAGCAATAGGGTTAGAGTTAGGTGTTATATTTAGGGTTAGAGTCAGGGGATAGGGTTATTGATTCGGGTTAGGACATGGGCCCTATCTGATCTATCAGGGGAGGGGAAAAGGGGAGATCACCGGGGCCCCACTCCATCATAACCAGGGCATTGGCCCCTGCGTTTCATGTAGGACACAGGGCCAGAGCCTCATCTCACTCATGGCATGGGTGGATTTTATGCTTCCTTAACTTTTCAACTTGAAGAAGTCTGAGAATTAGATTTTTGGTTAGGGTAAGGGGTTAGGATTAAGGTTAGGGTTAGGTGTTCGGGACTAGGATTAGGTTTAGGGGTTACAGTTAGAGGTTAGAATTAGGGTTAGGGTTACAGTTACCCAACAATGCCATACAAGAGATGAGGCTCCTCCTGAGTGCTGCATGACAGTCAGGGCCCTAGGCCCAGTGTACTATGGAGTGGTGTCGCCGTGTCTGTGCCCGCCCCCCTCTAACCATAGATATACAGGTCCTGCGCCCTTAAACTAACCACTAATCTAAGCCCTAACATTAACCCTAACACCTAACCCTAAACCTAACCCCTGACCTTAACCCCCAACTCTACCTCTGAACCCTAACCTTAAACCTAACCCCTAACCATAACCTTAACAGCTAAACCTACTCCTAATCCCTAACCCTAACCATAATCCCAACCCCTTACCCTTATCCTAAATGTAATTCTCACACTTATTCCATTCGCAGAGATAAACAAGCCTACAACCAACCCAAGCCATGCGTGAGATGAGGCTCCTACCCAGTATCTCAAGTCAGTCAGGGTCCCATGCCCTGAGTACAATGGAGTGGGGTCCTGGTGATGATCCTTGTTCCCACCAAGCATAGAGCAGATAGGGCACATACATTAACCCTAATCCCTAATCCTAACCGCTACCCCAACCCTAACCATAACACCTAAACATAACCCTATTGCTAACACTAACACTAACCCTAGCACTAAACTAAACTTCTAATCTCTAACTCTATCCCTAACCCGTAACCGTAACCATAGTACATAAACCATAACACTAACTGTAAAACACTAACCCTAACCGTAACCCTAGTGACAACCCTAAGCCTAACCCTGCCACTTACAACATCTCTAGCCCTAACCCTAACCAAACAACCACCCTTACCCTAACACTAACCCCAATACCTAACCCTTAACCCCTAACCCTAACACTAACCCTAACCCCTAACCTCAAGCCCGTAACCCTAACCCTAATTCTCACACTTCTTCCATTCTCAGAGTTAAGCAAACCTACAGCCCAGCAATGCTATGCGTGAGATTAGATTCCACCTGAGTCATGCGTGAGGGTCAGGGCCAAAGGCTCAGGGTACTATGGTGTGGAGTCGTGGTGATCCTGTCCGCATCTCTCTCACCATAGATTAGACAGGTCCTGTGCCCTTCAACTAACCACTAAATCTAAGCCTTAACACTAACCCTAACTGCTACCCCAAAACTTAACCACTGACCCTAACAGCCAACACTAACCCTAAACCCTAACCTTAACCCTAACCAGAGACCCTATCCCTAACCATAATCCTAACCAGTTACCCTAACCCTAAATGTAAATCTCACACTTCTTCCATTCGCAGAAATAAGCAAGCTTGCATCCAACACATCACATGCCTGAGATGACACTCCGCCCCTGTATCCCACATGAGAGCCAGCGTCCCATGACCTGGGTACAAAGGAGTGTGTTCCTGGCCATGCTCCAAGTCCCAACCCCACATAGAGCAGATAGGGCCCATGTCTTAACCCTAATCCCTAACTTTAACCTCTAACTCTAACCCTAAGGCTAAACCTAAGCCCTAAACCTAACCCTAAGCTTAACCTTAACCTCTCAAACTGACACTTATCCCTATCCCTAACACTAATCCCAACCCCAAACCCCTAACTCTAACACGAACCCGTAACCAAAAGCATAACCACTAACACACTAAAACGCTAACCCTCACCCTAACCCTAATTACAAGCCTAACTGGAACCCTATCCCTTATAATGAACTTAGCCCTAACCCTAACCAAACAACGACCCTAACCCTAACCCCTAACCCAAAACCCTTATCATAACACTAACATTAGCCCCAAACCATAACCACATTCCTAACCCTAAACCTTTACACTAACCCTAACCCTAACCAAAACCCTAACCCTAACCTTAACACTAACCCCTCACACTAACCCTAACCATAACCCTAACCCTAAACCTAACCATAAGTTCTAACCCTAACACCTAACACTAACCTTAACCCCAACCCTAACCCTAATCCTAACCCTACCCTAACCCTAACCCTAAACCCGAACCCTAACACTAACCCTAACACCAAACCCTAACACTAAACCTAACCCTAACTCTAACCCTAACCAGAACCGTAAACAGAACACCAACCCTAAACTTAACCCTAAACTTAACTCTAAAACTAACAGTTAACCCTAACCCTAATGCCTAACCCGATCCCTAACCCTAACCCCAGCCCTAAACCTAACACCTAAACCTAACCCTAACCTTAACCCTAACCCCAACCCCAACCTCAAACCCAACCCAAACCCCTAACTATAACTCTAACCCTAACCTCACCCCAACCCCAAACCAAAACCCAACCCCAACCGCAACCCCAAACACTAACCCTAAACCTAACCCTTACCATAACGCCTAGACCTAAACCTAAACCTAACCCTAACCCTAAACCTAAACCCTAACCCTAACCCTAAGAATGAAACCTAACCCTAACCCTAACCCATAACTCTAAATATAACCCTTAACTCTAACCCTAATGCTAACCCAAAATCTTAACCCTAACCCTGAACCCTAAACCTAACCCTCAACCTAACCCTTAACCATAACCCTAATCCTAACCTTAACACTTAACCCTAACCCTAACCCTAACCCCTAACCTTAACACTAAACCTCACACTTAACCCTAAACCTAAGCATAAAGGTTAACCCTAACACTAAATTTTAAACCTAACATTAACTCTAACCCTAAACCCTAATCTTAAACCTTAAACCTAACCCTAACCCCTAACCCTAACACTAACGCTTAACCTAAAAACTAACCCAAACCCTAACCTCTAAACCTAACACTTAACCCGTAACCCTAACACTAACCCCAAACACTAAGCCTAACCCTAACAGTTAGCCATAAGACTAACCGTTAAACCTCACCCTAACCCTTAACCCTTAACTCTAAACTTAACCTAACCATTAACCATAACCCTAACCCTAACCCTTAACCCTAAACTCTACCCTACCTGTTAACCCTAACCTTAACCTTCAACCTAATCCTAACCCTAACCCTGAACCCTAATACTAACCCTTAACCATAAAACTAACCCTAACCCTTAACCCTAATCCTAACCCTTAACCCTATCCACTAACCTCAACCCTATCCCTTGACCCTAACCCTAACTGTTAACACTCACCCTAACCCTTAACCCTAGCGCTAACACAAACCCTTACATTTAACCCTAGCCCTAAATTCTAACCCTAACACCTAATGCCTAACCCTAACACTAACCCTAACCCTTAACCCTTAACCCCTAACCCTAACACTAACCTAACCCCTAACCGCAAACCCCTAACCCTAACCATCACCATAATTCTCACACTTCTTCCATTCTCAGAGTTAAACAAGCCAACACTCACCCCATGCCATGAGTGAAAGGAGGCTCTGCCATTGTGTCCTGCATGAAACCCACAGGCCGCTACCCAGTGTACAATAGAGGGGTTTTCAGGCAACAACCCCAGTCCCCTAACTCACCACCCTAGTGCAGCCAGGGCCCAGGCCCTAAGCATAAACACCATCCCTAACCCATAACCCTACCCCAAAACATAACACCTAACCCTAAAGCTATTGCTCACCGTAACACATAAACGTAACCCTAACCCTAACAAAATCCCATAAACTAACCTTAACGCATGACTTACCCTGAAATTAAACCCTATCCCATAATTCTAACCCTAACTCCTACCCATAACCATGACACCTAAACCTTAAACCTTACCCTAAAGCCTAGACCTAAATGAAAACCTAAAACTAAACCCTAAACCTAACCCTAACCTCTTACACTAACACTAACCCTGAACCCTAATCCTAACACTAACCGCTAAGCCTAACCCTAATCCTTAACTCTCTCACTAACCCTAACCTGAACCCTGAAACCTAACCCTAAAACTAAACCACAAACCCTAACCCTAACCCTTAACCCTAAACCTAACCCTAACAATTAACCCTAACCTTAACCATTAACCCTAACCATAACACAAACCCTTCACGCTAATATTAACCATTAGCCCTAACACTAATATTAACCCTTAACCCTAATCATAACCCTTAAACCTAGCCCCTAATGCTAACGCTTACTCCTAACCCTAAACGTTAACACTCACCCTAACCGTTAATCCTGACCCTAACCTTAAACCTTAACCCTAACCCTAACCCTTAACTGTAACCCTAACCCTAACTCTTAACCCTAATCCTAACACTTGCACCTAACCCTAACACTAACCCCCTAGTCCTAACCCTAACACTAACCCTAACACCTAACCCCTAACCCTCACATTAACCCTAACCCCTAACTCCTAACCCCTAACCCTAACCATAACCCTGTTTCTCACACTTCTTCCATTCTCAGAGTTAAGGAAGCCTACAATCCAGCCATGCCATGCGTGAGATGAGGCTCTGCCTGAGTGCTGCATGACAGTCAGGGCCCTACACCCAGGGTATGATGGAGTGGTGTTACAGTGACCCTACATGCCCCCCCACAATAGATAGACAGGTCCTGTGCCCTTAAACTAACCGTTAAATCTAAGCCCTAACACTAAGCCTAACACCTAACCCTAAACCTAACCCCTGACTCTAACAGCCAACCCTAACTCTAAACCCTAACCTTAACCCTAATCCCTAACCCTAACCTTAACCCCTAATCCTACTCCTAATCCCTAACCCTAACCATAATCCTAACTCCTTACCCTTATCCTAAATGTAATTCTCACACTTCTTCCATTCACAGACATAAGCCAGCCTACAACCAACCCAAGCCATGCATGAGATGAGGCTCTGCCCCAGTATCCAAAGTCAGAGGCAGGATCCCATGCCCTGGGTACAATGGAGTGGGGTCCCAGTGATGCTCCCTGTTCCCGACCCTGCATAGAGTAGGTACAGCCCATGCATTAACCCTAATCCCTAAACTTAACTGCTACCCCAACCCTAACCATAACACCTAACCCTAACCCTATTGCTAACCCTAACCCTAACCCTAACCCTAAACCCAACCTCTAACCCCTAACTCTAACCCTAACCCATAACCATAACAGTACCTAAACCATAACACTAACTGTAAAACAATAACCCTAACCCTAATGATAACCCTAAGCCTAACACTACCACTTACAACATCTCTAGCCCTAACCCTAACCAAACAACCACCCTAAACCTAACCCTAACCACTAACCCTAAACCCTCACCCTAACACTAACCTTAATCCCTAACCCTAACCCTAATCCTAACCCTAAATCTAATCTTCAGACTTCTTGCTTTCTCAGAGTTAAGAAAGCCTACAATCCTCCCATGCCATGCATGAAAGGAGGCTCTGCTACTGTGTTCTGCATGAAACCCAGGGGCTCATACCCAGAGTATGATAGAGTGGGTTTCCGGTGACAATCCCAGCACCCTAACCACCCCTAGGGCAGACAGAGCCCATGCCCTAAGCATAATCACTACCCCTAACACATAACCTTAACCCTAAACATAACACCTTACCCTAACCCTATTGCTCACCTTAACAAGTAAACCTAACAGTAACCCTAACTTTAACCCCTTAACCTAACTGTAATGCATAACACTTACACTGACAACCCCTTGCACATAATTCTAACCCTAACTCCTAATTATAACCGTAACAAACAAACCCTAAACCTTGCCCTAAAGCCTAGACCTAACCCTAGACTTAACCATAAACCCCACCCCTAATGGTAACCTCTTACCCTAACACTAACCCTGAATCTGGATCCTAACCCTAACCACTAAGCCTAACAATCACACTTAACTCTAACACTAAGTCTAAACTGAACGCTTAAACCTAACCCTAAAACTAAACCACAAATCTTAACCCTAATCCTTAACCCTAAAGCTAACCATAACCGTTAAGCCTAACACTAACTCTTAACCCTAACCCTAACACAAACCCTTAACCCTAATACTAACCCTTAACCCTAACACTAACCTTAACCCTTAACTCTAACCATAACCCTTAACCCAAACCACTAATCCTAACCCTAACGCTTACCCCTAACCCTAACCATTAACCCTCACTATAAACCATAACCCTGACCCTAACCCTAAACCTTAACCCTAACCCTAACACTAAACCATAACCCTAATCTTAACTCTTACACCTAACCCTAACATTAACCCCTAGTCCTAACCCTAACACTAACTGCTAACATTAAACCTAACCCTAACCCACAACCCTAACCGTAAAACGTAACACCTAACCCTCACACTAATCCTAACTCCTAACCTCAAACCCCTAACCCTAACCCTAACACTTAACCCTAAGACTAACCATTAAATCTCACCCTAACCCTTAACCCTAACCCCAACCCTAACACAAACCATTACATCTAACCCTGACCCTTAACCCTAACCCTAACCCCTAACCCTAACCATGAACCCTAAACTTAATCCTAATATCTAACCCTAAAAATAACACTTAACGCCATGACTAACGCTAAACCGAAACCTTAACCGTAACCCTAAACGTTAACCCTCACCCTAAGCCTTAAGCCTAACCCTAATCCTAACCCTAACAATTAACCCAAAATCTAACCCTAACCTCTAAACTTAACCCTAAACCTCCCCCTTAACCCTAAAACTAACCCTAAACTTTAACCCTAACACTAAACTTTAAAACTAACCCCAACCCTAACCTTTAACCAGAATATTAACTCTTAACCCTAACCCTAACAAATAACCCTAACATTTAACCCCTAAACCTAACACTAGCCCCAAACCCTAACCTCTAACCCCTAACCCTAACAATAACACTAACCCCTAACCCCAAACCCCTAAACCTAAACCTAACACTTAACCCTAAGACTAACTCTTAAACCTAACCCTAACCCTAACCCTTGACCCTAAACTAACCCTAAGAGTTAACCCTAACCCTAGCCCAAAACCTTAACTTTAAACTGAACCCTAAATGTTAACCCTAACGCTAACCCTTAATCCTAACCCTAACCCTAAGCCTTAACCCTAATACTAAGGCTTAAACCTAACACTAACCCTAACCCTTAAACCTAATCCTAATCCTTAACCCTAGCAACTAACCCTAACCTTAACCCTTAAACCTATCCCTAACCGTTAACCCTCACCCTAACCCTTAACCCTAACCCTATCCCCAACACTTAACACTTAACTCTAAACCTAACCCTAACCAGAAAACATAACCTTAACCATAACCCTTAACCCTAAACCTGAACCCTAACATTAACAGTTAAACCTCACCCTAACACTTAATCCTAACCCTTATCTTAACCTTGAACCCTAACACTAACCCCTGACCCTAACTGTAACCCTAACCCCAACTATCACTAAAACATAACCCTAACCCTAACGATAACACTTAACCCTAACCCTAACCATAACCATAACTCCTAACCCTAACATTTAACACTTAACCCTAACCCTAACACTAAGCCTAACCCTAACTCTAAACCTTAATGCAAAGTTCTAACACTAACGCATAACTCTAACACTAACCATACTCTAACCCTAACCCTAACACTAACCCTGAACCCTAACCCTAACGCTAATCCTGAACTTTCACCCTAATGATAACCCGAAACCCTAACCCTAATGCTAACCATAACCTCGAACCCTAACCCTAACCCTAACACCTAAACCTAACCAAAATCCTAACCCCTAACCCTAAACCTAACCCTAAAATTACCTCTAACCCTAACCCTAATCAGAACCCCTAACTCCTAACCCTAAATCTAACACCTAACCCTAACTCTAACACTAAGAACTAATCCTAACACTAAACCTAAATCTAAACCCTAACCCCTAACCATAACCATAACCCTAACCCCTAACCCTAACCCTAAACCTAACCCTAAACCCTAATGCTAACACTAACCTAACACCTAACCCTTACACTAACCCTCACCATAACACGTAACCTCTAACCCTAACCTTAAACACTTAACCCTAACCCTAACACTAAGCCTAACCCTAACTCTAAACCTAATGCAAAGTTCTAACACTAACGCGTAACCGTAACACTAACCATACCTTAACCCTAACCCTAACACTAACTCTGAACCTTAACCCTCACCCTAATGCTAAACTTTAACCCTAACGATAAACCCAAACCCTAACCCTAATGCTAACCATAACTTCGAACCCTAACCCTAACCCTAACACCTAAACCTAACCAAAATCCTAACCCTAACCCTAAACCTAACCCTAAACTTACCTCTAACCCTAACCTTAACCAGAACCCCTAACCCCTAATCCTATCACTAACACCTAAACCTAACTCTAACACTAAGAACTAACCCTAACACTAAACCTAAATCCAAACCCTAACCCCTAACCATAACCATAACCCTAACCCCTAACCCTAAACCTAAACCTAACCCTAAACCCTAACCCTAACACTAACCTTAACACCTAACCTTAATCCTAACCCTATACCTAACACGTAACCCCTAACCCTAACTCCTAACCCTAATCCTAACACTAATCCTAACTCTAACTCTAAAACCTAACCCTAATTTCTAACCCTAATGCCTAACCCTCACCCTAACCATACCCTAACCCTAACACTAACACTAACCCCTAACCCTAACCCTAACCCTAAACATAACCAAAACTCTAACCCTAAACCTAAACCTAACACCTAACCCTAACCCTAACCCTACCCCTAACCCCAATCCTACTTCTACACCTAACCTTAACCCTATACCTAACCCTAACCCTAACCCATAACCCTAAACCTAACCCTAAAACTAACCCTAACCCCTAACCCTAATCCTAACACTAACCTTTAACACTAACCCTAACGCATAAAACTAACCCTAACCCTAACATTAACTCCAACCCTAACTCTAACCCTTAACCTTAACCCTAACCCTAACCGGAACCCTAACTCTTAACCAAACACTAACCTTAACGCCTAACCCTAACCCTAACCCTAACCCCTAACAATAACCCTGGCCCTAACCCTAACCCTAACCCTTAACCCTAACCCTAACCCTAACCCTGACTCCTAAACCTAACACTAACACTAACTCTAAACATAACCCTAACCCTAACCCCAACCTAACCTTAACCCTAACCCTAACCCCAACCCTAACCCCTAACCTTAAACCTAATCCTAACACTAAACGTAACCCCTTACCCCGTAACCCTAATCCTAGACATAACCCCTAACCCTAACCCCAACCCTAACACTAATCCTAACCCTAAGCGTAATCCTACCCCCTACCCCTACCCCTACCTCTAACCCTAACCCTAACCTTAACCCTACTCCTACTCCTAAACCTACCCCTAACCCTACCTGTAACCCTAAAACTAACCCAATCCCTAGCCCTAACCCCACCCCTAACAGTAACCCTACACCTAACCCTACCCCTAACCCTACTCCTACCCTAACCCTAACCATAACCCTATCCCTAACCCTAACCCTAACCCTAACGCCTAACCCTAAACCCAACCCTAACCCTAACACCTAACCCTAACACCTAACCCTAACCCTAACACTAACACTAACCCTAACACTAAAGCTAACACCTAGCACTAACCCTAACCCTAACCCGTAACCTTACCTCAACCCAAAACTTACCTTGACCCTGAACCTCACCCTGACCCTAACCCGTAACCCTGACCCTGACTTTGACCCAGACTGTAACCCTGACCCTGACCCTGACCCTAACACTCACCATGACCCTAACCCTAACCCTAACCCTGACACTGACCCTAACCGTAACCCTAACACTAACCTCCACCCTAACCCTAACACCTAACCCTATACCTAACCCTAATGCTAGCCCTAAACCTAAGCCTAACCCCTAAGCCCTAACATTAACCCTAACCCTAACTCTAAACCCTAACCCTAACACTAAACCTAACCTTAAACCCTACCCCTAACACTTAACTCTAACCCTTACCCTAACCCCTAACCCTAACCATAATTCTTAACACTAACCCTAACCCTAACCCTGAACCCTAACCCTAACACAGACCCTAATCCGAACCCTAATCCCTAACCCTAACCCTAAACCTAACCATAACCCTAAACCCTAACACTAACCCTAACACTAACCCCTAACCAAAACCCTAACCCTAACCCTAACCCCTAACACTAACCCTAACCCTAATCCTAACCTCTAACCCTAAACCTAACCCTAAGCTCTAACCCTAACACTAACCCTAACCGTAACCGCTAACCCTAACGCTATCCCTAAACCCTAACCCTAAAACTAACCCTAATCCTAACTTTAACACCAAAGCCTAACCCTAACCCTTAACCCTAACCCTAACCTAACCTGAACCCTAACACTAATCCTAACTCTAAGCCTAAAGCTACACCTACCCCTACCCCTACCCCAAACCCTAACCCTAAGCCTAATCCTACAACTAACCCTACTCCTAACCCTAACTCTAACCCTAACCCTAACCCTACTCCTACCCCTACCCCTAAGCCTACCCCTACCCCTTCTCCTTTCCATAACAGTAAACCTAACCTAACCCTATCCCTAACCCTAAACTTAACACTAATACCTAACCCTAACCCTAACCCTAAAACCTAATCCTCACACCTAACCCTAACCCAAACCCTAACCCTAAAACCTAATCCTCACACCTAACCCTAACCCAAACCCTAACCCTAACCATAACCCTAACCCTAACCCCTAAGCCTAACCCTAACCGTAAACATACTCCGAACCCTCACTCTAACACTAAACCCTAAACCTAACCCTAACCCTGACCCTGAACCTAACCCCTAACCCTAACCCTAACCCTGACCATAACCACTAATCCTAACACTAGCCCTAAAGCCTAAACCTAAACCTAACCATAACCCTAAACCTAACCCATCTAACCCTAACCATAACCCTAACCCTAACTCATCTAACCCTAACCCGAACCCTAAACTTTCTAACCATAACCGTAACCCTAACGCGTAATCGTAACCCTAGCCCAAACCCCTAACTGTAACCCTAACCCTAACCCTAACACTTAACCCTAACCCTAAGCTTAACCCTAACACTTCACTCTAACCCTAACCCTAAACCTAACTGATAACCATAACCTTAACCCTAACCCTAACCCTAAACCTAAACCTAACACCTAACTCTAACCCTAATCCTAACCCTAACCCCTAACCCTAACCCTATCCCTAACCCTTAACCCTAATCCAGAACCCTAACCCGAACACTAACCCCTAATCCTAACCCTAACCCTAGCCCCTAACCTTAACCCTAACCTTAACCCCTAACCGGAACCCTAACCTTAACCTATAACCCTAAGCCTAACCCTAACCCTAACCAATAACATTAACCATAAGCCAAACCCCTAACCCTAACCCTAACCCTAACCTAACCATAACCCTAACACTAATCCTAACCCTAAACGTAACCCTACCCCTACCCCTACCCCTAACCCTAAACATACCCCTACCCCTAACCCTACTCCTAACCCTAATCCTAAACCTACCCCTATCCCTACCCCTAGCCCTAACACTACCCCTAACCCTAATCCTACCCCCTACCCCTACTCCTACCCCTACCCCTATCCCCTAACACTAACCCTAACCCTACCTCTAACCCTAACCTAACCATAACCCTAACACTTAACCATAACCCTAACCCTAACACGTAAAACTAACTCCTAACCCTGTGTCTAACCCTAACACAAATCGTAACCCTAACCCTAACCCCTAACCCTAACTCTAACTCTAACCCCTAACCCTAACCTTATCTCCTAAACCTAACCCTGACTGTGACCCTGACCCTAACCACTAAGCCTGACCCTGGTCCTGACCCTAACCATGACCCTGACCTTGACTGTACCCCTAACTCTTACCCCTAACCCTAACCCTAACACCTAACCCTAACCCTAATGCTGACCCTGACCCTAACCCTAACCCTGAACCTAACCCCTAACTGTAACCCTAACCCTAATCCTGACCCTGACCTTGACACTAACCCTAACCCTCACCCTGACCCTGACCCTGACCCTAATCCTAAACCTAACCCGAACTGTCACCCTAACCGTAAACCCTAAACCTAACCCTAACCCTGACCCTGACACTGACCCTAACCCCTAACCCCTAACCCTAAGCCTAACCCTGACCCTAACTCCTAACCATAACCCTAACCCTAACCCAAACCCTAACCCTTCTAATTCTAATCCTAACCCTAACCCTAATCCTTCTAACCCTAACCCTAACCCTAACCGTAACCCTAACCCATCTAACCGTAACCCTAACTCCAACCCTAACCCTAACCCTTCTGTCTCTAACCCTAACCCTAACCCTTCTAACCCTAACCCTAATCCTAACCCCTAACCCCAACCCTAACCCTAAGCCTAACACTAACCCCTAATGTCAACCCCAACTCTAACCCCAACCCTATCCCTAACCCTAACCTTTATACCTTCCCCTATCACTAACCCCTAACCTTAACCCTAACACCAACCCCAACCCTAGCCCTAACCCTAACCCTAATCCTAACCCTAACCCTTATCCCAACCCCATCCTCAACCCCAACCTGAACCCGAACCCTAAGCCCAACCCCAACTCTAACCCTACCCCTAACCCCAACCCTAACCCCAAACCCAACCCCAATCCTCACCGCAACCCTAACCCCAACCTGAAACCCAACCCAAACCCAGCCCCAATCCCCACCCCAACCCTAACCCTAACCCTTATTGCTAACCTGAATCCGAACTTGAACCCAAACCCTAAAACTATCCCTAACCCTTACCCTACCCCTAATCCCTAACCCTAACTCTATCCCCTAACCCTAACCCTAACCCTCACCTTAACCCCTAAACCTAACCCTAACCCTTACCCTAACCCTAACCCTGACCCTAAACCCTAACCGTAACCCTAACCCTAACCCTAACATTACAAATTATTTTTCCTTTTTGTTGTTTTCTAACATTTTCCTGAAATACAGAGCAAATAATTACTGGATCAGAATCCTGGAGGAGACTGGAGAGGAAGGAACCAAGGGTATAAGCAAAAGAACACTCTTCAAACACAATGAATACTCCAGTCTGCAAGTACGTGACAAGAGGGAAAAGTCGATGGCTATGTAGATCAGCAGGGGTGCAAGAGGTACAGTGGGAGAGCTAGGAGTGGAGACATCTTGCCTGATGACTCTGCTTTCTCAGTAAAAATAAGAAGGAAACCTGGGCTTGAGGAGAGTGGTGAAGGTTTGGAATTGTCAAAGAGGAAAGTATGCTCACCAATGACAAGTGAGGAAAAATGCAGCTGTGAAGTTTTCCTTATCTAGGTCTAGTGGTGGCCCCTCACTGCAAGACACTAACTGCAAGGCTAACGATGCAGTCTTGGTTTCTTGTCAGAAAGAGGAAAATGGATTTGGTGGACTGCCATCATTCTCTGACACACTGTGACTACCTTAGACGTTTTCTGTAACACAGATGACTTTTCTTACCCCCTCACGCATTCATATTCAATTTTACACTCATCCATCCTCAATTTGAAATTCCTTTTTTAAATGTTATTATTTATTTTCTTAGTTGACAAAATTACATACATTTACAGTGTGCAACATGATGTTTCACAATACGTATATATTGTGGAATGGCTAAATCAAACTAACATATGCATTACCTCATATACATTTTTATGGTGAGAACATGTAAAATATACTCTCTTAACAATTCAGGGTTTTTTTAATGAAGACATCATAAAGTTACTGGAACTAAAAATGACCTTTGAAATAAGCATTGTATCTATTAAGCAAAAATTACTCCTATGGAAGGTGATGACATATGTAATATAAACATATTGCAAATAATTTTATATGAAATGCATAAAAGAGCATTGGTGAATAATTTGAACTGATGCATTTTTTTAATACCAGGAGCTTCTCCAAATTCTAAAGTTTCCACCACATTCAAGATCTTCAAAACACTATCCAAGGACACACCATGCTTTTGGAAGGACTACACTGCCCTCTGCAACTTCAGCATAAATAATACCGTTTGTGGGGAAAAAACAGCAGCTGAAACATCAACATGGAAGTGTGTGCAATTAACATGCCTCAGAAATTCACTTTTCCTTCTTGAACTGAATGAAAATATTAAAATTTTAGTAAAATTTGATAAATTTTATTTATTTTAATAAATAAAATGAAAACATTGAAATAAAGACCACATTTTAAACACAGTGTACTACAGTATGTATAGCAGGTACCTATTTATGTAAAAAGATATGAAATACAGAGAAAGATGCATATATGTGCATATCTGTAGCTTATTTTGAGGAGAACCCTTTAGGAAATTACATAGTTGCCTACAGGGAGGCAAACTGGCACCTTAGGGGTTAAATGTGAGAAGATTTATTTTTCACTGTGAATCTTATTGTAATACTTCAACTTTTTGATCATACACATTCATAATCTTTCAAGTAAGAAAAATGTTAATCAGTAAAAATTTTATTAATAATTACCTACTAGAGAAGTGTCATGCATCCAAATTTTAAGCATCTCTTTCCAGAAATTCCATAACTTCAGATAAGTTATGGAATCTTTGTGCCTGCCCTGACCACTCAATTTAAATTAAAGCATACCTTCCTTAACTCTAGATTATCTTATTAGCTACAGCCCAACATCTTCACAATATAGCCACAAAAAGGGTAGTCTATACTAGCTCACACTTGGATAACAAAACAAATCTTGAATGAGTACACTCTATTTTATATACTGTTTTTATTTATTAATGAATTTCTTTAAGTTGAGAGAAACTAATTTTATATGGTTAAAATGTTAATTATGAAATAGTATACAATGAAAGGCAAATCTATTCCCAACTCAGTCCTCCTCGCCAAAGGAAGCTAGATGTATTCCATGTATCTTTCCAGGAATTATGCCAATAAGTATTTATTGAGTGATGGAATAAACAATATTTTAATTGAATGTTTATTCTGTGCCAAGCATCTTTCTAGGTGCAGTGGATAAGGAGTAAACAAAACTGTCACTGACCTCATAAGAGTTGACACTCTTGTGAGAGGAGGCACATAAGATATACATAAATTAATACATACATACTATGTCTAAAAGTTATAAGTGATATTTAAAAAGAAGATCAAAGGAACAGAAGTAACAGACAAGGGAGTTTTATGCAGAGAAAGCTCTGAGAAGATGACATTTAACCAGATATTGGATTCAACGGGACGGTGGAAACATGGGTATTGGGGTAAGTGCCTACCAGCCAGAAAGAACAGCCAGCACAAAAGCCTTAAGAGGGAGTCTGTATAGGATTCAAGAAACTGCCAGGCCAGGTGCAGTGGCTCACACCTGTAATCCCAGCACTTTGGAAGCCTGACGTGGGAGGATCACCTGAGGCCAGGAGTTTGACACTAGCCTGGGCATCACAGCAAGACCCCATCTCTATTTTTAAAAACATATATATATTTCTAAAAGAAAAAAAAAAGAATTACAGCTGACTACTTTGTTAGAAACCATGCAAGCAAAATGAGTGGAGTGAAATATTTAAAGTATTGGGAAAAAAACTGTACCAACCTAGAATTATATATCTGGCAAAATTATTCTTCAAAAGAGAGGAGAAATTAAAAGGAAAAAAAAAAAACGCCAAGAGGCCAGTGTGGCTGCCGTGTAAGGCCAGAGTGCTAATAAGGAACAAGATCACATAAGGCTTGGGAGACAAATGAAATATTTGGGTTTTATTCTTAGAGAATCAGAGGGTGCAGGGGAGGCTTTGGGGGTCTTCAGAGAGGAGTGATATGACCCAACTTCCATTTTTTAAAGGATCTCTCAAATTGCTAGGTTGAGAATAGACTGGCAGTGGGGCTGGGAAAAGGTAGAAACACAGATGAGTTCAGTGTCAGATGATGGTATTTTGGACCAGGTGGCTAGCATAAGTTCTGACAAATGGTCATATTCTGGAATATTCTCAAGGTAGCCCCACAGAATTTTCAGGTACGTTGAATGCGGACTTTGAGAGAAAAGGAGAAGTTTAGCAACATGATTGGATGCCTGGAAGGATGATGGACTTGCCCTCAACTGAGATGCAGAAAGCTGCTGAGCAAGCAGTTGGTGAGAAGGAGATTATGAATCAGTGTTGGACATTTTAAGTTTAGAGTATCTATACATATCTAAGATGTGAGAAATTGCACCAGACGTTTGCTGCTGAGACTGGCTTCTGAGAGCAGGAGAAGATGCCGAGGCGGAGAGATCTTCAGAGGGGATAACGGTTGTTCATCTAGACACAACCTGGAAGGCAGGTATGTGGGCACAGGCACAGGTTGGTGGATAGATAGATTGACAGGAGCTAGTGCAGAGTCTCTTCTGGAAGCTTCTGTTTTCAGAGTGAAATAAAGAAATTCTTGTTTGAAGGAATTAATAAATCCCTTTTTACTCCCTTGCTTAAAACCCTCCCCAGGCTTCCTCTTACCATGAGAATAAGATCCAAATGTTTTATCGCAGCCCACAAGTCCCCACAGGATCTGGCCCCACCCACCTCTCTCCATTGCCCCAAATGCTTCAGCCACAGGGGCCTTCTTTCTGTGTCTCAGTCACATGACAAACTCGGACAAGCATGGGTTCACCCTCTGTCTGGTACACCCTCTCTCTTATCCTCATTACATTAAGTTTTACCTCAAAGTTCACCTCCCTAGGCCTTCTTTGAACTTCCCATCTGAAGTGTCCCCTCCTTCCACCATGAATTATTTTACTCATTTATTCTGTATTGTCTGCTTCTTCCCACAAGAATGTGTTTCCTAAGAAACTAGCACCCCTACTCCTGGCTCCTCCTCCCCCTCTCTCCTCTCTCCTGATCTGGCTTTATTTTTCTTCTCAGTACTCATCAGAACCATATCTGGCACATAGCAGATGCTCAGTAAATATTTCTTGAGGAACAATTTTGAAAATTTAAATGAAAAATGGATATAGAGCATATAGCAGAGAGCCTGGCATATAGTAAATATTTGATAAATGTTACCTGCTATAGTGACGGGAACAAAGACAGCCACAGCAACAATCAAGCACAGTTCTGAAAGGCTGATGCCTCCTCTGTACTCTTGGACCAATTCCCTTTTGCTTCATCAGAGACTTTCATTGATCATGTCCCTTCTTCCTCTTGATAGCAACCTTCCCTTCAAGTAAATATTAATATGTGCAATATTAGCCCACAATTAAAAATGAAAACAGTTAAACATAGCTTCCTTAACTCTGGGTCTTATTAGATACAGCCAAGTGTCCTCATAGTTTAGCAATTAAAAAAAATAGTCTATACTTGTTCACAGCTGGTTTACCAAAACAGATCTTGAATAGGTAGACTGATTTTTATTTACCACTCTTATCTATTAACTAGTTTCTTTAAATTGAGAACAAACCTACTTAATATTTGCATGGTTACAATATTAATAACTATAAAATAATATTCAGTAAAAGATCTATTATCTAATTCAGTCTTCACTCTGCAAAAAACTAGCATATCTGTGTATCTTTCCAGAAATTATATATGCATATCCAGACATGTAAATATCTTTTGAAAATACCAATATGCACACAATTCTGCAGCTTAGGTTTCCTTTAGTTAATAGATGTCATGACTAGCTTCTAAAGCACACATAAAGAGCTATATCATTACTTTTACTGGCTATGTAGTGTTCCATTGGATATGAATGTAATGTCATCCATTTAACTAGTCCCATATTTACTGGCATTTAAGGTGTTTCCAGTCATTTGTTCCTGTAAAGAATGCTGGAATTAATAGTCTTGTATATGTGTATGTACATTCATGTATATATTTTATATATATATATATATATATATATATATATATATATATATATATATATATATATATACTTCTTCAAATATGTCCCTACATAAATTCTTAAAAGTACAATCGCTGGCATAAAAAGCATATGTGTCTTCAGTTTTTATCAATATTGACAAATTACTTTCTAAATATTAATAATTTTATTAAATCAGTAGAATTTTTGACTCCTATAAATTACAAACAATTATTAACTGCTTTGCCTCACATTCTTGTTGAGGGAAAGTGGATAATTATTGATATTCCCTATATCAAGGCAGAAAAGGACTGAAATCACTTTTAAAGAAAATGTTATACCTACTATGATCCATACAGTTGTTTCCCCTTATCCAGGGTTTCACTTTCCACAGTTTCAGTTACCTGTGGTCATCCATGGTCCAAAAATATTAAATGGAAAATTCCAGAAATAAACAACTCATAAGTCTTAAATTGCACTCTGTACTGAAATCTCCCACCATCCCACCCAGTATGTGAATCATCCTTTTGTCCAGTGCGTCTCTGCTACACATGCTACCAGCCTATTAGGCACTTAGTAACCATCTCCATGATCAGATCAGATCCTCTGTCCTGGTTCCACAGTGTTTGTGTTCAACTTACCCTTATTTTACTTAATAAACTTATAGTAAAATTAAGTAAATACTACATAACAGTGAACCCCAAACTCAAGAATAGTGATGCTGGCAATTCGATATGCCAATGAGAAACTGTAAAGTACTTCCTTTAGGTGGAAAAATGAAAGTTCTAGACTTAATAAGGAAAGAAAAAAATTATATGCTGAGGTTGCTAAGATCTACATTAAGTCTTCCTCAGTAAAACTGTGACAAAGGAAAAAGAAATTCTTGTGTAGCGTATACAGGGTTCAGTACTACCTGTGGTTTCCAGCATCCACTAGGGGCTTGGAATGTGTCCCCCTCAGATTGGGGAGGGGGAGTGAAAAATACTGTGTTTAAGACAAAGGAAAATCAAGCACGATTTTGGGGAAAGAATTTCTGTATTTAGAATAGCTGTATTTAGAAGATAAGTTCTTTGTGCCCCTCTAAAGTCTCCTTGCTTATCCCAGTTTGAGCCAGTTAGGTGGTAGCAAGGAAAGAATGAGGTCTCTTGTTGCTCACACCATAACTTTGAGCAGCAATGGTTCTGCATTGGTGACTTACCTGCATGATCCTCCTAATGATCCTCATGATGATGATACTGATGATCCTAATCATCCTCCTGATGATCCTGATCATCTTGATGATCCTAGTCACTCTCCTGGTGATCCTAATCATCCTCCTTATGATCCTCATCATCCTCCTGATGATCCTCATCATCCTGATGATCCTCCTGATGATCCTCGGGATCTATGATCTATCCTTATTTCCTGAAATTCAGGATCTGTGACAGTTGGGCTCACTTAGAATTTCATTTAAACTTCTTATGTAGTTATAATTCAAGGAATGTTTTTAAAGTTTTAACATGGATGTCCAAGTTTCAAGCTGTTGGACAAATCTTGGCATACAGCCAGACTGCTGTAAGCCCTGAGAAAGATATGAGGGTTTAACTGGGATGTACTTTCTTTTGAAAGTAGGCATTTTCTTTGATTTTTCAAGAATAAAGTATTTGTACATGGTAAAAAAAAAAAAAAGAATAGCTTTCTCTTTCAGCTAATGAAAGTATCAACACATTAAATGAACTTTTCCAGTCCTCAGTAGTTCTTTCCCCTAAGTCAGCCTCTTAGAAACTCATGGCCTATGGAAACAAGAGTTAAAGAAACAAAAAGAAAAAAACCTAAACTCAAAGAGTTTCTCAGGAGCACAAGGAGCTATTTACCTTTCTAGACCAACCAGTGAGTTTCAACTTAATTGTTTGAGTTTTTTTTTCTTTTTTTAACTGTTAGTGTGGTTTAAAAAAAAAAAAAAACCGTAATTCTCTTTTAGTGAAAAAGTATATATCCCTGCCTTGTTTCCTCTACAGATTGCAAACTCTTCAAGGGAGAGGGTGGAGGATAGTGTTCAGGGGCTTTTAGCAAATAGCAGCGTCCTGCTATTACCGAGACGGCAGCTCTCCATCAGCTCCCCCATCCCTTGCCTAGGACCCCCTCCTTGCGACCCCCTGCCACTGGCCACCAGACCCTGTAAACCCCCGTCAGGTGTGCACCACCTGCCATCGCGCCTCGCCCGGCCCTGCGCTGCAGGTGGCTAGACCATGAGATCATGAGGCCACGGCCCAATCAGAGGTGGCGTTTGCAACTACTCTGAGCCATTTCCCAAAGCAGTAGAATGGGTTCCCAGAATGTGATTTCTTTCCCCACTCTGTCCCTCTCCCTCCCCAAAGGCATTTTCCTGGGTAGTTGTGCCCCAGGATCCCATAACACACTCTCTGATTTTGACTTTCATTGTTTTTCTGACATGCACTGTCTGTCCATACTTTTGAGACATTTCCTTTTCTCTTGCATACAATTTGTGATATGCCCACATCTGGGGTTTCAGCAAGGGTGGTTGCTCTAGGGCAGCATGTGTTGGCAATGCCACCAGGAGGGGCTGCATGGCGCAGAGCCGAGAGGACTGCCTGGTATCACCAGGGTCCCAGGAACCCTGAATCCTCACCCTGCCTTTGCCAGGACGCGCTGTGTACATTTAGAGGATGAGTTTAATTTCTCTGGCTTTGAATTTTTTCATCCTCACCAGGAGCTGAAACCAAGAAATCTCTACTGTCTCTTCTCTATAATTTTAAGATAATCAAAATTCTCTTCACTGTTGGTTGACCTTTACCGGCTTAGGATTTTTTATTTTAACCAAATTCAATACGAGGTTAAGAAATTCATAGTTCTCACCAAACTCCAATAAAGAAAGTTATGTCTTGAGACCACTGGGCTGGGCATGAGTCTGGAGGCCCGACCTGGGCGAGCCCATGTCCTCCTGGCCAGCGGCCCGTCAGCAGCGTCCGCGCAGAGACGAGGAAAGAAGAGGCAGCTCTGGTGCCTAAGAGCGTGGCAGGCCAAGTCCCTCGCAAATAAAGGGTTTCCAGGAGGATACAAAACCTCTCACTTCCTGACACACGGGCAGTTCAGTGAGTGAAATCCTTGCTAATCCAAACCCTGTTAATGTGGAAAAGAAATTAAAAAAGAAAGGAGAGAAGAGAAATGAAGATGATCAAATAGTACAAAACAGAGAAAATAATGAAGCTGATTAAAGTGAGTTTGTGCCATGAGAGTTTGTTGGTTTTTATCTGTATCAAGAAAAGATTTTATTATGCCGCTGTGTGTGCATGTGATGGTCACTGCACAGAATTCTTGCCTCCCAGGGACTCACCCTGCTGCTCCTGGAAAGTCACCTAGAGACAAGAATGTGCTTCTCCTTGCAGCGGGCGCTCTCCTGAGGCTTCCCAGTTTAATCAGTTTCTCTGCTGGAGCCAGAGTTATCTCTTATTGACTCAGTAACAATTAACTTTTTAACATAAGCATAGCCTTCAACCACAAATATACCACAGTTTCAACACGTGATGTGTCAGCCCTTGAGTACTTAACTAGGGACTTTTATCTTGCCAGGCCTCCCAAGAGCTTAACAATTCAGTGCATAACAAATATCAGAAAATTTATTACTGTGCATTTGGTTTTTGTGGCTGGCGAGTAAAGAATAGGTCATGGGAATGGCACGTCTCAGAGTAAGTTACCTCTGGAAACCACCATTAACAACCATTTATTTTAATACTTTCTAATCGTAAAATTAATATATTCTCATTATAAGAATATTGGAAAAACTGGAAAACTAGAAAGGACAAAAACAATCACAGTTCCCTTATCCAATGGCAGAGACTATTATATTTCAGTATTTTCACCCCAGCATTTGCTTTTGTGCAATTATACCCCCTCCTCACTATCCGCCCCCTCGCCTACTTATTGTTAGGCATTGTTACTTATTCTATGTGTGTTACCCAGATAAAGCTGGGTCGTTCTGTCCTGCTCTTTGTGACTTTGATAAAACCAACTCCAAACTTCTCTTCCTACATCCTATGGGAAATTCAGGGACCTCCTCAGGATTTCTGGCTTGGACTTCTCACTTCTACTGAAATGTCAGTTTCAACTTTTTGTCTTGTGAATATTTTTTAATCTTTCACACTACTTTGATCCAAGTGAGGGACTTGATGCGTCTCCGCAGTTCTCTTTGTGTGTGAACATCTGTCTCCTCATTCCTCTTTAGAGCAGGAACAATGTGGTTTTGGGAATTGACTCCAGATCCAGCCTAAGCTAGTCAGATAATTCCATTCCTCTGCTAGGAATTATTTTAGGAACTCAGGTTTAAGCCAATCAGTGTGTGGCATTTCCCTGGTGACAGTTCCTAGTTCAGGGACAAGTGCATATACTAAATGATTCCAATCAGAATGAAGAGGGGAGTTTAATTTCACAGTTAGATAAGAGACTTTCTCTCCCACTTGTCATGACTATTGTCTCAGTTGGCAGCTCCCTGCATCTGTAAGAATAAAGGTCTCCAAAGGAGGAGGACAGAGTGCGAGAATCGCAAAGCCCAAACTTCTGCATCTTCACTTCCGTGAGCCAACAAAATCCTTTATCGCTTAAGCCCTATTGAGACAAACTTTCTGTTACTTGCTGCCAAAGCATGTTAACTCTTAGGTAGTCTTTCCTTCTCTGTCCCTACGCCCAGCAATATTCACACAAGTTAGCTAGGTACTAGAAATATTCTTGAGCTGGGGGTTTATATCTCAGAACCATAAAGCACAAAATTTGACATTGAATATTGGATCTAACACTGTTCTGTAGTCATTTCTGTCCACATTTTTGGTTATTTCCTAAGATGGAAGTCAGTTGATGATTTCAAGCGATTTTTACTTCAAAGCGCCCGCTGACGACGGTGTGGAGAGGAGATGCCGGGGGTGCTGCGGGGCAGGATCTGGACATGGAGAAGCTGCATGTGGAAAAGCCCTGTCGGGCCACAGTCCTGGAGACAAGACGCAGAGGGAGCGGTGAGCCTGTAGGCGCGTGTGGCTCAGAGTCCCCAGGGTCCACAAGCTCCGAGTGGCTGTCTGTCCACAGGGAAAGGAGCTGGGGGAGATGGCTTTATTTCATGTTGCAGCCTTACTATATTCCAGATACCACGGGAAGCTTGGGGACAAAGATTGCAGATTTCCTATCGCCCGTTCTCTGGAGAGGTTCATGGCTGAGGTGAGCGGCAGGCACCTGGCAGAGCAAGGGCGGAGCTGAGCCGTCAGGTGTGTGATCTCCGGGTCACCCAGGACCCCGGTCAGTCACAACCAGGGGTCAGCAGCTGCCCCGTGTGTTAAAACCCCTTCGGCCCTGGTGTCACGTGGGATTTTTCTAAGTCCTGTTTGCTCTGATTAAGATCCACGTTTATCCTGTGTTAAAATCATTCCGAGATGAGTCAGAGCCACCCCCGACACCCCACCCCTGCTTCTTTGCAGTAGGTTCAGGTAGACATCCGCTGTGTTGTCACTTTCCTGCTTAACGCCCTTCAGTGACGCCCTTCCTCTCTGGGGTAAAGTCCTACCCAGACAGGTGCAAGGCCATGGTGACCTCTCCTCCTTCTCATCCCCCTTCCCATCCTTCACCTCAGTGCCCACTGTGGATGTTCAAGTCCCACCGGGTCCCCCTGAGCCCCCACTGTCTTGACCACAGATGAGCCAGACCCACTGAAGAGGTCAGTTTTCCCGGTATTGGGTGGAGGGAGGAAGGAGGGGGGAAGGCACCGAGCCAGAAGCTGGATGCCGGGCTACCGTCTCCTCTTCCTCTTCCTCTTCCTCTTCCTCTGCCTGTCCCAGTGAGCCAGGAGCCTTCCCCGCAGACACTTGGGGTCTGCCACAGATTTCCCTAGGACTCTGAACTGCCATGCTTTAGGTCTCCACTTGTCACATGAGAAGATGCCCCTTTAAGTCTCTCTCACTCGCCGCTTCCCTTTCCTTTTGTTTTTTGAGACAGAGTCTCACTCTGCTGCCCGGGCTAGAGTGAGTGCCATGGCATCAGCCTAGCTCACAGCAACCTCCAACTCCTGGGCTCAAGGGATCCTACTGCCTCAGCCTCTCCAGTAGCTGGGACTACAGGCATGTGCCACCATGCCTGGCTAATTTTTTCTATATATTTTTAGTTGTTCAGCTAATTTATTTCTATTTTTAGTAGAGACGGGGTCTCGCTCTTGCTGAGGCTGGTCTCGAACTCCTGAGCTCAAATGATGCGCCTGCCTCGGCTTCCCAAGTGCTAGGATTACAGGCGTGACCCACCGCGCCCGGCCTTTCCCTTTCCTTCCGGTGCCGTTTCATTGTCTATAACTAAACCAGCCAGACCTCTGGGCCTGGCACTGTAATTCTGAATTTCACTGTTAATACACATAGGTTGTGTCTGCCAATGGGATAAAGCGATCTTAAAGCCCAATTAAACCTGAGATTTTGCTTTCAAGCCGGTTTTAAAGAAGGCGTTTATGCACGGATGTCTGTGTGTGCTGGGTACTGTGCACGCGGAGGAGGCACAGACGTGGCTGCGAAGTGGGGTTCACCCCCCCAGGCATTCACAGGCTTTCTGGGGAGAGAGACAGTAGCTAACGGATTTAACGATGGCAATCCGATGATGATCAATGACTATCAATGATGAGCAAATGACTTAACGATGACAATCCATGTGACAAATGCCATAGCAACATATAAGAACATGCTAGGCCAGCAAAGAGGAAGGAGGGCCATGGGATAGGACTGCACAGATGAAGCAATGTTTGCACCTGGCCTTAGAGGATGAGGAATTTCAGCAGGGCAAGAAGGCAGAGAAGGACTTCCAGGAAGAAGAAAAAGCATCCCTTCATTCACTGCACAAATATCTATGGTAAAAAGGGAGCAAAAACAGATGGGAACTTGGTTCTATGTAGTGTAGGAGTTTAGAGTGTTGTGGAGCCTGAATAAAAGCAAGAAAACTTGGCAGGTGTGTGATTTGGAAAAAACTCCTTATTATGGAAAATTTGAAACATATACAGAATAGGGAGAAGTAAGATAAGGCCCCATGATACACGTGGATCATGATTCTTGTGGCTTCTGTGCACTCGTCAGCTACAACCAGCCTCAGCTGTTTATTTTGAAGCAAATCTCTGGCATCGTAATTTCACCCTTAATATTTCACTAACAGGATGGTTCAAGTTGTGGAAATGTAAGTTAGTACAGTGGGCCCAGGAGACAGGATGGGTTGGGTCAGAGAGGATGAAGAAAAGTACAACCAAGACTGCAACCTGCTCCCCAATATCCATGCCACAACTCCCGCATCACTCAGGTGGCAATATACCCAGCCTGCCTCCCAGCTAGTTGTAGACATGTGACTAAGTTCTGGCCAACCCCGTATAAGTGAAAGTTGTTGAGAAGGACTTCTAGGAAGCCTTCTTCAAAGGGGAGCAGCAATTTAGAGAAGACTCCCATCGGAGTCTCCCTCTTATATTTTATTTTTGCAAAGGTGCGTTTGATGGCAGGAGCCCCAGCAGCCACCTTGGACCTTGCAGGAATGCGGAAGATGGAAGTTAAGTGCTGAGGATGATGGGAAAGAAAGTAGCTGATGAGTTCATGAAACCACTGTACCAGCTTTGGGCTCCCTTGTCCAGAATTCTGCATGGCAGAATATATCACTGTGTGTTAAAGTCACTAGTACTTTTAGCTTTCTATTATGCATAGCTAACCTAACAAAAGATAACGTGAGCCTTTTCTAGACAAGGATGTCTCCTGAATTGGACAGTTTCTAAGAAGTGGACAGAAGACTCCCACAGTTTCTAGCCAATTGACAAGTAGGAAATGAACTAGTCAGTTAATAACTCTGGTTGTCTCCGTTATTCATAACTGGACTAGGATCAGGTATCACCATTTAACTGGTGGCAGTTCCCTTGGAATCCTATCCTAGAATAGCTCAAGTTTTTTTTTCTTTTTTCTCTCCAGCTCCTTCTATTCATCAAATTTCACATTGTCACTTACTAATTCATTCAAAGGAAACCAGCTGCTGCCTCACTAGAAACTAAGAAAACATGGCATGATTGTGCCCACGGATTCTGAAGTGGTTTGCTGATCGGTAGACAAGGTAAGTCTGAGCCAGATGTGGTTCCTCAAATCACAAAGTTACTGGCTGACCTGTGAGAGCTCCTGGCCCCAGCTGTACACGCCAGCTGGAGGGAGAGACAGCTTGATTTGTGCCAAGGTTTCTCTCACGTAGGTGACGAGGTGGTGCCAGGGCTCAGCCGGACCATAGAGAGAGCTGCAGGTGGGGTTCAGGTCTCGCCAAAGTGCTCTCTTTCCACTTAGAGCTCCCCAGATGGCTGGTTCTGTTTCAACTTCAGCCTTCGGTGGTGGGTAATTCTATGCGTCAACTTTGCTGGGCCACGGTACCCGAATATTTGGTCAAACACCCACCTAGATGTTGCTTGTGAGGGTACTGATGAGATGATATTAATATTTAAATCAGGAGACTGTGAGAAAAGCAGACACCCTCTTAGTGTGTGTAGGCCTCAGCCAATCAGTTGAAGGTCTTAGGAGCAAAGACTGAGGTCCTCCACAGACGCAGGAATTCTGCCTCCAGAATGCCTTTGGGCATAAGACTGCAACGTCAACCACTGCTGGAATCTCTAGCCTGCCCTGCCCTGCAGATCCAAACTGACCAGCCCCACAAGCGGGAGCCAATTTTTTAAAATAAAGCTCTGTATGTTCATGTATACCCTGTTGGTTTCATATCTCTGGAAAACTCTAATACATCTCTGCATAAGAAAGGATAGTAAAATAATATTTTATTGATCCCTGTGGGCTTTATTAGGAACAGCCATGAAAGGACAAGGTGGCTGTCAGTGACCACAGCCACCACACCACCTCTGCATACAGAAGCTCCTAATAAATGCTTAATATCAGTGCATAACTGTGGGAGAACAGAGCTGTTCCATGACCTTGGCTGAATCACTTCATCTATTTAAACCTCAGTTTTCTCATCTATACAATGGAGATAGTATTATCTGTTTCTCAAAGAAATATATTATTCTTGTGGAAATTGAAAGAGATAATATACATATTTTATATGTTTTGATATGGTCCTTGGCACATAGGCTTACTAGCGATAACAAAAACTATAGACTGGGTGGCTTATAAACAACATACATTTATCGCTCACAGCGCTGGAGGCTGGGAAGTCCAAGATCAAAGTGCTGGCACATTCAGTGTCTGTTCAGGCCCAGTTTCTTAGTTCATAGATGGTGTTTTCTTGCTGTGAGCTCACATGCTAGAAGGAGTGAGTGAGTTCCCCAGGGCCTCTTCTATAAGGGCACTAATCCCATTTATGAGAGCCCCACCCTCATGACCTAATCCCCTCTCAAAGGCCCCACCTCCTAATACCACCACTTGGAGGGTGAGGATTCGACATACGACTTTTGGAGGAAGGTACACATTCAGACCACAGTCCTTGGTCTTCTCCTCATCCACTTATGTGGAAAGAATGGCTTCATCCTTTTTTCTTCTTTTCTCCCAGCCCTGGGCAGTTGTCCTCCATGGAGTCAGGGCATGCCAGGAGGAGGATGGCACTGCAGAGTCCTTACTTGCTTTGGTTTACTCTGCTGGGCTGTCCCCTGTCTCAGGTCCTGCTTAAAACAAAGAGAGCAGCTGGGCTCTCTGAGCTGAAAACAGAAAGTGAAGTGAACCACTTCTTGTCTTTCCTGCTTTTTTTCCCTGCTTTGTTAAGAGACTTTTGGCCCCAAACCTCCCCCCTCTCTCTAGATCCTCTGTAAATCACAGCCAGGGGTACCTCTAACTTCTGAGCCTCAGAAAAGCGTGTTGGAGATGAATGGAGAAGCTGCTGTCAGCTCCATGGGTGAAAGATGGTAACATACAACTCTGCTTCCTGTCACACTAGAGAGGAAAGTCATTGACCTGAGTCAGCAGCAGAACCCCAGCTGTCACCCTTGTCCTTCCTGGGCAGGCGTTTACCCACGCCTCTGGGTGGGTAGCTGCAAGGGGCCCAGGTCAGGCCAGGTAAGGTCTGAGGGTCCCTGGGGATTCCGGGTGAGAGAGGAGGTTTACAGCAAGTGTTTGTGGTCACACGCGGTGGCGCAGGTGGGGCTGAAACTCGGCAGGAGGGGGCATCTCCTCCCCAGGGCAGTGGAGCCTGGGAGCTTGTGGACACCCCAGGGCCCCGACAGAGGAGGGTGAGGTGGCCCCACTGGCAGCTGTGGGAGTGTTTTCCCACTTTCAGGGGAAGCGGAATCACAGACGGATTCTTCAGCAGGCCTTTCCCATCAGCCTTCTGGGCCCTCCTTTCTCCGCATATCCAGATCGGTCCTGCCGAGGACAGACAGGAAGGATGGGCACAAGGCTGGGCCTCAGTGGCACAAGGCTGGGCCTCCCCGGAGGAGAGTCAGGTGCCCTCTGACATGGTGCCGGGCAGGGCAGGATTCAGTGCGTCGTTCAGTGTTCTTGGAGAAGACAATGGAGAACGTAACAAGCGCTGGCATGGATGTGGAGAAACTGGAACCCTCGAGCCCTGCTGCCACTGGGGGGCGCACAGGGGTGCAGCTGCCATGGAAAACAATATGGCAGCCCTTCAAAAATGTAGACACAGGATTAGCAAATGGCCCAGCCATGCCACATCCGGGTGTATGTCCAAAAGAATTCACAGCAGGGAGCTAAACAGGTATCTGTGCACCCATCACAGCAGCGTGGGCTGTGTATTGGCCACGCACAAGAGCCAAGAGGGAGAAGCAACCCAAATGCCCATCAGTCGACAGATGGATAAACAAAATATGATATATTCACACAGCAAAATATTATTCTGTCTAGAAAGGAAGGAAATTCTGACACGTGTTGCAACATGGATGAACCTTGAGGGCGTTCTGTTAAGTGAAACAAGTCAGTCACAGAAAAGACAAACACTGTATGATTCCACGTAAATGAGATGCGCAGGGAAGTCAAACTCACAGACACAGAAAATGCAATGGTGGTCGCTAGGGGACTGGGGAGGGAGAACAGGGAGTTACTGTTTCATGGGGACAGAAGTTCAGTCTGGGAAGATAAGCGTTGTGGAGATGGATGGCGATGATGTTCATATGACAACGTGAATATACTTAATGCCTCTGAATTGCACACTTAGAAATGCTGACAATGATACCTTTGGCATGTACATTTTACCACAATAAAAAAAATAAAAAGAGGGAATATCTTTAAATAATAATTATTCAGCCTCAGACTAAGACACATAAAAAAGTAGAGTTTTGAAAGCAATTACGTATGCATGAATGATTACATTTTAACAATCAGACCACACTCAGGAATGTTGATAATATTTACATGGCATGGAATCACACAATTTAAGGTATATTCTGTTCAGTTTGCCTGGGGTCAGCACCAGAGTGAGGGAGCTTGCAGAGCATCAAGAAGTTTAATGCCATTTAATGAAACACTGAATACTTTCTTCTTTTTATTTTCATAAGCCATTGTTTAAAAGCATGTATTATTTATGTTACTCTATTCTAGGTTAATTTGTCTGTTTATTATTATTATTATTATTAGCAAAATAGTAAAACAACATATCAGGAAGTTTGGAAAATAAAGAAAAAATCCCCACCCTACCACTCTATAACAACTTGATAGGTGATTGATTTATTTAGGACAGAGATAATCTGGGATTCTCTTGTTGTATTTTTTATTCAGTATTCAAATGCCTGAGATTTGAGCAGTGACACAGTCAGCTCATCGAATGTTCTAGTCCATCCAATGCTCAGATTCTCCCACATTTGCTCAGTGCTGTTCTATTATTTGACTCTATTCTTACACGAAGTGCCACTTAAAATTACCTTTGCTAATTGGACATCCTGTTGCCAGTGAACTCTTAAAATTTTTGTTACTTTTGTAAAGTTTCCTCATCTCAAGCTCCATGTTTCTTTCAATACATCGTCTCATCAGCGTGACCGTCGGGAACGTCAGAGCCCAGAGTCCGCGACGACAGCAGTCTCCAGCGGAGCGGATTCTCGCACGAGGCAGTGGCCGCTCTAAATGCCCTCTGCAGTCTGTGTTCTGAGAACTTTCTGGATGAAGGGCATTACTCACTCATCCCCACTCATCTTTAAACAAAACCATTGAGTTAACAGTCCATCAGATTGACCTGAATCGCCTGAAACGTAACGCACCCCGTTTCTGGCAAAAGGCTCGTGGGAAGTCTCACTGCTCATGACTGAGGCTGTTGAAAGGTGACGGGGGATGAGACAGCGAGTGCCACTCAGTCCCCTCGTTTGGGCTGAGAGACACCATGTTCTCTGCAGTCTCCTGCTGGGGCGCGGGCCACTTAAGGGCAGTATCATCATCATCGTCGCCCGAAGCTTTCCATTTGTACAGAGGAGATTTTGAAACTGCAGCCAAGGACGTTAAGGCCCTGGTCTTCTGGGTGAGATTGTGAGTGGTAATTTGCCCCTATTAATCTTACCCTCACGTCTGTTTCTAAGTAGATCTGTGCTTCCTGCAAAGGGGCTAAATTTCTCTCTTCTTTCTTTTTCCCTTACTCCAGTCCCTCTTCAGTCTAACCAGGAGTCTAAGCAGTTAATCAGCTAAAAAGAGTAGCATTTTATAACTGTCCTATTCAAACAGGCAGCACAGGGACCCTCAGTAAGCCTCGCCCCCAGCATAGGTCACGTCAAGATGCTTCCAACTGTGACAGAGCTAAAACAACAATATCAGCCAAATGAATCTTAGGGAAATACTACAGAGTATTAAAGCCTTACCAACACATATATTTTAACTGAAAAGACCAAGCATGTATTGCACGCTATACATGCATAAGAATTTCCTCAGGTTTTGGAAAGTTACTCAAGCTTTGCAAGAATGTGCAAGAATGCTGACACTGAGCCCCAAGTTGAAGCATTTATAACTTGGCCCTTGCTTTCTGATGCTTTTCTAGATGATTTGGCTTCAAAAGTGTCCCTCCAGTTTTGTTTTTGATGACTTCTTAGGGCCCAGTCAGAAGTTGGAAGCAAAAAAATTTTCTAACTGGTTTGACTTAGTGCCATGCATTGAACAAAAACCTGCTATGTTTTCACTCTGCACTATGGTAGATGCTAGGAACAAAAAGAGAGAGAAGACAAGTTCTCGATGACTTGTAATCTGGAGGAAGAGAGAGCCATGCCTTGAGGAAGATGCCACAGTGGTAGCATATCCTGCAGGAAGCGAGGAAGGGAGTGAGGAGCTCTGGGCCCTGGGGGGGGGGCAGGAAAGCCCTCACTCTGCACCTTGATGGATGCTGGGAACAAAATCTCCAGGATGGTTATAGGCAGAGGGACCAGCTTATACAAAGGCACATGGTGATGCAAGGTCAGGTCCAGGCTGCGACCGGCAGCTTTGGCCAGACAGGAACGCGGTGTTTGGAAGGGCTGGGAAGGCAGACAGCCGCTGAGGCCAGAAGAGCCTCGCTGGTCCTGTGCAGACCTTCACGCCTGCAGGTGAACACTTTCCTGTGGCTTCGTAGACAGCAGGAGGAAATGTGTGACTTTGGGGACTTGGCAACAAGTATTGGCCCATGCTGTGAGGCAACAATACTTGGTAGCATTGATGCAGAGAATCCACTTGAATTGTCCTAGGCTCCTCCTGGGCAGCAGCTTGCCTACCTTGAGTTGTCTCAAGGATTAAACATTAAAAAGGAAAGAAGAAGAAAAATAAGATGTTCAGATGAGAAAGAAGACAAATGCATTCACAGAGATTGTGACTGAAGTGGAGAAGTGAGAAGGCCAGGAGGTAGAGGGAGCTTGTTCCAGATGGCAGGAATGGTGTCTATTAATTAATCATCACTGCAGTTAATTAAACATTCAGATGAACACAATGAGAGAACATTTGAGACTCTCAGCTGAAAGGGTTACCTAAAGCTAACTGACCTCAGCTGAAAGAGCTGGCTTCATTCCAGGTCAGGAATCATAGTTAGAGAAAGTGGTTCTCTGCTTTTCCCTTTCAGTAGGAGTGGGGGCTACTTGGGAGAAGCCAACAAAGAGAAGCAATGTCATCAGGCCAACCTACTGCTTTGCTCTTCAACTATGAACCTTCTCTTCTGGAAATTCATAAAGTCAGAATAACAATTAGCAAACAAACATATAAAGAAACACTCAACCTCACTTCTAACCAAGGCCATGCAAATGAAAATATCAGGAACAAAATCACTTTATGCTCACTAACTTTGCCAAAAACACAGTAATAGTCCCAGTTGGCAAGTGTGGTGGTGACAAATATTAGAAAGAATCCATTGAACAAAGTTATGATGACCAAATTCTGTGTATCAGATGCTATGAAAGGCACTGATATGCAAAATAATAAAAACCTTTATTCCCTTTCCCCAGTAATACTGCTTTTAGGAATCTTCTAAAGAAATAATCTCCATTCCTGCTTTGTGGTAGATGCAGCAATGTGTTTCTCCAAAGGAACACCCGCACTAAATGTGTAGCATAAATGAAGAGTCGTTTCAACATCATTAATTATAAATAATTGCAAAAAACTGAAAATCACGTAATTGCCCAATGATATAGAAATGTTTATTAAATTGTTCTATCATATAATAGTTTATGCATTGCGTGCAATAGAATGGGTTATGGTTTTGGTAACAAATGACTCTAGAAATTGCAGCCCCCTAACGCTATGACCTTATCTCTCACTCACGTGATGCCCAGTGTTAAATTGGGCAACTCACCAGAGCATCTCTTCTTGTAGTGAATCGGGGATCCAGGCCACTCTACTCTGTCATCTCAGTACGTGGTTTCCAGGAAGGGGAAGAGGGGAAACATGAGAACCCACACTGCTACTCCTACCTCCTCTGACTGCAAGAGACGTGTCAGCTCTGCTCACAGCCCGTAGGGCAAACCTGGCCAGGTGACCTCAACATGGCTGCTCTTTACATCTTTTCCCTATTTTCTCACTGGATTGTTTGTTTTTACTATTGAGTTTTGAGAGTTTTTTTACTCCAGATTCTAGGCCTTTGCTATATATGTGTGCTTCGCCAATATTGTCTCCTACTCCATAGCTTGTCTTTTTGTCATGACAAGGTTTTTTTCAGAGCATAAGTCCAGTTTATCCATGTTTTCTTTTGTTGACTGTGCTTTCAGTGTCACGTCTAGGAACTCTTTGTGTAGCCCCAGATTTCAGAGTTTTCCTAGTTGTTTTCCTCAAAGTTTTATAGTTTCATGTTTTAACACAATGACGGCCACACTAGAAAAAAATTTCCCCCCCCGGGGCTGTCGTGTTTTATTAAAACAAAAGGATCCCTCTAATTTTTATTGTTTTCTGTGCATGACTTACATCCAATGTAATCCACATTTTTAGAATTAAACTGTCAATATTGATTGTAACAATAAGAATATCAACAAGTAAGATTTGCATGAACCAGCTGCAGGGTTTTGCTTCATGAGGCCCCGGGGCTCAAAATGAGCCTGAGTTAAATACAACTCACATGGCAGTCAATGTGTTAAACTTAAGTTATACTTAACTTTAAGTTAATTTTTGTATAAGGTGTGAGAATTTAGTTGAGGTTCATTTATTTGCCTACAATGTCCAATTGTTCCAGCACCATTTGTTGAGAAAGCTATCTTTCCTTCATTGAATCACTTTTCCACCATTGTCAAAACCAATTAAGCATATTTTCCTGTGGGTCTATATCTGAGTTCTCCATTCTGTTCCATTGATGTATGTGTCTACCCCTCTGACATCAGAGGTGCATACTCTATCACTGAGCTACACCCCTGACCATACCTCACAGTTGTGAAATCAGATAGACTGATTTCTACCACTTTATTCACCTTGAAAATTGTTTTAGCTATTTCAGTTCCTTCCCATTTCCATATAAATTTTAGAATAATCTTGTCTAAACCTACAAAACATTTGGTTGGGATCTTGATAGGAATCATGTTAAACCTGTATATCAATTTGTGGAGAACTGACATCTTTATTGTGTTTAGGCTTTTAATCCATGAGCATGGTATGTCTCTCCATTTATGTAGATCAACTTTGATTACTTTCATCAGCATTGTTTAGTTTTTAGTATACAAGTCGTGTACATATTTTGTTACATTTACACCTAAGATTTCATTTTTGGAGTCATTGTAAATGGTATTATATATTTAATTTTAAGTGTTTATGTGTTCATTACTACTATGTAAAAATACAATTAATTTTTGTATGTATCTTGTATCCTGCAATTTTGCTGAAATCACTTATTCTAGGAGTTGTTCTTTTGTGTGTATGTATGTAGAGTCATTCAAATTTTCTACATAAACAACTATATTACCTACAAATAGGTATTATTTTATTTCTCCCTTTTTTTAATTGTATACCTTTTGCTTGACTTACTGCTCTGGCTAGAATTTCTAACACAATATTAAATATGGTTAGTGGAAATGTACATCTTGGCTTTAGTCCCAGTCTTAAAGGAAAAGCATTCAATCTTTCACCATTAGGTATTATGTTAACTATAGCATTTTTATTTTGTTTTTTTCGTTTTTTGTAGATGCTTTTTATCAAGTTGAGGAAGTTCTCTCTACTTCTGTTTTTCAAAGAGTATCATGAAAAGGCGTTAAATTTTGTCAAATGCTTTTTCAGCATCAATTGATATGATCATGTGCAATATTACAATGCATTTCTGACACTTCCTAGAGTTAGTGTAAACGTCATAGGTTTACGGCACAGTCCCCAATAAGACTGTCCTCACTTCATATGCCAGCCACAAGTTCTGGGTTTCCCAAACCACCCATACTTCTGACCAATTGACTATAAATTTTGGGGTCCCCACTACTCCCTCAGGTTTGATAAGTCACTAGAACAACTCAAAGAACTCAAGAACGTGCTATACTTACGATTAAAATTTCATTATAAAAGATACATATTAGGACTAGCCAATGAAGGCAAGGTCTGGGAGGGTTCTTAGCACAGAGCTTCTGTGTCCTCAACCCAGGGAATCAATATGTTCACTAACCAAGAAGTTCATCCAAGCTTTGGTGTCCATGTTTCATTATATGGGCATGACTGATGGAATTACTTGCCATGTGACCGAAATCAACCTCCAGCTTCCCTTCCCTCCCTGGACATTGGGAGGTTGGGCTGGATATCACATATCTCAAAGCTCCAACCCTCTAACCAAGTGGTTTGTCTTTCTGGCATGGCCAGCCCCCATCCTGATACTATCCAGGGGCTCACTATGGGTTACCTCATTAGCATACACTCAGGCATGGACCCACAATTAATAACAAAGACATTCTTATCACTGAGGATAGATGCTGCCTCCCAGGAACCAGGGACAAAGACCAGGCAAAATTTTTATTATACATCCTGTGATTTTCTTCTTAGCCAGTTCATATGTTTATGTTAATATTGACTGATTTTCAAATATGGAAATATCCCTGCATTCCTAGAGTAAAGCCCACTTGGTCATGGTGTATATATGTTTTTTTTAATATATTGCTCAATTCTATTTTCTAATATTTTGTTGAGGATGTTTGCTTCTATATTGATGAATGATGTTGGTATGTAGTTTCCTTTTTTTTGTACTTTCTTTGTCTTTTGAAACCAGGATAATATTAGCTTCATAAAATGAATTAGAAAGTGCTCTCTCCTCTTCTATTTTCTGGAACAAACTGTGGAGAATTGGTGTTAATTTTCTATAAACCTTTAGTAGAATTTCCAGTGAAATAATCTGTGCAGAGATATTTTTTGGTTTGGGATGTTTTGAACTATAAATTCAATTTCCCTAATAGTAATAGGGTCATTCAAATTATATATTTTATATTGGATGAGTTGTGGTAGTTTGTATTTTTTGAGGAATTGGTCCATTTCCTCAAGTTGTCAAATTTATATGTGTAGAGTTGTTCTTAGTATTCCCCTATCTTGTTGGTATCTTTGAGGTCTATAGTGATATACCTTGTTTTATTCCTAATATTGGTAATTTGCATCCTCTCTCTTTTTTCCTTGTTGGTCTTGCTAGAGGTTTGCCAATTTTATTGATCTTTTCAAAGAACCAGCTCTTTGTTCCATTTATTTTCCCCATTACTATTCTGTTTTAGTTTCACTAATTTCCATTATTATTTCTATTATTTCCCTTCTCATGCTGGCTTTGGGTGTATTTTGCTACTCTTTTTCTAGGTTTTTAAGGTGGGAACTTCGATTATTGATTTGAGACTTTCCTTTTTTTCTAATGTGCACATTTAGTGCTGTGAATTTGCCCTCTCAGCACTGCTGTAGCTGTGCCCCACAAATTTTGGTGTATTTTATTGTTCACTCAGTTCAATGCACTTTTAAAAAAATTGCTTGAGACTTCCTCTTTGAACTGTGGATTATTTAGGAGTGTGTTGTTTAGTTTTCAAGTGCTTGGAGATTTCCTTGTTATCTTTCCATTATTGATTGTTAGTTTGATTTCATTGTGGTAAGAAAACATGCTCTGTGTTATTTCAATTCTTTTAAGTTGACTGAGGCTTGTTTTATGGCTCAGGATACAGTCCATATTGGTGTATGTTCCATGGGTACTTGAGGAGAATGTGCATTCTGATGCTGCTGGAGAGTCGAGGTTTTCCAGAAGAACAGAAGAAATAATATATAGATATGAAAGGAAATTTCTAGGGGAAATTGGCTCACATGATTACCAAGGCGAAGTCCCACAACAGGCCATCTGCAAGCTGGCAGATGAAAGAAGCTGATAGTGTGGCTCCCAGAGAAGCTGGTAGCCTGGCTCAGTCCAAGCCCCAAAGCCCCAGAACCAGGGAAGCTGCCAGTGCAGCCCCCAGTCTGAGGCTGAGGCTGAAAGCAGGAGAGTCCCTGGGAGACCACAGGGAGGCTGTGGTGTGAGTGTCAAAGTCCAAAAGCCAAGGAACCTGCAGTCTGATGTCCAAAGGCAGGAAGAGAAAAAGCATCTGGCTCTGGGAAAGAGAGCAAGAGGAGGCAAGAGGAAGCTGAATATCTGTCTCCCTTCCTCCTGCTTTGTCCCAGCCCCGGCCGGTGGGATGGTGCCACCCACACCCAGGGCAGGCTTCCTCCCTCAGTCCACTGACTCGCATGCCAGTCTCCCCCCAAACACCTTCCCAGACACACCCCGCAACAACGCTTCCCCAGCCATCTGGGCATCCCTGAATCTAGTCACATTGACATCTAATGTTAGCCACCACAAGTGCAGTGTTCTATAAATGTCAGTTAGATCCTGTTGAATTCTCCTAGAGCCTTGCTAATTTTATGTCAAGTTTTTCTGTCGATTTTTGAGAGAGGGATGTTGAAGTTTTCAATTGTAATTGTGTATTTGTCTATTTCTCTTCTCAGTTCTGTTAGGTTTTGCTTCCTGTATTTTGCAGCTCCATTGTTTGGTGCATTTATATAGGTTGGTATGTCTTCTTGGCAGACTTACCTTTTTAACATTATATAATTTCCCCTTCTGTCTCTGGTAATCATCTTTGCTCTGTAGTCTATTTTGTCTGATATTAATATAGCCAGCCCTGCTTTCCTTTGGTCAATATTTATATGATACATTTTCATTCCTTTACTTTTAACCTTCCTATATCACTACATTAGAAGGGAATGTCTTGTAGGAAACCTATATTTGGGTCATGTTTTCTAATCCAATTTGTCAATCTCTGTCTTTTAATTAGTGTAACTTTAGGTCATTTTTGTTTAAAGTAATTATTGATATGTTAGGGCTTAAGTCTGTCATTTTATTTTTTGTCTTCTGTCTGTTCTCTCTGCTTCTGTTTTCTCTGTTTTCTCTTTCCTGCCTTCTTGTAGGTTACTGGAACATTTTTTAGAATTTCATTGTGATGTATCTATAGTGTTTTTGAGTGTATTTCTTTGTCTAGCTCTTAATGGTTTCTCTAGGTATTACATTTACATATATATGACTTATCATAGTCTGTTGGCGTCATCATTTTGCCAGCTTGAGTGAAGCATAAATACCTTACCTCCCTTTACATTCTTTCCCCGGCTCTTTGTCATATAATTATCTTAAATATTTCTATACATACATTGAGAGTCACATCAAACAGTGCTATACTTTTTGTTTCAATTGTCAAACATTATTCAGAAAACTCAAGAGGGGAAGAAAATCTACATTTTTGCTTACTGTGTTCTTTCATCCTTCCTGATGTTCCAAAGATTCTTCTTTTATTGTTTTCTTTATATTTAGAGAACAACCTTTGGCCATTCTTTTAGGGTAGGTCTGCTGGTGAGAAATTCTATTAGTTTTCCTTCCTCTGACAGTGTCTTGATTTTTTCTTTAATCTTGATGGGTGTTTGTTTGGTTAGGGATTTTTTTTTTTTGCTGGATATTCTTTATTCTGATTTTCTTTCACCATTTGAAAAATATTGTGCCACTTCTTTTTGACCTCCTTGGTTTCCAATTAGAAATTTGTTGTCATTTGTTTTACGTATAATCTTTAGTTTTCAGAAATTTAATTACAGTGTGTCTTGGTGTAGATTTCATTGTTTTTATCCTACTTGGAGTTTATTCAGCTTCTTGAATCTTTAGGTTTATGTCTCCTGCCAAATTTGGGAATTTTGCAGCCATTATTTTTCTGAGTATTTTTTCAGTCCTGCCCTCTTTCTTCTTTCTTTCCAAAACTCTGATGACATGAATATTAGATATTTTGTTATAATCCCACAAGCCTTGGGTCTAGTATTAACCAAGTGAACTGCAAGAATTTGTACTTTCAAACTCAGTATTTGAAAACCTAAAAAAAAAGTGTGGGCCATAGGGAAGCAGTAAAGTATCATGGTTAGGAGATTGGCCTTGGTATTAGACTGGCCTGGGTCCTAGTCCCAGCTCTGCCACTTATTAGCTGCATAACATTAAGAAAAGGAAACTACGTCTTAGTTTTATGTCTTTAATCTCTAAAATGGAAAAAAATCTATGAATTCATAATAATAATTGAAAGAGAGCAAAGAAAAAAGTCCTCCATTTTCACTATTTTGCAATAATCAACTTATTTGAAATTCATTAAAGAATAATAATTATTAATCTTACCCTTCCAATAGGAAATATATTTCATGGTAGCCAAATAACTTCAGCTGATAAAGGAAAGCTCGGCTTTACAGAAAATGCCAGGCAATAAATGTAGAAGGAATGATAGAATTAGAAAAATCATTGATTTGAAATTTCTAAGGAAATCATTATCAAGTAGCATTAAAAAAGGAAAAGTGGCCAGGCACGATGGCTCACACCTGTAATCCTAGCACAGGGAGACTGAGGCAGGAGGATCACTTGAGCTCAGGAGTTCAAGACCAACCTGAGCAAGAGAGAGAACTTATCTCTACTAAAATAAAATTAGCTGGATGTGGTGGCAGACACCTGTAGTCCCAACTACTTGGGAGGCTGAGACAGGAGGTTTACTTGAGCTCAGGAATCTGAGATTGGAGTAAGCTATGATAATGCCACTGCACTCTAGCTGTGATGACAAACAAGACTCTTTCTCAAAAAAAAAAAAAAGGAAAAGTCAGAATGGGTGTCTTAGTTCATTTGTGTTGCTATAAAGGAATACCTAAAAATATTTTTTTTTTTAAAAAGAGGGGTATTTGGCTCCTGTTTCTGCAGGGTATACATGAAGCATTGAGCCAGCATCTGTGAGGGCCTCAGGCTGCTCCCTGGCGGAAGGCGAAGGAGAGTGGCGTGTGCAGAGATCACAGGGTGAGAGACAAAGGGAGAGGGCAGGGAGGTGTCAGCCTCTTTTTAACAACCAGCTCTCTGAGGAACTCACTCACCCTCGAGGAAGGGCATTAATCTATTCTGGAAGTATCTGCCCTTGTGAATCAAACGTCTCCTATCAGGCCCCACCTCAACATTGGGGATCAAATTTCAACATGCAATTTGGAGGGGACAAATGTCCAAACTATAGCAATGGGATAGATCAATTATCTTGGCATTACTCCTATTCTAAACTCCAAACTGTGCTCTAAGAGCAGAGTTCTTAATTTTAAGGGATGTTGATAAATCAAACCATTCAGAGCAGGTAAACAAAGTGGTCACAGAGCTGGGCGTGGTGGCTGACACCTGTCATCCCAGCTACTTGGGAAGAGTTCGAGGCTGCAGGGAGCTATGATTGCACCACTGCACTCCAGCCTGGGTGACAGAATGAAACCCTGTCTCTAAAACAAGTAAAAAATAAATAAATAAAAATTTTTAAAAAGTGGTCCTATAAGGTGGAGGCAGGCTGGAGTGGAGAAGGCAGCAGAGGGGATGTCTTCAGTCCACAAGGGACCCTCATACATTGCACAGGATAAATTCACTATTTGGTGGCTTCAGAAGCAGGAAGACAGGCAGATGAAAGACGTTGCTGGCAGCGAGAGAGGAAAAGCTTCAGTTAGAGCTGGGGAAGACAGAACTGAAGCTGGTGAGAGGCGCGGTGCTGAGGGAAAATGCGGACAGTGAGGCCCTAATACCAGTGTGTCCCCAACGTGACAATGCAGGGCCGAGGGCAGCAGGACAGGGCCCACTGGGTTGGTTCTGTGGGTCTTGACCAACATGCTGGCTCCTAAAGTGCCCAGTCTGAGAATATTTCCTCCGGCTGCCCGTGTCCTGACCAGCAGACGGGGGTGGCCACTGGCCAGGCTTTTGGCTGAGTTGAGTGGTTTGTCCCCATCCCACTGTTGTGGCATCAGGTGGGCCTGTTTGCAGGGGTCACCCACAGGCAGCCTCCCTGCACGGCGGGCTTCTGCGCTCCTGCCCAGAGTCCCTGACTGCTTCCCAGCGAGCACTGCTGGGCACGGGGTGCTCAGGGAGCCCCCAGTCAGATGGGAGAAAGCAGCACAGACTGCAGCTGAAGAGCTCTGCACTCCCTTCCGGTTCCGAGAAACGGGAAGGCAAAGACCTGGTGAGCAGCGGGGGGCTCTGGAGGTGCAGCCTGTGGGCCGTGCACGTGGGCAGCACCCCCACAGGGCGGAGGAGGGGAGGCCCCGGGCTGGCCGGCCTCTCTCTGCATGGCCAGCACGGGCGGCTCATGCACACTGAGCCCGCAGTGAGCAGGGGCGTGCACACGTGTGTGCGTGCGTGTGTGTGTGTGCGTGTGCATGTGTGCGTGTGTGTGCGTGTGTGTGCATGTGTGTGTTCGTGTGTGTGTGCGTGTGTGTGTGCATGTGCATGTGTGCGTGTGTGTGCATGTGTGTGCGTGTGTGTGCGTGTGTGCGTGTGTGTGCGTGCGTGTGTGTGTGTGTGTGTGTGTGTGTGCACGTCAACGCACGGGTTGTGCTTCTGGTGAGAAGCACTGCGGGGAGGGTCCCTTGTGGACTGAAGACATTCCCTCCGCAGCCTTCTCTTTTCCAGGCTGGCTCCACCTTATGGGACCACTTGTTACAAATTTTTATTTATTTTAGTTTTTACTTTTTTTTAAAGACAGGGTCTCGTTCTGTCACCCAGGCTGGAGTGCAGTGGTGCAATCATAGCTCCCTGCAGCCTCGAACTCCTGGGTTCCAGTGATCCTCCTTCCAGTAAGACACTCTGTGTTTTCACCCCGGCACGTGAAGGCCGCTGCCTTGTTAGGGTTTTCCGAACGGAGAAACTTACAGACACACAGTGGGCCCCAGAGGCTGGACTAGGGACTGTGCCTCTGTGGAACTGCCATGTGCCCTGAGCTGTGTTGTTACTTCAGTTACTTCTCATTTTAATTCAATTTTGAGACTTATCAGCACTATGCTCCTCTACTTCCGGATTGGGCCAAGGAGGCAAGAGGGTAAACTGAGTCCAGACTGCCATGGATAAGTGAACAAGTGTGTCCTGGGTCGCAGCTTCTCAGGTGGCCCTGGTCCTGGCCGTCCGGGAGGAGGCCCAGAGGACAAGCGGGAGGATCCCAGAGTCCCCGAGGAAGCCAATCCAGCCCTGGGGGGCCTCAGGTCCTTGCTGGGGGACATGGGAACTCGGTTTCTGATGCCTTGTGCTTTGGCCTGGGGCGTTTCATAGGAGGCATTTTCAGCTGGGAGCACCCAGGCTGCGGTTAACGACCTGAGGTTCTGTTGGGTGACAGAATCCTGGGCCCTGGACTCCTCCAGACGTTTCACTCCAGCTCAGAGGCCTCCCCACACTACCCCCGTGCACACCCCTCTGGGGGGATTTGGAAGAGAGGTTTTAGCCCCGATTGCATTACCTTTTGATATCTTCAGGACTCATTTTTATCCCTCTGCCGGATTCTAACCTTACTGTGCCACTAAGAACCTTTTTTTTATAATTTCAATAAACTTCATATTTTGAATAGTTCTAGATTTATAGAAAAGTTCCACAGACAGGACAGAGGCCCCCATATGCCTTTCAGTTTGCCCTGTCAGAGCTCACATCACTGGAGTAGGAACGAACCCGGACTCGGGCATTACTATTAACTGGCATCTAGCTCCAGGTTTCCTTAGCTTCCACCTCATGTCCTTGTTATGTCCCAGTGTCCCATCCAGACATTACATTACATTTAGCTGTCATGTCTGCTTAGGCCCCTTTCAGCTGTGACAATTTCTCAGACTGTCCTTGTTTTTGATGACCTAGACAACTCTCTAGCTTTCTCCTTCACCATTCTTTTTAAATTGTGGCCAAAAAACAAAACAACAACAACAACAGCAAAGCCCCAAAATCCCAAACCCATTATTAAGATCCATTTTAAGTTCTGGTGCTGAAATGGCCAAAATGATCAAAAAATATTGCCAGCTGTTACGAGATTTGGGGAGCAACTGGTGTGGGGGGGCTTGAACCGTTTTCTAGAGAGAGCTCTGACCACCACAGCTTTGTGCATCCAGGGTTACTATGTTAATTAACGAGAGCTGGAATCTGACCCAAAGACAGAGGAGAGAGGCTCCCAGCATCTCAGCTGTGTGATGTTTCTCTCCATTTTTCATGCTAATCCGGATCTGCACTTCACTCAAGATTCACTTTAATGAACCTATGAGATCATGGCTCCCACAAGTCTTCCTCGTAGTCTGAAATCCTATAAAATTTATAAAAACAGTTTTTATCACACTGTCTTGTGTAGCTCAGTAGCTTGAAGCAGGCCAGGTTGGCTTCCCAACCAGATTGTAAGGTCCTTGACACCAAGGGCCAACTTTCTTGCTTCTTTTATACTCTTTGCAACAGTTTTATTATTTTATAGATTGGGCAGACAGGGAAAACAGACAGAGTGACTCGGCTGCACAGAAAATCTGCTGAAATGAAACATGGCAATGACGAGTGACGTTCATTTACAGTTCACCAGGGCTGCAGCCGAGGGAGGCAAGGGAAGTGCTTGGCTGCCGTGCAAAATTTAAGGGGACACCAAAGAACTCAGTAATCAAGATAAGTGATAGTTTAATGCAATATTTAAAAAATAAAAGTTATTTCCATGCAAAAGTCTTGATGAACAGAATACCAGAATTTTAAATAAAGACAAGATGTTGTTGTTTGTTTTATGGCCCTGTATCCTTGTCTAAATGACAGTCACTTCTAATCAGTCCGGGGTTCCAGACCTGCGGAGCTGTGTCATCACTCACCAGGTGACGTACAGGCGTCGGCCAGAACACGCAAACAGCCTGGGACATGCTGGGCGCTAGACAGTGTTCTGTTCTCTGTACATTTTTCATCAACTTTTTACCTTTGGTTCTAAGTATGTGAGGATGTTCCCATAGCTGCATTTAGAGATGCACATTGTTCCTTTTTGTCAGCTCCATATGACTCCTTATGACACTGAAATTTACGAAGAGCTTTAACATTTATCATTTCATTTAATCCTCTGGGGAAAAAAGTCCTGTGAGTAGATGGTGTCATCTTCATTTTAGAAAAAAAGAAAAAAAACCTCTTAATCTGGGCCTCAGATTAAGTTACTAACCCAGCAACACGGAGCTGGCCCGTGGTGGAGCTGGGATCCCAACGTGACCTGACCCAGATCCCCGACTCGGGCTGCCTGGGCAGACGCCTTTGTAGACACGACCAAACTCTCTGCTCCTCCTCTCTCAGCTCTGTGCACTCACATCCATCTCTGCTATTTTGCCTCTGCAGGGGATGTGTGCACGCCTGTGTGAGCATGTGTGTACACATACGTGTGCACGTGCATGTGTTCAGAGTATGAGAAGATGTGAAATAAAGAACACAGGTGCCTGTGGCATAATTGCATGAGCATGTGTGTGCAAGTGTGCATGGGTGTGTGTTAGCTTGAGCATGTGTGCACAAGGATATGCTTGCATGAGCATATGTGTACACACATGTGCTTGTATGAGCATGTGTGTACACATGTATGTGTTTGTGTATGAAAAGACATGAAGCAGAGAACAGAAACAGTGCAAAGGAGGGCTGAGGCTGCCGTGGGCAGAGTTTACGTCTGACGGCCTTTGTCTCCTGGCCAACGCTGTTCCCACTCTCCGTGGAATTTGGAGAGCTGGCAGCAGCCCTGGGAGCTCAGAAAGGACTTTATTCACTTCTTCCTGGGGGGAGCCATGGCTGCTCCCCACCTGCCTTCCTTCCCAGGCTTAGGGGGAAGGCTCAGAATCTTGGCACACGACGTAGAAGTTGCCACCGCCAAGGCTGTAAGAACAAAGTAACGTGTTCTTTGGGGAAGCTTTGGTTTGCCTTTTCTAAAGTGAGTGCCTGAAAGACCCATGCAAAGGTGCAGCCTGGCTTCTGGACTAGTAATGGGACTTTTCTTGGTGTGCATCAGGAACTGTTCCACGGAAGGTAAAACAGTCTCTGAAATGCCATCTCCTCCCCAAACCTCTGCCCAGCATAAAAACCTGAGAAATCGTTACACGGAGGACCACACAGTGGCAGCTTTCAGCAGTGTTCCTGGCTAAATATTGTTGTAGCCTGTGTTAGTTTTGACAGGATTAGTCATGGAGTCCTGATATAAGACTCCCAGGATCCCTGTTGGCTGGACAGCCTGTTAAAATATTGTTTTATTTCCTTGCAGTTTGCAAGCTCACAGAGTCCTGCGAGACTTTTTTAAGTATATTGTCTCTTGGCCAATGTGTTTCAAAACATAGCAGCTCAGACGGGGAGAGAGGCAGCTGCTTTGCCTGAGAGTGTTTGAGGAGATACCCCACAAAGGTAGACGAGAGACTGCCATATGATGTGGGCAGGCCCAGGGGACACCCCATGGGAGCAGGAACTGGTCCTGTGGGTTGGCCTGGGTGTGGTGGCCACTGATTCCTCACGGTGCTAATGTTTATGCATGTGGAGAGCTCAGGACAGGCTCTGCTGGGCAGCCCAGATGGGACTCAGGCCTGTGGTGGAGGAAGGCTGTGAGCAGCCAGGCGGTAGGAGCTTTAGGGAGTGTGGCCCATGCATTTAAGGCAAGTGCCATGAAATGTGGGCCATGGAGCTATTCTGAAGGCTGGAAGCCAGGCTCCAGACATGAGAGTGGGCTCTTCCACCAGCCAGGAGCTACTGTCTCTGTTTCACTTTGTTTTAGCTTGGTCCAAGGACTGTAGGTGAAACTGGTAGGTGGCTGGACAGCTTGTTGGACCTATGGCTATTCTGGGTAATGTCACTTGTTTTGAACTGTACGGTGCCCAGGTTTTGGTGTCCAGGCCTTAGTGAATTTGGTGGAAAAATAATGCCTTTAATAAACTACTATTAGTGAATGGCTACCTCATCCCCTCTGTTTTTGATTTGTTTACTCTTTTAGAAATGGAGTATCCCAGGCTGGCCTCAAGGATCAAGTGATCCTCCCACCTCGGCCTCCGGAGTAGCTGGGACTGTCGCCTTGTGCCGCGGTGCCTGTCTTCTCTCTATTTTTCACACTTCAAACATTTTAGGCTAATTTAAAAGATCACAAAACAATGAGGCCAAAATTTTACAAGTTTTGTATCATTTTTTTTCCTAAATAAAAGTCTGCTAAATCTTGTTACTTTATGGACTTCAGCCTCTGTTATCCTATACACTTTCCTGTATGTTGTCCCAAAAACCTCTTTGTCCTAGGCTACTCTGATTGTGCCATTGCTTGGTTCCCGATTGTCAGAATTCACCGGAGTTCTCAGCGTGAATGAATGCCCGGGACCGCGGTAGAACAGGCAATGCAGGCCAGTTAAATGCAAGGACACATGAAGGGTGTCACGGGAACAGCACGAGTGAGTCCTTCCGCGTGGCTCGTCCGTGCCTCTCCCTTTCTCTCTCTGCTCCAGAGGCTGCAAACAGGCTGCCGCCATGGGACGCCCACCCCACAGCCACGCTGGAGGGCGTGCCTTTCCTGACCATCGCTGCCTGTAGGGGCAGGGATGGACTCAGTACCCCACAAAGCTCTCCCGAGTCACCTGGTCTACGATGTTCAAATCCCATAACCCCCAGACTTGGGATATCATTCATCCCAGAGGAGTTTGTGTTTTCTAATGTACACGGTTACATATTGTCTTTTACGTGCATTTTACCTGTCTCTGTCTTAGCAGGTCGATTCCTCAGGGGCAGGAAGACAGTCCTTTGTTTCTTCCGTCCCTCCTCCTGGCTTTTACCAGTGATCTGCAGCTCAAAGGTCCCTGATAAACAGGGTGACTATAGCCTCTTGGGACATTTAGCGTTTTTGTTTGTTTTAAATTTACATCTTAATGGCTTTACTCTTGGAAACATAATTCTGCTTTCTGGAATCAATGGAGCACTTAGCAGTTCTGCTTCCTAGCCGGGCACAGTGGCTCACTCTTGCAATCCCAGCATTTTGAGAGGCAGGGTGGGAGGATCACCTGAGGCCAGGAGTTCAAGACCAGCCTGGGCAGTAGAGTGAGACCCCTGCCACTACACAGCCTACATGCTAAGTGCAAATGGAAAGTAGTCCCCTACCCTCAGGAACTAAGAGGAATGTTGGTGGCCCTGCCCTGCTTTCTGCTTTCTGTCACCGGACAACCTGTGTCCCCAAAGCTTCCTTTCATCTCTTGTTAAGTAGCTGGCTGTCAAATCTCCATGTCCTCCACCCCTTCCCCACGTGAAGGAAGCTCTTAGAGGGATCCTGGGAAAGTGTCCCTGCCAGCGGCCAGCCTTCCCCTCTGCTCACTCTCTTCCCGGCTGCTTGGCCTCCCCTGGGCCGTGGTCACTCGTGCTCCGCCCTGGTTTGCTGACGCAGCGTGTCAGGGGTGAGTCTGCCGAGGGCCTAAGCTCAGGCCAAATGTTTGAGCCTGGCTGTTCCCAAAGTCCCAGTCCCTGGAGTGAACACAGAGCGGCAGTGGGGCAGACGGCAGCAGGAGGGAGCGCTCCCTCCAGAGGGAGGACCCCGCAGACCTTCCGGAAGGGCAGCGAGGGCGCAGGCCGCACAAGGCCTCTGGCCGCCCCCCAGAGCCAGCTGAGACGTGGCCGCTGCCAGGGCAGCCTGCATTTCCGGGCAGGAAACAGCGGGGGTCACCTTCCAGCCTCGCCGCCGCCGTGGAACACCAGCCTGTTCGGCCCGCACTGAGCCCGGGGAGGCGGACACCTGGCCAGGGAAGGAAAGGGGGCGCAGGTGTGTGTCTGCAGGTAGCTGCGCAGGGCAGGTTCCAGGATGCTCTTCCCCGCACTGCGCAGGAGCTAAGGGGTGGGGCGGGGCGAGGGGTGCTGGTGCTTAGTGTAGGGACAGGTACCGGGCACCACTCTGCCCCACAGCACGCCACGCACTGAGGCACGCAGTGGAGTTTGGGTCTTCAGTAAATGCCCGAATGGAAGGATTTCGCTTTTGCACCACCCCGCTCGCGGTGTCAGTGCTCTAATGAGGTCAACCCGGCTGGGCCCCTTCCTGCAGGGGGTGGGGGTGGGGGGGCAGTCGTGTGTGGGGAGACGGGTTGCAGGCTTGGGGGCGGCGCGGACTGGGAGTGTTGGAGCAGGAGTCGGGAGGGACCGGCAGCCACACCCCCGAGCTCTGGCTTGAGCTCCTTCCTGGACTGTTAACTCAGGTATTGATCCGGTCCCCATTCCCTGGGGCCAGCCACTTTGTAGGCACCGAGGGCAACAGAATGAGCAGGAAAATGCCAGCTCTCTAACTCAGGGCTTGCAACTTTTTTGATCATAATCCACAGTAAAATGTAAAAAATACATTTTTCATGGTGATCCAGCACACACACACACACAGTCACACACGGAGACACAAACACACACAGACTCACACAGACACAAACACACTCACACACACAGAAACACACATTCACACACAGAGACACACGGAGGAAACAAAAGTTATACAAAACAGGCCGATCCATACTATCAATATGTGCGATGCATCCTATTTTGTTCTATTCTCTTCTTTTTCTTTCCTTAAACGCTGACCACAGCTCACTGCACCGATTTCCTGATGGACTAAGGGCCGAGGAGCAGTGCGAGGAGGCTGCGGAGCCGCACGGGGAACCGGCTGAGAACCGGGCGGCCGTGTGCGGCTCTGAGCTCTGCGGCAGGGGTTTCTCCCGAGCCGGGAGCTGCGGCTGGGGGACCTGGGGTGGGGAGGAACCTGGATCAGCCGGAGCAGGGGACGAAGGGTGGCCCGGGCCATTCGGCAGAGGAGGTCGGGCTGAGCCCGGAGAAGAGGCTGGAGGCGGCCAGGAAGACGCCGTGGCGGGAGCGCGTTTGCGAGCCGAGGGTGACGCTGTGTCGCTCCACGCTGTGTCGCTCCACGCTGTGACCCACGGCGCGTCTTGGCCTTCTCCAGCCCTCGGCTTTGGCGTTTGTGGAGTGTTTCTTATTTGGGCTGCATGTAGGAGGAGTGAATATTCACACACGGATCATTATATTGTACATAACATGCACTGCGCATCGGCCCTCCAGCTGGTGTCCAGCTACACAGTCCCGCACCGCGTGAAAACATTCTGTCAAGGCAGACCACACATATGACAGTGGTCCCCAAGGTCAAAACGGAGATGAATGATTTCTGTGGCCTAGTGACGCAGTGGCGGTGGAGCGTGACACATTAGTCCAACATTGCCAGGGCTATGAAAGCAAAGCGCATGCAATACGGTCGGTGTGCGACACTTGATAAAAATAAACAACTAGGTTACTGGTTTGTATATTTATTAAACTTTTATTTTTTTTTTAGAGTATGCTCATTTTAATTACATAAAAAAAGTAAATGTAACACAGCCCCGGGCAGGTCCTCCAGGAAGCATCCAGAAGGCATTGCTGCCACAGGGCGGCAGCCTCAGGCCTGCTGTCGGCCCTGAAGACCTTCCGGAGGGACGAGGTGTGGAGTGGACGGCAGTGATATCGATGATCCTGGCCCTGTGTAGGCCTACTGTGTGTTTGTGTCTTAGTTTTTAAACAAAAAGTTTAAAAAGTAAAAAAAAAAAAGTTAAAAATAAAAAAGCTTATAGCATAAGGATGTAAAGAAAGAAACTCTTTGTATAGCTGTACAATGTGTGTTTTAAACTAAGTACTATTACAAAACAGTCAAAAGTTAAAAAAATTAAAACAAAATAAAAATGTTACAGTAAGCTAATGTTAATATATTATTGAAAAAATAAATTGTTTTTTTATAAATTTAGTGTAGCCTAAGTGTGCAGTGTTTCCATAAAGTCTACAGACTTTATAAACACTAGGAACGTCCTAGGCCTCCCCTTCACCCAACACTCACTCACTGGCTCAACCAGAGCGATTTCTAGTCTCGGGAGCTCCATTCATGGTCAGTGCCCTACACAAGTGTCCATTTTTCATCTTTAGTGCTGTATTTTCACCATATCTTTTCTAAGTTTAGATATGTTTAGATGCACAAATACTTACCATTGTGTTACAGTGGCCTACAGTGTTCAGTACAGTCACATGCTGTGCAGCTTTGCAGCCCGGGAGCAATAAGCTGTCCATGTAGACTAGGTTTGGAGTAGGCTGCACCATCTGGGTTTGTGTAAGTAACTCTGTAATGTTTGCACAGCAATGAAATCACCTAAAAAAAAAGCACTTCTCAGAACATAACCCCATCATTGCCCGATGCCTGACTGTGTCGAGCTGTACATGGAGTCGTTCGTGTTGTACGCTGTGTGGTGCATTGTCCCTCAGACTGCATATTGTAAGTTGTATAATGAGCGCATTGATTCGGATGTACTTGATCTGCTCAAATGCACTGATGTTATATAATAATCATACTATATTGATTTTGTTATCACCGTCACCATTAAAAAGTAGCTGAGGAAGAACCACCCCCCAAGCCATCCTGCCTGCTAAAAGCATCTGTCCACCTTTGTCTTGGTGGACAGGGGTCTTGCGTGAGTTCCTGTTAGGGATGAGGGCCCATCTGCCCTGAGATCAGGATCAGGTGGGTTCTGAATGTGTCCTGAGGCCGTCCCAACCCTGGGAAAGGGGGCTTTGCTCGCTCTGCAGGGGGTAGCCAGGCAAGGCAGCCTCCATGGCCAGGGGAGCAAGCCACTCCTTCTCTGGGGGCTGCGGGGGAGAAGTAGGTGGTGCATCTGGAGAAGGCGACAGCAGGCACCCCCCGGGGTGACCCAGCTCTCCCCTAGCCCTGCCTGCTCTCCCTCTGGACTCCCTGTCTCACGGATGGCTTCTCTCCCCTGCCCCCACCAGGCCATCGCTCCCTTGTCCTCACGGAGCACTCAATGTCTCCATGCCACTCATCTAGCACTGTTCATACTAACTATCCTCATTGACTGGATTGTCGGGTGCTTTCGGGCAGGGCAGTGAGGTTTGCACCTGTCTCTGTTCGGGTGTGTGCCCCCAGCAGGAGGCAGCTCCTCACAGGCCCTCCTGTTTCAGTAAATTGGTAAATTAAACACCGTGCACAAGGTGTGTTGTGCCAGTGGCTCCAAGCAAGGCAACAAACAGCAATGACATATGCCCATTATAGGCAAGACAGAAAGCACCAAGGAAGGGCACAGTGAAGGCTTGCCTTTCCCAGGTCAGGTGCTGCGGGAAGACAGCCGGTGCGAGGACCCAGCGGGGGTAGTTGGCGCTCACGAGACACGCTTGCTGTCCTCCAGGCAACGCATAACACAGGCAATGGCGTAGTTACTTCCTTTCTGATTTCCTTAAGCTGTTTTTGTTTTATTCCCAAACATGACATCTCTTGTCTCCCTTTCTCATGGAGTTAGTTAAAAACAACAACAGCAGCAATAGATAGTAAAGAGAATACTAAAGAGGTAGATGTTTGCCCCAGGCTATGAAAATTAAGTTGAGAAGAAAGAGCAGTACTGTTAATATGAGTAGTTGTCAGGGAGAGCTATCACTAGAACAGCTCTCACAAAATCTCCACTTCTCAAAACAGCCCTGCAGTGTAGACATTATCCCCATTTTAAAGGGGAGGAAGTGCCAGCTCAGAGAAACTACCCTCACAGGCTGGGAGACGTCCACACTGATCAAGGGGTGGGGGCTCACCACACCCCCACGTGCCTACAAGCACACACTAGCTGACATGGACTCTGGAAATGTAATTCAGTTTAAGGTTAGCATAAGCAAAAAATTATCAAGATAGCAAAATGCTACCAGTGCTGCAAAAAAAAAAAAAAAAAAAATACATTGGATGTAATACATGTTCAATCCAAATCAAAGCCACTTTTTCTTCATCTGCTGTTTTACAGGATCGGATTTAGCCAGGACTTCACCTTGGAGTGACCTGCTCCACTCATGAAGCAGAGCTGCGCTGCGGAGGCAGGGGGTGGGGAGTGGAGGGCCTGTCTCCTGTGTCAACGCACCTGCCACTCCAGGCCCTGAGGACAGGTGAGCCCAGCCTCTATAAGATCTCACTGGCCTCCAGGATTTAAGAGCACCAAGGAGGGGCCAGGGGACCAGGGGGACTTTGGAAGTCTCAAGACAAAGAGACGCTCACAGCTCCGCCAGGTGAGAGTGGAACCAGGCTCCCCTGCTGGGTTCAGGCCCCTCGTGCTCTGCTGAGGCGTGGGAGCAAAGGTGACTCTGAGGCTGAGTGGAGAGGAGTGAAAGAAGGAAATGTGGCCCCCACAGATCCTGCCAGGGGGTGGGAGAGGCTTCTGTGCACAAGCCTAGGAAAGAAAGAATATGGGAAACAGGTTCCAACATGTGCTCTGATGGGGACTCAGCACTCAGCATATGGTGCCACCAACATCTATTTGTCATCTACCACGTGCCAGGGCCTGCGCCAGCTGCTGGGAGCACAATGGTGTATAAGTTGGTCCCTGCTCTCCAATCAGAGAGACAGATACACAACTAAACATGATTTGCTATCTGCTAAGATAGCACCACGCAAAAGGGGGTACAGGTGACCAGAAGAGGAATTCTTAGCCCAATCCAGAGGATTCTTAGAGGAAATGACTCATGAAGTGAATCTTAAAAGACTGGCAAAGGCCGACCGAGCAGAGACAGTGGAAAGAGCACCCCAGGCGTGGGGCCGGGGTCTGAGCAAAGGCCCGGGCAGCACACGGGGAGAGGCGTCTCGGGCCGCTGGGGCTGTCACAGCAAAGAACCGCAGACTGGACGAGTCGCACGCAGAGACACGTTGTCTCCCAGTCCTGGAGGCCGGCAGCCTGGGATCCAGGTGCCTGCAGGTTGGTTTCATCTGAGGCCTCTCTCTTTGGCTTACAGCTGTCATCCCTCTGTGTGTGTCTGTGTCCTCAGCGCCTCTTATAGGGACACCAGGCACACCGGATTAGGGCCCATCACCAAGGCCTCATTTTGACTTCATCACCTCCTCAAAGACCCTGTCTCCAAATACAGATCACATCCCGAGGTACTGAGAGTTAGGGCTACAACACACAAATTTTGGGGAGGGGGACACAATTTAGCCCACGACAGTGGGGAAGTACAGGCGGCCGGTGCCCCCAGGGGAGCTCAGGTCAGCAGCTCAAGGGACATGCAGAGAGCTCTGACTTTGCTCTGCGGATGGCAGGGCTTTGAGGGTCACAGAGCCGCAAACTCAGCTCTTGCACTGGGCAGCTGTTGAACTTGGGCGTGCTGCTTCACCTCGGAGCCATAGCTCTCCCGTTTGTAAAACTGGAGTAAAACTGTCTACCTCATTGGGTTTGCCATAAAAATTAAAAGGAAATGTTTCTAAAACCATCGCACAGCGTGTGACAAGTGATGGGCATGCCAGGTGGCAAATGTGAGGAGAGTGCAGGTTAACAGGCCCAGCATCCAGGGGGCTGTGCAGACGTGACAGCCACTCCCCAGGGCGGAAGCGCGGACCTGCCCGGCCAGAGCCAGCGTCCTTGTGTGCCGCGGCTCCGCCCGGGCGGCCCGCGTGGCCGCTCCAGAGCCGCCCTGTGACAGCGCAGACCCGGGACCCGCCGGGCGTGACTCGGCCGGCGCCTGCGGGGAATCGGCTTCCGGACGTGAAGGGCGGAAGCACGGAGGGAGGCGTGTGGCTCTCACTGTCCCTGCTTGTCGCGTGAGTCAGGGAAGAAGGAGGACTCCCCAGGGGCGGAGCGGGTCGCCCTCGCTGTGCCGCCGTCTCCGCAACACCCGCAGTCCAGCGGGGCGAGAACCGAGAGTCCCCGCGACAGTCAGCCGTCCGCTGTCGCCAGGCGGCGGCTCCCCGGGACCCGGCCGTGTGGAGAGTGTGCCACACGCCGCCTGATTATTTGGGGGATTGAGGGATTGTAAGGGACCAAGCTTGTCTCCTTCCAGAAATTTAATGAGAAAAATATTACAATTAGTCAAGCCTGCAGGGCCACCAGCTGACCCGGCGCCTGGGGGTCTTTAATTAAGCTACAGCGATGAGACCCCCCCCACCAGGTGTCCCCCACAGAGTCGTGACCAGATGAGTTCATTCGCCTTGAGTCTTTAACCTGAGAGGGCCATTAGCTCTCCAGGAAAGGATCTGAATGTGAACTGGTCGCCTCTCACTGGGAAAAGGGACGCTCTGTCCCGTTGCCACCCAGCTCGGGCGGGACAGCGGTCGTGAGTCCAGTGGCCGTTTCTCCAGGGTGGGCGGCACAGTGGGGGGAGTTCACAGGCAGCCTCAGTCCTTTCTTCTCTTCTCAAAAAATTCGGGGTCTCCCAGCCACGCCCCCACAGGGCCCCCCACGCGCGCGCGCACTCTGACCTTCTAGAGCTCACCTTCCCGGGGGAGGGGTCATGGGGCCTGTCGCCGCGATCACAGCCTCCCTGAGAAGTGGCGCCAGCCTAGCACCGGGGCCTCTGAAAGCAAAGGGCCTGCGGAGCCGCTCCCTGCCGTTCGCCCTCGCTCGCAAGGACGACGGTCGCTAAAACGCGGATTCATAGTAGAGGCGGGACCGGGCAGATTGACTGTGCGGGACCAGGACGCCTGTGCCGCTGGTGTTGGCTGCAAACCACAGACGGATGCACACTTTTCATGTCACGCCCAGCGTGGTGCTGGCTTAGCGATGCTTCATGAGCATGAGTCCGGGAGCTTTTGTGTGGAAGGAACAAAATGGCCTTTTTTGAAAAATGAAATTCTGCACCTCAGACTTACCAAATCTAGACTGTCCACCCCTCCCTCAGCTTGTCCTCGATCGGGCATTTACTGCTTCCTGTTCCTGGCTCTGAAGAGGCCTTGCTGTGCCCGTCCGGAGTCCGGGCGGGCGGTGCTGAGGAGGGGCAGCCTCACGCCATCCAGTGTGGCCAAGAGCCGTCAGAGACAGGGCGCCGCTGTCGCCAGGCGGTGACGCGGCAAAGGAGGCTGCCCGGGGGAGCAGCCCTGGCTGCGCAGCCACACGGGCTGCTGAAGACTGGATCCACTCCGACTTCCTCACTCAAGCAGAACTGAAATATTTCCACAACTTGCTCATGCTCCATGGCCAAAACTGTGCCGGGCCCTGTGGAAATATAAAGATGAATCTAGTTTCTGATCTTCAGCAGAGAGACAGAGACACCAGATGCGGGCGGAGGACACAGAAGCAGCCGCAGCTGCCTGTGCTGGGCTTGCGGAAGGAGCCCGGGAAAGGGGAGCGCAGGGAGCTCTGTCCCGGGCAGGAGGCAGAAGCTTTGTCTGGAAGAGGCCAGGCAGTAGCTGTGTTCGGCTGTGCAGGCCACACGGTCTTTGTCCCAACTCAACTCTAACGCTGCACAGTTGGAAGGCATCGGGGATCACGGCTGTGTTCTGATGAAACTTTATTTATACAAACGGGCGGGGGGCTGTAGGTTATAGGCTGCTGAGCCCCACACTGGGGGAGGGATTATTGTACGTGGTTCCAGTCTATTTCTAGGAAATTTTAGAGGAAAATTGTTATTACCATTTCTCTCTCTCTCTCTTTCTCTATCTTCTGATGGTATTAATCCACCAGAATGATAATTTCTTTTACAATGATCATATTTTTCCTTTTTAAAACATTATAAAAGAAATACATGGTCACTATAAAATCACCAGAAAACAGAGGTAAACAAACAAAACAGTCTGATTGCTGGGCTAGTGCTCGTCCTTTACCTTGCCTCTTCCTTTCTCTGTTCACAAAGGTCCCTTGCAGTCCCACGGCCACCCACTGGAGGGACGCTCGGCTGGCGGGAGGGGAGGGAGAGCTTGGTGACCTCAGTGGGTCACTCGGCTCGTGGTGAGGCCGGCGCATGAGCACGGGGAGCTCACGGGTCTCTGCTGAAGTTCACTGTCACCTGCCTCAGCCCACTGGGCTGGAGTTGTTAGTCTCTAAATGGTGGGAATTTCTACTGCGGTGACTTCGGAAGATAGAACCTGTCCAGCTCAACTCACCTCACTTCATTCCTTCGAGAAGTGTTTGTTAAGAGCCCACTGGTGCCAGCCGGGCAGACCTAGGGGCTTTCGTTCTTGTCAGGGAGGCTGATGATCAACTAACACCGTAACAATGATCACTTCCGCATTGGATGGTAATGGCCGCGAAGAATAAAAAGGCAAGCACGCGGTGGCGGGGGTGGGGTGGGGGACACTCCCTCATGGGGGTCAGGAAGCGATGAGAATGTCGAGGACAGACGGGAGCCCTGCAGGCTGCAGGAGCACAGGCGCCCGGGGCAGGAAGGACCGCAGTCCGGGAGGGACGCAAGGCCCCGGGGCTGTGCCGGGCAGCTGGGGTCTGGCTGCAGAGCAGTGGGGAGCCGGGGGGCGCAGGCAGGAAGGCTGTGCGATGTCACCTACACTCACAGAGGCTCGCCCTGCTGTGTTTGCAGAACACACTGCAGGCACGGAGGGCAACCAGGAGCCTTGTTGGCAGCTGCAGGGGAGGTGCTGATGGTTCCGATGCCCCCAGAGAGGGGGAGCTGGCAGGGCAAGATGCCAGGAACCCCTCTCGGCAATAGTGGGGAGGTGCCACTCACTGAGATGGAAAGACAGAGGAGGTTGGGGCAGGCTGGGGCAGAAAGCAGGTGTGGGTCTGGATGGGACAAGCTGGCAGTGCCTGTTGACAGCAAGGGGGGGGCGCTATGTCAAGAGGACATTTTAACCAGTCCTGACTGGACAGCCCCAGTATGCCAGGCACAGGCCAGGTCTGTCTGCAGCACTGCCCAGGCCCTCCTGTCCTCCTGTCTGGGTGCAGCCCCGCCCAGCAACACCTGTGGGCCTGTGACTGTCAGGCCAGGGACTTCGTGCCTGCAGCCTCACCCCGTCAGCCCCAGGCAGGAGGTGGCCCATTCCCAGGTCAACAAGGGACAGAGGGGTATAGGGCTCGCCACTGGGCATCTGGGACCCTGTGTGGCCATTACAGGCCCAACTGTCTCTCTGGAAAAATGCCTTGGACACTGTTGCTGGCAGTCATCACACCCACATGTCATTTCTCATGTCAGTTAGTGGCAGAGTTGCTATAACACAGAGGCCTGAAAATGTGTGGTCCAGAGCTGGGTCATGCTGCTGCAGGGTGTCATCCAGGACCCAGTTCCTTTGCAGAGGCCTGGGGGGCTGTTCTCAGTCACATAAAGCAGGGGTCACTGAGGGGCAGGTGCCGTCCTTCTAATAATGGGCCTCAGGACTTGCCCAGGGTCCCTTCTACCTGCATCCTTCTCCCAGGCTTCACTCGATGGCCACACTATGGTCAGGGAGGCTGAGAAATGTCATGTCTACACAAGCAGACGGGAGCCCTGCTAATGCCCAGGGATTCTGTCATCGAGAGCGAGGGGCGATGAATGTGGAAGGACAATTTTATAGTCATTATCTCACTTTCAGACAGTAGCTGACCAAATTTTGAAGTCCCTGGAGCTGTCCTCAAACACAGAGGTGACCCTCATAATGGAATCCAGACAGCAAAGGAAAAGATAGGGGACGCTTTTGGAAAACTCAAAGAGATGGTCAAAGTTTTTTGGTGAAACGTCTCCAAAATATATACTATTCTTAGATTTTTTTTCGTGCCATGAAAACTTCAATTCTCACTATAATCCAGTAGTTCCCAGGATCATGACCTTTTAAAATTTATCCTTTTTGGATTGAACTCCTGCATTTTGGATCTTAGTCTAGAAGGGATTCTTTTTTTAATACAGGAAGTTTGAACAAGTTCCATTTGGCAGATTCTAGAGCAGAGAAACAAAAATCTCTCTTACGTAACATATTTTGGGGTTTCTTTACGTTCAGTTAACTCAGAAGTCACCGAATTATTATGAACATTTGCGGCCTAGGGTAGGCATTGGAGTTCGGGGTTCATGTTACACAAACCACTGCTGCTAAGAATTCCCGAGCACAAGTCTCATCAGCCCCGGACACCTTTGGGCAGCTTTCCAAACAGTACACCTTGCTCTTTCGTTTAGCATATGAAGGGGCATGGAATGCCAGGAACGTAGGTCTGCAAGGCAGGCTAACTGCTGTGCTGCTGCCGGCCGCAGTCTGTCTGCACTTGGTTTTTCCCAGTCCTTTTGGGGCCTCAGTTTGTGACTCTGTGCAATGAGATTGGCAATAACTAGTGAGCATCTTGTAAACTTTGGCTGCCTTTGTCCCCTGGTGGATCTCATTTTTTTCTGTCCCGTAGTATAACAGCGTCCTGCCACACCAGAGGGTGTCAGACTGTATTTCGAGGATCCGCAGAGCTCTGCCCAGGCCCCTCGGGTCTCTCTGGCTGGTTAGGGGAGGAGGAGCCCAGGCTCGCAGGAGCAGCTCTGCTTGTACCTGTCTGATAATCTGAGATGTGTGATTACAGTGGAAAAATAAAACATTTGATTCTTTAAAAAAGTTAGCAGGCTACTCTTCCAGAAATGATCTTCAAAGTCATTTCCAGTCCTGAAACTATGAGACTCTGAGAGGTCAGGGAAGGGAGCCTGGAAGATGATGTCTATGAACGGCCGCCAAGTGCCCGGGTGGAGCCGGAAAGGCTGCAGAGCCAGGATGGAGGGGGAGGGCGGAGCAGGTGGGAGGGGGCGTTTGCAAGGAGCTGCCGGTGGGCGAGCCCTGCAGGGAGGCCCTCTGGGTTCACATCGAAAGAACCGGACCTCGGAGTTAGGAGGCAGAAGTTAAGAGCCCAGCTGGGCTTCCGTGAGCCAGGTGATCCCTAATGAGGGGCTTTTCCCCTGAGTCTTGGTTTCTTCTTCTTTGAAAGTTGAATTCGGAAGGTGAGGGTGGGAGAATTAGGCAAGTCTGTAACACCCTGTGTGTATTTCCAAAATCCCCCAACACAAACAAGTCTTTATCCACTTGACACTAACTCATTTGGTGGCACAATCTGACCTGAACAAATATGAGGTTACATGTATGCTTTATGTATCCTTTTTAGTGCAAATACGTATCTGTAGATATCTCCACACACATGTGGTTCTGTTTCATTTCAGAAGTGGCCATGTGTTTAACTGTGGGTGCCCTGGCAGACGCACTCAGTGTGTTAGGTAACGCATGGTACATGCATGTATGATCTTCCCGAAATCTGAGGAATTCTGGAATCCAAGTACATTTGTCCCCAGTGGTTTTGGATAAGGGGCTGAAGCCCTGTAATAATTCCTGACCTGCCCTTCAGGGCTGCGGTGAGGATGCCAAGAGCCACCAGGCGTGAGCACCTGCTGTAAGTCATGACGCGTCCCCCGCTACAAAGGACAATGTTCCCCGAGAAATACTAGGGTCTCTGTGCTAGTCTGCCGGGGCTGCCATGGTGAAGTACCACAGACTGGGGGCCTTAAACAACAAACATTTATTTTCTCATGACTCTGGAGGCTGGAAGTGTGAGACCAAGGTGCCAGCAGGGTTGGGTTCCTCTGGGGCCTCTCTCCTGGGCTTGCAGACGCCGTCTTCTCTCTGCATCCTCACCTGGTCTCTCTATGTGTGTCTGTGTCCCAATCTCTTTTTATAGGGACACCAGTCAGATTGGGTTAGCCCACCTTGATGTCCTCATTTCAACTTAATTACCTCTTTAAAGACACTATCTCCAAATACATTCACATTCCTGTGGGGTTAGGTGTTGGGAGCGGTCTCTGATTACGGGTGAGCACATAGCCAATAGAATCATTGCTGGGAGCCTTGTCAGGGCCCTCTACCAATCACTTCCCGCCACGACTACCTGCAATGGTATATAAGCCCACTGTCCTTCCTGTTCGGGGTCTCTCGCCATGTAACTAGACTAGATGCCTCATTAAACTGCTGTTGGAAGAACTCCAGTTTGTTGCGTCGTCCTTGCAGGCGAGTGCGGCGCGACAAGTGGTGCCGAAACCCGGGAACTTCTCGCACCGGCGGAGACGACCTCTTTGGAGGTGAGTTCAGAACCACAGCAGCTGGGGCGGCTTTATTTTGGACCCCTGCCCTCTTCTGATGCCGGCACCGGGTGCTTGTGACCTACCCCATGGGGAACTCTCCTAGTTGTCACCTGTTGCGGGCCCTGCGGGGTCTTCTGGCCGCCCGGGAGCTTCGTATCCCTGACCGTGTCCTGCGCCATTTTGTGCAGGACGTGGACCGGGTGGCCCCATGGTTTCTCCACTCGGGGTCTTTAACGATTCCGAGTTGGGATAAGCTAGAGCAGGACCTTCGCCGTGCCCGAGAGTCTGGTCCCCTTTGGGAGTGTGTTCTCCCTGTGTGGGCACTGGTGCGCTCCTCTTTAGAGGACGACCGTTGCAGCGGTCCGGTCCGGGAAGGTCAGCAAGTACTCAGTGATTATCAAGATAGTATGTCTGAGAGAGGCAAAGTGGGTCCGGCTCGGCCGGGGCGGCCGAGGAAAAGGCCAGAAAGGAAACGTAAGTCCGCGGGTAAACAGGAACGGTGGGGATGCCCGCCGCCTGAAAGGGACATGGAGGAGGTGGCTCTCAAAATGGCCTCCCTCCACATGTCGGCTTCCTCTTCTTCCTCTTCTTCCTCTTCTTCCTCTCGTCCTTCTTCTTCCTGTTCTTCTTCATCGTCTCGCTCTTCTTCCCGTTCGCGTTCTCGCGAGGCGGAGGAGGGGCTGTCTCCGCAGGAGAAGGCGGAGCTGGAGGAGGCGGCGGCTAGATATGAGGCGGAGCGTAATCGCCCGCCCCCGTAGGCTACTGCCCCTCCTTTTCCCGTTGCGGGACCCACCCCTCTAAATATGGAGGGCGGATCCTCGTTTGTGCCTCCCCGAGCTAGAAAGAAGATACAGAGGGAGTTTGCTTTCCCCGTCTTTGAGGACGCTAATCAACATCGCTTTCACGAACACCTAGATTACAAGCAACTAAAAGCTTTGGTTGAAGCTGTCAAGGCTTATGGGTGCAATGCCACTTACACCCGTGGCCTACTGGAACGGCTAAGTGCGCATGCCATGACCCCCAGTGATTGGGCTGGTACCGCACGGGCCTTCCCTACAACCCCCGGGCCCAGGGTATCATAGAGCGTGCCCATGGCACCTTAAAGGCCTATCTCAAAAAACAAAAGGGGGAGACGGGGATGAGCCCTTTGGGCTTACGTACCCCTAAGCCTGTGCTCTCTCTCACCTTGTTCACTTTAAATTTTCTTTTGCTGGATGATCAGGGGCGCTCTGCTGCGGACCGCCAAGCCAACCCCGGTTCCCCTTTATCAGAGCAGGTCTTGTGGAAGGATGTCCTGCTTAACAAATGGAAAGGCCCGGATCCGGTTGTGAGCCGGTCCAGGGGAGCTGTCTGTGTTTTCCCGCAGGACACTCCTGATCCAGTGTGGGTCCCGGCACGCTTAACGCGGCGAGTGCAGCGGTTGGCGGATGTGGAGGATGCAGATGATGGGGCGTCCGCTGCCGGGGATGCTGCTGCTCCTGACCTTTCTGCTGCTGGCCGCATCGGTGACGACGGACCGGCGCTGGGCCATCCTGTCGGTGTTCCTGAGACCGATGCCGGTGACCCATGATGCCCAGATCTTCCCCCGGCTGTTCGCTACTAATGCCTCTTTGGGCCTTGCCAATCTTACATGGAACTCCTCCTCAACATTTGAGACGTCGGTCCACGCTATTCAGCAGCGTAATCTGTCTTTCCCCTCCACACCTGTTTGCCTCTGGCCCCCTTTTATCTGGATCACTGCTACTTCCTCTGGTCCTGGTGTTCTCAATTGCTCCACGGCAAACTGCTCCTATGCCCGTTGCTGGAATGCCTCCAGCCAGTCCATGGCAATTGTTGCCCGTATGCCTCGGCATATTCCTTGGCCGGTGGAGGCTCCTAGCTTCTTGACCCTTTTCCGACAACGAAGAGATTTTGGTGTTACTGCAGCTGTAATTTCCACATTGGCAGTGACTGCCGCACTGGCAGCCGCTACGGCTGCAGCGGTAGGCTCTGTTCAGACAGCACAGATGCTGAACAACCTATCGGCATCTGTGGCTACAGCTCTGGACACACAATCCGCCGTCAACGCACATCTGAAGGGTGGTATCATGATACTGAACCAACGTGTGGACTTGGTCCAGGAGCAAATAGATGCCTTATGGCAGCTGGCACAGCTGGGCTGCGAATGGCGTTTCACAGGACTATGCATTACCGCGGTACCGTTTGATAGCAATTGGAGATCACCCACATTAACTCCACACGCCTGGACTTGACAGTGACCAATGGTCTCTTTCCTACATTTCAGTCAATAGTCCGAGGACTTCGGGACTGGGCTGGCCTGGGGTCCCTAGGGTTCATGGGGATCCTGGGAGCAGGTTTCGTGATCTGGGGGTTCCTGCGCGTTCGTGCACAGCGCTGCAGGGACCGAGTGGTGGTTACCCAAGCCCTAGCCGCCCTCGAGTGTGGTCAATCCCCTGGCATCTGGCTACAAATGTTACACTCCAAAGGTCAAGACCGCCTCCCCTCTCGCACAGCGTGACATGGCCCATGCACTCTGAGGGGTTTCCCCATTGCACCAGATTGTGGCGTGTCACCCCCTTACCAGCCGTTGCACCTCCCAGAGTCTCTGCTCATTGCACGGGAGACGGTGGCCTTTGCACCTGCTTCAGGGACTCCACCCCCTGGATCCGGACCTTGAGGTTGGAGTCCCCAAAGCTTGTGTTGCAAAACAAAAGGGGGAGCTGTTGGGAGCGGTCTCTGATTACGGGTGAGCACATAGCCAATAGAATCATTGCTGGGAGCCTTGTCAGGGCCCTCTACCAATCACTTCCCGCCACGACTACCTGCAATGGTATATAAGCCCACTGTCCTTCCTGTTCGGGGTCTCTCGCCATGTAACTAGACTAGATGCTTCATTAAACTGCTGTTGGAAGAACTCCAGTTTGTTGCATCGTCCTTGCAGGCGAGTGCGGCGCGACAGTTAGGAAGGCAGCATGTGATTTTTAGGGGACATAACTCAGCCCATGGAGTCACCTTTTGCTGCAGTCAGTGCTCTTCTCCTGGCTGGGTGTCTAAACCCCTGGCCTTCTTCATTTTTCACGTGTTAACACACTTGAACCTGGACGGACCAGCCTCACCTTTCCTGCCTCCCAGCCGTCGTGTGACTCCCCTACAGCGGAGCATCTGGAAATTGGGGGTGTCCGTTGCAAGAGCACACTGAGGTCCTGACGAATGACCAGAAGCGCGTCTGCTAACTGTGAAATTTCACCCGGGCCAGCCAGGCTGGTGTGAAACTGGTGACCGATCGGCCCACACCAAGCAGGGTTTCCCTTTGTCCGCCCCACCTTGGGCAGGAGGAGGGCAGGAAGGAAAGCAGTAGCCTCCGGTCCCTGTGCCCGGCGGCCTGGCGGAGGCCACTCAGTCTGTGCCCAGTTTCAATGAAGGGCACAGCTGGCAGGAGAACGACCAAAGGGACGACAGCGTCGCTCCCCGACAGACCATCCGTCTGGGTTTACTGTCCTGTGTTTTCTGACGGGGCCACACTGGGGGCTGGCCGGCGAGGGCAGGCACCGTGTGTGTCTGCAATAAGACCAGCAGAGGGGTCTGTCCAGCAACGAGTACCTGCCGGCCTCCTGAGGTCGCAGAGCTCCCGCTGGACTCTCGGGAGCCGCTCCGGCTGCAGTGTCGTTAGTCGGGCAGGAGGAGGCCCGAGTCCTTCCTCTGCCCCCGTCTCTTTCCCTGGGCTTTGCTGGAGCTGCGGATGAACCTGGCACGGAGCCCGCGGTCCCCGCAACGCACGTCCCGCAGTCTGGCACGGACGCATCTCACGCAGCGGGGACGCGTCCCCGAGTGTCAGCTGGGCCCGCTCTCGGCCTCCAGCGGCCCCGCGGCCTCGTGTCACCAGGTGTTTCCAGTGCTACGTCCTCTCCGGGGGCACTTTGCCTTCTAACCGCGTCGGACCCCCGTGCTGCGGGGACTCGCACCGGAGCCTTCCGTGGCCTCCCGGGCGTCACCATGAGGGACACTCTCCCCGGCAGGGGTTTGCGGCCCGAGCACAGCATTACGGGAGCTCGCACGGGAGGCGCCGGGGCCATCACAGTGACATGGCTTCTCTTTTAAAAGTGTGAAACGTACCTGTGGCATTAAGGAAAGAGACAGCCTCGGTGACGCTGGGATCATCGCGTGTCCCAGGCTGCTGGCAGCACAGCTGAGGGAGACAAGGGGGCGGGGCGACAGCAGCCTTTGCTTTCTGTCCCTGCTTCTCCGTGACACAGAGTGTACCGGCCTCTCCTTCCACAAGTGATGCATCTTCCAGACGAAAGACCATCCTCTAGGAATAGGCAGCTGGGTGCTGCCAGCCTGGGGGAGCGGGAGGTCCCTGTCCCCGCACGGGACCAGGTGGCAGGCCGCGGCATGCGGGGCGCAGGGCCGGGAGTCCGCACAGGCGCCGCCGCCTCACTCAGCTGCTCTTGTCCGTGACCAAGGCCCGGCGGGGACAAGGGCCACCGGCTCCAACGCACACACCGGTGACCCGAGTTCCCTCCGTGGGGGGGGGCTTCAGAGCCCACGGACCTTCCCACGGGGGTGGGGGACAGCCCCTCAGCCCGCCCCTGTGCCGCCACCAGGCCTGTCTTGGACTTTGAAAATGCTCCCAACTCACGGTGTGCTGGCAAGTGACACACAGGGACGGCTCGGAGCACGTGCATGAGCGAGAGCCCGTGTGGTGTGTGTATGAGTGTGGCGTGCAGTGTGTGTGATGTGTGGTGTATGAGTGTGTGTCATGACTATGGTGTGTGATGTGTGGTGTATGAGTGTGTGATGAGTGTGTGTGTCGTGTGTGTAATGTGTGGTGTATGGGTGTGTGTGTGTATGAGTGTGATGTGGAGTGTGTGTAATGTGTTGTGTATGAGGGTGTGTGAAGAGTGTGCTGTGTGGTGTGTGTAATGTGTGGTATATAGTGTGTGTGATGAGTGTGAGGTGTGGTGTGTGTGATGAGTGTAGTGTGTGGTGTGTGTAATCTGTGGTGTATGAGTGTGTATGAGTCTTAAGTGTGGTGTGTGTGATGTGTGGTGCATAAGTGTGTGTGATGACTGGTGTGTGCTGTGTGTAATGTGTGGTGTATTTGTCTATGATGAGTGTGGTGTGTGGTGTGTGTAATGTGAGGTGTATGAGTGTGTGATGTGTGGTGTATGCATGTGTATGAGTGTGGTGTGTGATGCATGTGGTGTGTGGTATCTATATTGTGTGGTATATGAGTGTGTATGAGTGTGATCTGTGGTGTGTGTGATGAGTGTGGTATGTGGTGTGTGATGTGTGGTGTATGTTTGTGTGTGATGAGTGTGGTGTGTGGTGTGAGAATGTGTGTGATGAGTGTGCTGTGTGGCGTGTGGAATGTGTGTGATGAGTGTGGTCTGTGGTGTGTGCAATGTGTGGTGTATGAGTGTGATGAGTGTGCTGTGTTGTGTGTTTGATGTGTGGTGTATGAGTGTGTGGTGAGTGTGATGTGTGGTGTGTGTGTTGTGCTGAGGGTGTGTGTTAGGCTAGAAATTTCTGGATCCTTCCAGCACGTTGATACAAGTCTCGGGTTTTCTCCCACGTTATCTCATTTCATCCTGGCACAGCCTGTCCAGTGTGTGTTGTCCCCATTTCACAGATGGAAACTGAGGCTTGCGGGGACTTCAGCATCCCCCAGAATCCCGCCGATGATCGATAGTCGGCAGTGCCGGCCCTGTCTGCTGATTCCCCAACCGTGATTCTTTCCCCAACGTGTGTCCCCCCACCCAGTTGGCTCAGCTGACAGCGTGTAGAAAAGGTGTCCCACGTCAGTCCACAGCTACCACTGCTTTGGATGTGGGATGTGCCACCCGAGCCAGCAGGGGAGAGGGGACCGGGGTGTCCCGGGTTCCAGGGTTACAGACCCCCTGGGAGGCAGAAGAAGTGAAGAGCACCCCCCCCACCCGCCACCCTCCTGCGTGTCACCCAGGGCCGGGGCACCAGCACTAGGTTTTGTTCCCCAGGCCCCAGTGCTATGGGAAGAAGAGGTTTTAAGTGAGAAAAGGAGCCCTCAGTCCAATAAAAAACTTCAGAAAAATGCTGATTTTAAACAGGGGTGTGTCCGCACGAGTGTTACGTTTTGGGGTCACCGCGGGGCTCCTGAGAGCCTTTGTGTCGCTGCCGGGAGCTGAGACGTCACAGGGGCATGTGGGGTCCGGCGCGTCCCCGACACGCAGCAAATACTCACGTGGGACTTTCAGACCCGCCCTTGGAGAACTTCCTCTGCGCCACTGCAGTTTGGAAGTTGCCTTCCCGTCTACTCTTGTCGCCTCTGCTGCCTGCACCATGTCGCCTCAGCAGCACTGCCGGTGGCCCGCGACTCTCGGAGGGCTCAGAGCCTTCTGGGGTCAAACAGCCAATCTAGGAAGGGCCAGCGTGGCGCTCCCGGGCCCTTTCTGGCAGGTGCTGGCCCTGGTGGCTGGCGACAAGTGGAGGCTCCACCAGGCACCTGAGTCCTCCTCCTCTCGGGCCCTGCGCCTGTATGAACCCAGGTCGGAACAAGACCCCGGGGTCGGGGGCGGCGAAGGCCAGCTCCGGGCGGCGACTAAAGGACGGTGTTTAGACCGAGAAGGCGGCACCATGCTGCGCCCCGTCACCTGCCTCCTCTGTGACACGGACGGCCTTCTTCTGGGTACGGAACGGCTGTGTTCAGTGGTGTTTCGAGAAACATTTGGCCGGTCCGGGAAGAATCACACCTGGGACGTGCAGTCCCTGGCCAGGGGTAAGAAGGCGCCGGAGGCCGCGCAGATCGTCACAGACGTCTTGACCCCCCGCGTCCAAGGAGGAGCCGCGGGACGAAAGCCAAGCGACGTTAAAGGAGCTGTCCCCACGGCCCCGCTCATGCCAGGGGCTGAAAACTCGTCCGCCACCTGCGAAAACACAACATACCCTCTGCCGCCGCCGCCAGCTCCGGGTCTGCGTCACTCGAGATGAAGACAAGCAGGAACAAGGAATTCTTTGGTTTGTTTCGTCACCTCTTTTTGGGAGACGACCCGGGAGTGAAGAGCGGGAAGCTGGAGCCCGACATATTCCTGGCTTGTGCCAAGACGTTGTCCCCGCCTCCTCCCGTGGAGCAGGGCCTTGTCTTTGAAGATGCTCCCAACGGGCTGCAGGCGGCCCTGGCAGCCGGGATGCAGGCAATCACGGTTCCAGACGGACCCCTGAGCCGCGACCTGACGGCAAAGGCCACGCCGGTGCTGGATTCCCTGCAGGACTTCTGGCCCGAGCTGTTCGGGCTGCCCTCCTACGGATGAGGGAGGACATGTCCTGCACTCCCTGCCCACGCCAGGCCACACTGCTGGGCAGGCGACAGCACCCAGACCGCAGCCTGCATATTGATCCCGGCCTTCCTGTTGGCGTGGCCCACTCCGTAAAGTGTTGATAGAACACAGCTTGGCAGTTGACAGAAAACAAATCAGAGACAGCCCAGAACAAAGGTGAAACTTGAATGACCATCTGAAAAATCGAGCTGGTGTAGCATGTGATAGACAAGCGAGTAGACATGCTTACGTGTGTATACCAGTGTGCTAACATGCATGTAGGCATTATATACATATATATATGAAGGTATATACATATATATATGTATATATATATATGCATGCATGTATGTGTAGAATGTATACCTCTCCAAGACCAAATAAGTTATATTTGTATTTGTTTTATTTTAGTTTTTCTGAACACTTGACTGGGAAATGTGAACTATGTATACATATGTGTATATGTTTTTGTGTATATACGTGTACACATATATGTTATTTTTTATATATTGTACCCTGTTTCACTTTCCTCTGTATTGATAATTAACATGCAGGAACAACTGACGCAGTGAGATGTTAATTCTGTCTGGTTGTAATCTGAGCGGGAAAGCCATGTTTTTGATGAGTACTAAGAGGTAATTGTCCTTATTAGCTACTATTAAAATTCTTTTTGTGACAAGAAAGAAAGAAAGAAAAGAAAGAAAGAAAGAAAGAAAGAAAGAAAGAAAGAAAGAAAGAAAGAAAGAAAGAAAGAAAGAAAGAAAGAAAGAAAGAAAGAAAGAAAGAAAGAAAGAAAGAAAGAAAGAGAAAGAAAGAAAGGTGTTCATCCACAGTCCACAGGAGATCCCCCCGGAGGACGCCCAGGGGTTGAAGTTCTAACAACAGCAGGTGGAGATGAGGACCAGAAAAATGTTCTTCGCTGCTGTCAGAGTAGCCCTATTTTTAGCCTCCTTTGGTGTGGCCTGAGAAAACACAGATTATGAAAAACGCATTTTACTCCATGCAACACAGCCGTAGCTAAGACCTACGACAGGGAATCTACTAGAAGCCATGGCTCTTTCAGGCAGAAGCATTTTAAAATTTGTCTTTGTATCTTCAAGGCCTGTAACAGGCCCTGGTATACAGGAGGTGCATAATACATGGCGAGCAGAGGGAGGCAGGAAGTGTGTCCTGGCTGGCAGGAACAGTGCTGTCGTCAACACTGTCAACAGTCTCCTGAGCAGGGAAGCCTGTCTGGAGCAGAGTCCCCTGTGTCTCCGGGGGAGCTTCTCCCTCCACCCTCAACCGAGGGGCGGCCCCGGGGGGCGATAAGTGTGCTCCATTGTGGGCACGTAGGTGCGGAGAAGCGTTCTCCTCTTTCTCATTTGGAGAGAGCAGAGGCGGGTTCGGAAATGAGCTCGGAAAGAAAGAGGAGCAGCACTCGCCTGCCAGGAGTTTGCAACCAGGGACAGGAAGATCATGATGTACATAGAGACGGGGTCTCACTACATTGCCCAGGCTGGACTCAAGCTCCTGGGTGCAAGCGATCCTCCCACCTCAGCCTCCCTCTGGAGTGGCCGTGGCAGGTTTAGACCATCGCCAGGCCCAGAAGGCAGCAGCGCGGGACAGCCCTGCAGCAGGAGGCCAGCAGCCTCCTGTGGACACAGCTCCTCCAGTCTCCTCAGCGCCAGGGGCCAGGGGCCACTGCCTCTATTCCCACCCATGTCGCTCCCTTGTCTACCTGGACTTCCTTGTCCTGGGGGACGTCATCCACTGTCAGGTCCCTGGGAAGACAACAGCTCTTCTCCTGGTTCCAGATAAGCAGCATGTGGCCCTGCAGACAGCAGGCACACACGGCAGGAGGAGAGGGGACTCGAGGGAGGCAGTGGGAGGGACACAGACCCCACACCAGACAACGGGCTTAAACTGGGACTCCACAGCGTCCCACTGGTGTGACCTTGGGCAGGTTACTGAAGTCGCAAAACTGCCATTTCCACGTCTGTAGATGGGGATTTAGAACATATTTAACGGGTTTTCTCAGGGGTGAATGAGAACGTGCGCACACTCAGTGAAGGCTGGACCCCTTTGGTGCGAAGGCTGTCACACGGCTGTCCAAACCGTGTGTCCCTGCAGACTGCCGACACACAAGTCAGCCGGGTGGAGACGCTTTCACAGCCGGTCTCCCTACCCCCATCCCCGGTGGCTTCGCCTTGTCTGAGACGCCAGCGCTTGAGCGGAAAAGTCGGTGATGGACACGAACCCAGGAACCACGCGGTCGGGCCTGCTCCCAGGGAGGGTTGACGAGTCACTGGAGCCTCGGCCAGCCACTCACCTCGCCTGCAGAATGAGGACCAGCGCGTCCCCACCCAGCTGAGCTCGTCTATGCAAAGATGTTTCTGAGAGTCGCCGTAGACCGCGACCCGGAGCCGCTTGGAGGCGGTGAATAATAGCTCTTCAAGTCTGCAGTAACAAACGGCTCCAGGCCGGGCGCGGGGGCTCACGCCTGTAATCCCGGCACTCTGGGAGGCCGAGGCGGGAGGATCGCTCGAGGTCAGGAGTTCGAGACCAGCCTGAGCAAGAGCGAGCCCCTGTCTCTACTAAAAATAGAAAGCAATTATCTGGCCAACTAAAAATATATATAGAAAAAATTAGCCGGGCATGGTGGTGCATGCCTGTAGTCCCAGCTACTCGGGAGGCTGAGGCAGGAGGATCGCTTAAGCCCGGGAGTCTGAGGTTGCTGTGAGCGAGGCTGACACCACGGCACTCTAGCCCAGGCAACAGAGTGAGACTGTCTCAAAAAAAAAAAAAAAAAAAATGGCCTCCAATAAAACTGCATTGCAAAAAATGGGAAAGAAACAGAATGGGAAGAGTAAAAAGGTTGAAGAGGCAGAGCCTGAAGAATTTGTGGTGGAAAAAGTATTGGATCGACGTGTAGTAAATGGGAAAGTGGAGTATTTCCTGAAGTGGAAGGGATTTACAGATGCTGACAACACTTGGGAACCTGAAGAAAATTTAGATTGTCCAGAGTTAATTGAAGCATTTCTTTCTTTCTTTTTTTTTTTTTAGATTAAGAAATAACTTTATTTTTTGTGTGTCAATCTCATGATTGAAAAGACATGTTGCTCTCAGATAGACAAGAAGCATAATTTGAAACAAAATTCTTTCTGAAAATTTAGCTTATGAACTCATTACACTGCAAATCAGAGAAGGATCAACAAAAAGCTGCAGCCAACATTTAAAACTGGTAAAACACTCTATCCTAGGCTTAGTAGCAGAAATTTTAAAGCTTTATCAAAAGCACATCAGCCACAGAATAGCAACAATAGAGGCATTAACTCTTGTGCCTTCAACTTAAGAAAAGCATTTAAAATATCATCCCATTTCCTATAAAAAAAGTCATTTCCCAGAAAAGAATTTATTTATTTATTCAAAAGACTGTTAGAACTGGAACACTCTTCTTCCACTTCAGTCTAGGTTTGCCTTTAATTAACATCTCTAGCTAATACTTTGACAGAATTTGGCTTCTCAGAAGTCTGTCATTTAAGCACAGTGTGGAATGGGAAAAAGTGTGTATACGAGGAAACTAGAAGAGTACAAAAAATAGTCACTTCTGAAACTCACTGGTGCTCAAGACATCAGAGGCTCTCTGTTAAAGTGGGTCCCATAGGCCTGAGAGCTTTGTGCTTGAGGAAATACTACTTAGAGGTAGCTCTGGTTCTGGTTTATGTTTAATTACAATTTGCTGTGTCCTGTAACAGGAAAGTTCTAACATTTTCAGCAAAGTAAAAGCACTCTAAACTTCCTCCTTACCCACCCTATAGCTTCCCCATAGAGAAGGGTAAGAAAAAGCTTAATGTGACTCCACATAAAATAGCAGCTAATTCAGCAATTCATACCTTATAGTTGGCAGGACTAGGAAAGGCAGACTGGTGCCCCAAGCTCTAGGAGCTGGACCTACAGAAGCGTGGAGCTCTGGTGTGCTCACAGCACTCAGGAAAAGGAGGAGACGGGACTGATTAGGGTGCACATATGGAGAAGTTCTTTTATGCATTTCATGGCACATTCTGCCACAGCAACAAAACAACCAAATCAGGAAGAAATTTGACTGTACTCTTAGATTTCAAAGTCTGTGCCCCTCATCCACTCCCTACCTACACTTCATGCAAGAAAGAATGATCAGTATTATCTATTTGAATATAGGGCCTAACAAGAGGTGGGCCAGTATGGGTACAAACACTATATTCTATAACAAAACACTTTTTGAAAAGATTTATATAACTTTAAGTATGAAAATGAATCCTTCACCTCTATATAGGTATCATTGTATAGTCTTGCGCCCATATGAATATGGTCATGTTTGAAAGAGAACTCAAGCACACACACTGAATCCAAAAGGCAGTTTTACGGGAGATGCGAGTCGCTAATAACTTTGCCCAGAGCATCAACCATACCACTCTGAGTCTTTCTCCTTGAGTCAATACTCTGAATGTCAAACTGAAAGGGAAAGCATCAAATATTCAGACCAAATTAATTAGGTGCCACAAACTTTACCACTCAGGGTATCATTTCAATGATACTGAAAAAATACCTACTGCCTAAAGTATTCATTTTTAAGAAGTTAATAAACTGAAAATTTCAAAGGAGAAAGTGGTTATGAGAACCTTCCTCCCACTCCCTCTTCAAATAAATCATTAAATACAGTCATTTTTATCATAACAATATAAATAATTTCCATCATCCTGAATATTACTTTATAAAGGTATATATTTCAAGAGGCTTTAAAAACATTTTTCAACCCAGCATTTGAGACTAAAGCATTAAAAGAGTTTAGTATATAGTAACACATACATGTGATAAGTGTATGAATTTACAACCATACATGATATATGTATATATATTTATATAAAAAACAAACTTGGCCAGAAGTTAAGGCTACCTACAAAGTTGTCCAAGTAAATTATGCTTGTCAAAAAAAATTACAAAATTAAAATCACACATACATTTTTAAATCATCCAAACCACTGACAAAATAAGGTTCAGCATCTAAAGTTTTCAAATTAACTGCAAGAAAGTGCTACAGACATTTACATTTTCTTAGTATAAGTCAGTGTTCCCACAAAGTTGCATTTAAATTTTTCACCAGCCTCAAAAGTAATACAACTAAAAACAAACTTCTACAATTTAGTACCTAGCACTCTTAAGAGAGAATAGGTTGTAAATGGCAGGCAACAAGCATCATTTACAAGTGTGCTGTCTCACACACCAAAGTCCAGTTCGTAATACTATTTGACCTGCCACATGGTTGAAATTCTAAGCCTCAAAAGGGACTGAGAATGAACATTTCATTAATAATTACACATATCAGCAACCACATGATAAAGGTTTCAGGCTTTTCCCATTCAAAGTAAATAATTTAAATATGAAACAAAATAACACCAAAATGTAAGTTTCCTCATTTCAAAACAATGAAAAGTCATTCCTGACATTTGCCTAAATATTTAAATCCTTTAAAAAAAGTATTCTGAACAAATGCCTTTTAAAATTAATTTCAGAAAATATATTTATAAATATAACTCAGAGCCTGCAAGCTTCTCATAGAGTTTTAAAAGTACAGAATTCACTAAGAAGGAGGGAAGTCATTTAACTCATGTATTATTTTAGAAAATAAACTGAGATGGCTAAATCTATCTTACTTTTAGTTTGGTGTTTTACATTTCCAATTTGCACATCTAAAAGCTATTTTTATTTTATTTTTTTTTGCCTTCCAAACTTTGTACAACATATATTTTAGGATGAAAATTCCCATCAAATGGTAACAGGAGCAAGATTTTTAACACAATAATGTTTAATGCTAAGGATGTTATGTCTCTGTTGATCAAAAAGAAAATCCTAACTTAGACTTGATTAAAATTTAGTGTTTTAGGCACTATCTTAATAAAACTAGCAACCTCAATTGTTAGCTCATGCCTAAATAGGTTACTTTCAACAAATTACTGAAATAATTTCTCTCTTTTAAAAGAGTTTGTTCCTATTTAAAGATAAAATATATTTATTCACTGAATCAATAGAACATTTTGAGCAACTCATAGCTTTTTTATGAGAGCTGATTCACCAAAAGAAAATCATTTCAATCCTCTACAGCAGAGCTTCAGCTATAGAATTTAGGCATCACTGAGAAGTTAGGACAGGTAAAAAGACATTTGTTAACACTTAGTGACATAACAGTTTTTTTAAATAACTTTAAACATTATTTCTCTTAATAATTTTTCAGGTAACAGTGTCTAAAGAATACAATTTTTAAGATTAATATACAAAATCACCTTAGGGAATTACTGCAAGATGCTATTTTGCCAGCATGGCCCAGCATCTGTCTTAGTTTGTTTTCCCTTCATCTTTGCTTTAAAAAAAAAAAAAAACCCAAAACTAAAACCAAAAAAACACCTAGAAGGTGAGGCAGGTGATTGTCTTCGTGAGCTATTTGATATAGACTGTGGCAGAAGATGAAGAGAATAGAATGATATATTTAAAAAGCCAACTCAAGCACAGAATGTTTCCCATGTTATGATCCAGTGGAATGCAAGCTAGAAATAGGATAGAATTTAGAAATACGGCTCTGTGTTGATGGGTTAAGGCATTCAGACTCCCCAGTCCTTTTAAAGAACACTTCCTGTTCCTGGAGTTTCCTGGCAAACTCTTCTTCCAGTGTCTTTTTCCTAGGTCTCAATTTCTCTCTCCACTCCTTTAATTTTTGGCTGTGTTCCTCATCTAACTCCTTTAGTTTCTGTGTCTCGTGCTCAACCAACAGGTGGCATTTTTCATTCTGCAGCTGATGCAGTTCTCAGACATTGGCTTCACACTGCAACTGAAGATCCCGCATTTGATTTTCATGTTTCTGATGCTGAGCCATTCTCTCATTTTTCTGCCTCTTTTCTTCTTGTGCAGCAAACTGTTTAATTTTGTCGCAGTCCTGATCTGGCGTAGCTGTTGAGTTAATTCTCAAACTTTTCTTAAACATGGCCATTCGAATCTTAGCTTCACTGTGTTGAATCTTGGGTAATATTGTTCTTTCTTGAGTCTGCCTGTTTTTCAGTTCCTCAAATAAGTCATTGATTGTAACACTCCATTTGTTCTGTTTCCTTCTCATGGCGCTTAAGTAGCTGATGTCTTTGTATGAAATATTGATCTTTAAGTTGCTTCAATGTTTTCTTTTGTCTTCTTGTTTCTTGTAAAGATATTGATCCACTGTCTTTAGTTTTACTGAGGAAGCTAGAGACAGATAAATTCAAGTCAATGCTGCTGTTATCAGCAGTAGAACCAGTGCCTGAATCAGCATCATGTTCCTTTTGATTCTCAGATTCTGGAAGCAGCATGGTTTCATTTCTTGACAAAGCACTGATTTCTCCTTCATTTTCTGCATCTCCAGAGTTGATATTAATACTGGGTATTAGAACAGGCTGAGGTTCACTGGGCTGTGAAACTGCAGTAACCTGAAGTTCTGTTTTAATTGGCACTTCATATGGCATTTCTTTTTTCTCTGTATCTATCTGAGTAGTGGCTCTATGAACATCCTGAGTTTCACCTCCTAAAGCCTTTTGGTCAGCATCAATCACTACATTTCCAACCTCTGTTTTTTCTGTGCTACTTCATTCAGTAATTTCTTCAAACTCATTTGTCCCTAGTTCTTCACAGGTCTCCAATATGTTCTCTGAACTGTTTATTAATTGTTCCTTATTTTTATCTTCTACAGATTTTTGATCTATCTCATTAGTTTCAACTATTTCTTTAATAGAAACTTCCTTAGTACCACCAGCCTCAGGACCCTCCTCAGGCTTGCTTATTAATTTCTGGTCTACTTCAATCACTTCTTCCCCATCATTACTCTGAGTATCCTCAGCACTGTTTTCAACAACCTTCTGAACATCTACTCCCTCGTTTATTTCTACCACATTACTTGTATCGTTGATGACATCTGTTTGAGTTTTGTCATCTTTTCCTAATTTCTCTTGGCTGTCTTCCTTTTTAAGGCCAACTTCACTATCAATTGCTTGAATATCTGCCTCTTTTTCTCCAGTCTCTTGAGTAACTGAATCTATTGTTTGAATAACAGTATCTTTAATTTCTTCAGATTTTATAAGCCTATTTTCAAATGTCTGTTTCTCTTCCTGATCCCTTTCTTCCTCAGATTTTAGATTATCTTCAATGTTTGTTTCTAAAGTTATCACTGCATTATTCTCTTTTCCTTCACTGACTGAATTAGTGTTCACAATTTCTTGGTTTTTTGTATCAGGTAGATTTTCAGACTCAGGTCTCTTCTCTCTCCCATTCTCTTTGATTACTGTTGTTCTATTATGGAGTTCAGCCATAGCTTCTAAATGAGCATCATTAACAAGTTCATTAATTCTATCCATAGCCTTTTCAGGTTCACCAGTGGTAGATTTTTCAATAAGAAATTTGTTGTTGAATTTATCTTCAGAAGTATTATGTTCTGCCTTTTCTGAGACAGATTCCAAAATACAAGCATTTTGTGAAAGTTTGTCTTCTTCAGAGGTGGCAATACTAAGATCAGAGGAGGCATGCTTATCTGAAGGTATTGGCAGAGAATTTTCTGCTTCCTCATCATCATCTTCCTCTTTACCATCTTCAACTTCTGTTACTTCAGCCTTTGCCTCTGCAATCAATTCTCAGATTGGTTTATTGGAACCAACAGTAACAAAGGGATGCTGCAGTAGCTGAGATGTATTCCACCTAGCATCCACATTCTTTTCCAAGCATTTCTTTAGAAAGTCCTTAAAATTTGAGAACCATTTTGATGGCTGTGCTCAGTAGGGGGCTCAGATTTTGCTATTTTTAGCAGCACTCGCATTGGATTTAATTCATCATGAGGTGGTTCTATCTCAACCATTTCTATTAAAGTAATACCCAGGGACCAAACATCAGCTTTGTAGTCATAGGATCTGTCCTTAGATGTGTCACACATGACTACTTCAGGAGCCATCCAATATGGTGTGTCAATAAAGGAATCTCTTCTTTGAATTGTCCTCGTGTTTTTAGCTGATACTCCAAAATCTGCCAATTTAATATCTCCATCTAAAGCAAAAAGAATTTTGCCAGACTTTAGATCTCTATGGATGATTTTATTATCATGTAAGTAGTTCAATGCCTCCAAAGTCTGTTTGCAAACTACTTGTATTTGGGACTCAGTTAATGGTCTCTCAAGTTCAAGCATCACAGCATCTACTTCTCCACCTGCACAAAATTCAATAAGGATCCAAAGATTATTCTCATAATAGAAGGCATCTAGAAGCTTGACTATATTTGGGTGATCACAAAATGCTAATATATCAATTTCAACCATTAGTCTTCAAGTTCTTCAGATTTGGTGTCAATCACCTTTGCAGCAGCTAAAACGCTGGTCTCGTTATTCTGGGCCTTGTACACTTTCCCAAAGGCTCCGTCATCCAGTTCTCCTATAATCTCCCTAAACTCCTCGGGGAGCAGGTCCCTCTTCACATGTTCGTACTGCCTCTTCTTCTCGCTCCCCAACTTGAAGATCTTACGGAAATTGAAGAAGGACATTTTTCCTTCCAACACAGAGTTCCTTGCATTTAACGGCTAAAAACAATAAAGGGCAAAGTTTCTCCTCCCTCCTCTCCTGCACGCAGCCAGCGTGGGGTCCCCCGGCTCCCGCAGCTCCGGCCCACCGTCCCCCAGCAGGCGGGGCGGCGACTCGGCTCCGGCCCACGGTGGGGGGCCGCGCGGGTGGGCGCCTTGGCCCTGGCCCACCCTCTGAGGGGCGGCACCTGCCTGGCCTGAGGGTCCGAGCTGTCCAGACGCCCGAGTAGCGGCGGCTTAGGCCCGTGTCACGGGGAGTCTCCCTGAAGCATTTCTTAATTCTCAAAAAGCTGGTACACAAAAAGATGGTACAAAAAGAAAATCTTTATCTGACAGTGAATCTGACAATAGCAAATCAAAGAAAAAAAGAGATGGTGCTGACAAACCAAGAGGCTTTGCCAGAGGTCTTGATCCTGAAAGAATAATTGGTGCCACGGATAGCAGTGGGGAATTAATGTTTCTTATGAAATGGAAAGATTCAGATGAGGCAGATTTGGTGCTGGCAAAAGAAGCAAATATGAAGTGTCCTCAAGTTGTAATTGCTTTTTATGAAGAGAGACTAACTTGGCATTCTTGTCCAGAAGATGAAGCTCAATAATTGTGTGCATTGTTTTTTATATATATTTATATATACACACACAATCTGGGGCTTGGTTTTTGATTTACTAATGTGAAGAAATAACTACATCTAATAAATCAAGTTTGATACATTTGTTTTGAAAGTAGTATTGAGAGAATTGTTGGGGGGTGCATCAATAGCACTGGTTACTTTGAACAAACAAAAGCTTTCGGTAGTTGCTTCCTTTATCAGAAAAGAACATATGATACCATGGTATATTATTTCCTCTGCATTAGAGAACAGCTTTTCTAAATGCTAGGGGAAATTTCCATAGCCATTTTTCAGTCAGAACTTGTGTTTAACTCATGCCTAAGGACCATTCTGGGTTTTTTAAATTTGTTTTTGTGTGTGTATACGTAAAATGCATATGTAAATGATTCTCTTTATTTTTAAACATTCACCGAAACAAAAATCATGGGTAAGCCCATGTGTCTGTGATGCTATCATTCTGAGCAACCTAAGAACTGAAAATTTTCCTGAAGCTGTAACATTTCAAACTAAATAGTTGGTTCATAATTAATTGGATAATTTAAAGGCAGCCATATTAGAATCCGTATCTACATGTATATTCATATAAATGCAACATTGTGTTTGCAAAATTCCTAAAAGGAAATCTTTATCGCTACCAAAAATCTCCCCACCCAGATGAGGAAACTAGACAAATTCTGGTGTGTTCTAATACAGTAAAAAAGACTTAGTTAAATGAACATTAAAGATTCCCCTAGTGAGCAATTCTTTTACAAAAACTTGAAATCCCTGTGCTGCATTGACTAAAAGTTCATGATTAATGGAATAGCTGAGGCTTGGCCCATGGAAACTTATTCAGATGGTTAGAAACGTTGGCAGTTTCAGACCTGCTGACATAAATGAGTGAACAAACTTTTTGTAATCTAAACTATTGACCTGCATGTTTTTTCTTACCCCAATTCATTTCTTACATGTAGGCTCAATCTTTTCAGTATTTGGGTTACTGGTTCTGCAGAAGCCAGGAAGAACAGCCTTGTAGTAATCAGAATGGTATCCAACTGTATACTGTTTATTGTAAATACTGGTGAACAGCGGTCAATAAATATTTTTATATTCCTAAAAAAAAAATGTTTCTTAACTGTAAACCTCTGGACAGCTGTAATAACCTAAGACTGACACTGGCTCAGGGTCTCTCCCCTGCAGGTGCCATGCCCTGCGACTGCCCGTGTCTACCGGACCGAGACAGTCTTCGCCTCGCAGGAGGAGGCGGGGCCCAACCTCTGCGTTGTGTGAGGTCTCTCTGCGGCAGGTTGGCTGCTGCCTTTTGTCTTGTACATTCTGTTAAGAGAACATATTTTTAAAAATAAAATCAATCTTTTGAGGTGGTAGTGAGTGATTTGTGGGACTCTCAGAAACTAACCTCTTCTCCTTATAAGCACTGAATGAAGCCGAAAGAAATAAACTTTTGCTCTCCGGAAGTTGTCATCCTTTGTTTGAGCTGGCCACCTTTCTATTTTCGGGGCTCCTGACAGGGTCTCCAGGAGGTGACCCAGGACCAGAAGTGTCCGAGGAGCTAGTGGTTCCCGAGGGTTCGCTCGAGCGATGCGTGGTGACAGATGGGGCTTTGCTGAAGACTAACCCACATTCTGGGGGGAGCCTTCCTCCTCTGGTTCTCCTCTTCAGAATTCATTCCTCCTTCTACAGGAGCCCACGGACCTTATTTTTAACTTTTTTTTTTTTTTTTTGAGACAGGGTCTCACTCTGTCACCCAGGCTAAGGTGCTGTGGTGCCATCATAGCTCACAGCAGCCTCACACTCCTTTGCTCAAGCGATCCTCCTGCCACAGCCTCCAGAGTAGCTGGGACTACAGATGTGAGCCGCTGAGTCCCGCCCGTCTGTCTTTTGATTCACCTTTTTGGTCAGTTTGGGCCCCTGACAACTCTAGCGTGGTCTGGTCTTGTCACCGTACCTGCGGGATCTGGTCACCGCAGACTCAGTAGTCAGGGAGCGTGGGCTCCTCCGACTCTCTGTGGCCCGGGGCAAGTCACCCGCCTTCTCCGGGTCTCCGTCTCCTCACCCACCTCTCAAGTGAAAACAGAACCAGGTGCTGCTCCACTGCTGCCGTGCGAAGGGCATGAGCTGGTGCAGGCGATGTGGCTAGAAGCGTCTGGAACACAGGGCCCCTCAGTGCGTGCCCACGGCACCCGCAGCGCAAGGCGGGAGCCTGGCCGACAGCAGTGTGACCAGGGCCCGCCCGGCCGGCCAGCGAGCCCGCCGCCCTCCTGCCGCCGCCCAGCCCCCCGGGGAGGAGAAGGGCGTCCTGTCCGGTCCTGCCCGCGCTGCTCCTGCCGCTCTGATGGCCCCGGCAGCAGCAGCCCACCGATCCCCAGGGCAGGAGATTCCAGTCCTCGGCTTCTCCCGCTGCCGTCGCGTCCCCTGACTCTTCCTGGCAACGTGCCCCGGCTCAGCCTTGAGCCCACCTTCCCACCCCTCGCCTGCCCTGGCCCCACGCCGGGGCTGCGGGCCTCTCAGCATCCTCCTTTGACCTCCCAGGATCTGCTGTCCCGATCCTGTCCCCAGAACCCGCTCTGGTGGAGGAGCCGTGGCCCGGGACACTTGGCTCCACCGAGCCCGCCGTCCAGACCCAGGGTTGCCAGAAAGGGCGGCGGCACCACCCCCCTCCAGGGAGCCCCCCGGGCCTGGAGGAAAAGCTGCCGCTCTGAGAGGCCCGGGAGGCTGTGGAGTCAGCAGGGGCAGCCCAGGAGCTCCCGGGCCCCACACGGCACGTGCTGCGAGGGAGGCCAGCGTCCTTCCCTCCCGCCTGTGGGCCGGCTCCACCCCGGCCCTGCCCGTGCAGGGCCTCGCGTCTTTGGGCCTTTCTCTCCTTCGTGCCGTGTGGGGTTAAAGCCCAGGAAGGTCGCAGGACACAGGCCCAGGACTAGGAGCAGCCGCCAGCGTGGATGTGAGCACACTAAGGCATCGCCACACGGCCCAGAAACATCCAGGCTGGACTCACTTGCGTCCCTGGATGTCAGGTGCAGGCAGGGGACACCCGCACCTGACCGGGAAGCAACTGCTACAAACCCCTGCTGGGCGGGCCGCGGGTGACAGCTCGCTGCCGCAGTCCTGCCTTGCCTTCCCCGGCTGGTCCCCTGGGACCCTGGGGAAACAAACCGCATGGAGGTTTGTAATAACTTCCGACCGCTGTGAGTGGTGACAGGCAGGTAACTGCTCAGCGACTGGCTGTCTCCTGGCCGCGGCCAAAACCCAGCAGTCTCAGCGGGCGCCGCCTCCCCCATCCGAAAAGAATGGTTTCGCTTCCCCGTAAGACAAACATCTGTAAACATTTCTCCTTTGATGTCGCTACGCTAGTCCCAAGTAATCCCCCTCCACCCCGGCCAGCCGCAGAGGAAGAGGTCGCTGTCACCTGAAGCGGGGGCGGCCCGGACGCTGCTCACTTGCACAGAAAGAGCCGGTTCTGCGCAGCCTCCGCGGTGGCCCTGGGGGACCTCGCGCTGCTCTTACTTTTAAACTCCAAAGTCCATCTTGGAGCTAAAGCCCTCTTTCCCCACGAGATGCCGAGGGTCGTGCATGGTGTGAGGGACAGTGTGGACCTTGGACAATGACCCGTAACCCCAGAGGCAGCAGCAACGCTGGGAGCTGCCCGCCCGGCCCGCGAAGCGCTGGGAGGTCCCTTTAGCTCTGAGCGCGGGGACCGAGCAGCCCCCTCCCGCAGCGCCGCCGCAGCTCAGTCTGGGCCTCAGCGTTCTGTTTGTTTTTCCCACAAGCACCCCACTTTCTGATCCACTTGGGTTTGCTAGTGGTACTGTTTAAGCGGAACCCAAAAAAATGTGGGGAAAAAGCTTTAACAATCAAATGAAGGCGTTAATATGAATCCTAAACGCTCACTGTATTACTCTTTGCCTAAGGTACACATAAAAGATGGAAGGCAAAACAGTAAGACGGAATCTTTAAAACTCGAAATAGAAAGGTCATCCTCTACAAAGCTCATTTGGGCTGAGCTGCTGCGAAACTCCCTTCTGAGGGTCAACGCTAGCGGGGACTAAAGTTCCCCCCAGCACCGCCTTTCTGTTGCCCTTCTCCCTCCGGACCTCGTCACAGGGGCCTTCGGTTCCCTCATCTGCTCCTCCCCCTGTCCCTGTCCCTGTCCCTGGGGGGAGGGTCCCGGCTGCAGGCACAGCAGCAGCAGATGCTGGGACACTGAGTCCTACAGGCTGCCCTCCCACCTCCCACCTCTCCGCTGCCTTCTCTGTCACACGGCCAAGAACTCCTGTCCCCAAGTCCCCTGTGAGTTATCATTTCTCATGATCCAGACACCATGGGGACTCTTCTTCTGGAAGCATCTGATACATCAGAGAGACTTTCAAACTTCTCTGCTCATGGCCCGCAGTAAAAGTGCATTTTCTATTGCAGCTAAGTGTTCTCTCTCTCTCTCATCTAAAGCCAGTTTCAGGAAGCAATACTTCCTTTCGCTACCTGCAAAGCCTCCTGTTACTTTCTATTCTACCCTCCCACGGGGCACCAACCCCCACAGCTCAGCAATGCTGGCTGAAATCCACTAAACTGATTTCCCAGTCCCCCAGCGGTTTATGGCCAGCAGTCTGGAAAGCACCGGCCGAGACACTAACGACAGGGCGTCAGGGGCCCTCGCCACGGGGCAGGGGGGAAGGAAGGCTTCCTAGCTCTTGTTCCCACAGAGGGGCTCCTCCTGCCCTTTGCCCCACCTGCCACCTGCCACTTGCCGGTAAATAGCAGTTTAACACCCCAAAGCGCCTTTCATGCAAGGACTCACTGGATTAGGAGGAGCCAGCGGGAGCCTAAAGCAGATTAAGGGGAGACAAAGGAAGCTTTGGGGTTTATCTTCCAGGTTTCCTGTTTCCAAGAGCTCCGCTCTCTTCCTGTGCTCAGCCCCAAGCATCAAAGGGAGGGACAGAAGGGAGGGACAGAAGGGAGGGACGGAGAGAAGGAAAAGGAGGGAACCCTGCCACCCCCTCACCTGCTGAGGCCAACCAACACTAGATGGTCACCTCCACCCTTAGCCCCACTCATCCTAAGGTGAGCGTGGCCTTCCTGCCGGGGCTGAGACAACCTCTTTTTCTCCCTTCCTCTGTCCCTGCCCCAGCCCCTCCGTCCCTCCCTCCCTTCTCTCTCCCCTTCCTCTCTCCATCCCTTCCTCCCCTCCTCCATCCGACCGTCCAGTGTCCAGTCCTGGACACCTTGGGGAGGTTCCTTCCCTTCCCGGATCCCTGTGGGGCTGGGGCTGGAAGGCACAGACGGGTCGGGCAAGCAGCCGCCCTGGTGGCCGGGCCTCAGCTTCAGCCGGAAGGTGGTGGCCCCAACGCAGAGCTGCCCTCTGTGCCTGGCTCAGCTGTCTTCGTCCTGGTGCTAATGGTTCGCACACCTCTGTGTCTCCTTTGGTTTTCAGGCTGCAACACTAAATGTGACCCCGACAGCCCTTGGGCTCCCTGTCTCACAAGGCCAGGCTGGGGGGCAAGAGGAGGTCCCTGTCAAGAGTCTCCTCCTTTCACCCCCTCCCTGTCTGGGTGTTCTTCCGTCAGCTCTTACATCTGACGCTCATTGTCAACAGGTCCCACATTGTGTACAGGCGCCGAAGGGACAGATGACTGGAAGGGCAGAGCCCATCTGGACGACTTTCCCTCCTTCGCTGCATCTCTCTCGGGATTCTCTACATTTCGTGTTTGAAAAGGAGGGCCCTGGGCACTGTCCCTGGTCACAGTGGAAGCTTCGTTGACCCGGAAAGACACCAAGCTCTGTCGTCTCTGCAGCCCTGCTGCTGACTGGACGGTGGATCCCAGGAAGGGAACACGGGAGCCAAGGCCGGCAGGAGAGCGAGGCTGGGTGGGAAGACCTGCTCCGCGGGAGGCTGTGAGGGTTCTGGAAGGAGCCCACCAAACCGTGAGCTCCTCAGGAGGAATAATGAGGTCAGGTCTTGAGATTCTTAGTGTGGGAGGTAGAAAGGGGTGGGTTGGGGTGGGGGCGAGGTGGGCATTTCTCTGCCATTTTAGGCAAAGAAGAAGAGTTATTCACCCCCCGTCCCCCTCCCTAGCCTACATGTGTGCACAAGCACACACACACAAACGGGTAAAAAATAGTAATCCACCAGACTGGTAAACTAGCTGTGGAAAATTCAAAATGGTTTTGGGTAAAGTTTCAAGGAAAGGAGGAGTACGGCTGCACAGCAGGCTTTCTCCAGAAGGATTCTGGGCCCGTTTACAATTGCCGTCCTTCAGCTTCTCCACAGAAACACCAAAATGGCGTCTGGGTGGCGGCCACACTGGCGTGTCCACGCGGGTCACTGCCGTGCACACAGCAGCCCACCCAGGGGGTTTGTGTTTACTCTGCCGCATGCCACAATGGTCTGAGGAGGCTTTCAGCCAAAATAGGTACGGGGACATGCTAACACAGGATTACAGAGTTTGCTGAAGGACAGACATCAGAAAAATGGCAGACTAGGAAGCTCTAAGCTTTCCTTTTCCCACAGAACATTAAAAAATAAAAAGAAATTTTTTGAACCAATTTTGTCTGAGTACTGGAAAACAGTCAAAGGTTTACAGCAACCAAGTGAATGCCCGATCAAGAAAATGCCATCTTCAAAGTGAAAATTTCTGTTGTGTTTTTACTTACCCTGGTCCCACCTTCTTCCCAGTGTGGTGGCTGTATCAGTCTTGAAGCAGCAGCAACCAGCCTCGTTTCCAGTTCCTTCCCTGGTGCTGAAAGAATCAGAGCAGATATTACTTGCAAATTATTATGCACATCCCTTCTATACTGTCTGGGAGATACCTGAAGGACTGACTCACTAGTCTGTGTCACATAGCACAGAACACACACAGGTGGGAACACAGGGGGACAATGTTCATGAAAGCTGCAAGATGACTGCAGACTCACCGATGCCTGGGGTGAAAGATTATGAGTGGGGACATACAATAGACCACCTGAGGCCCAGACTGGAAGCTGGAGTGAGACTCTGAGAAATTGGGATATTCAAAAGCAGCTGTGTCTGCAGGGGAATTTACATGCTCAGGGACAACGTGTGCTCACAAAGTTCTGAGAGGACCTAGACTTTCACCTCATGCTGATCCCTGGGCTCTGAGCAAGCTTCACTGATTTTGAAGGAGTGCACAAAGACAGTCTGCAAAGACCAGGAGACCCGTTGGCCTTCAAGGAAATCTCTGTCCAAACATTAGCTGAACACAAAGTAAAGGAACAAAGACTTCAGCAATTACACATGACAAGGAATAGTCTTATAAAAAAAGTTTGGAAAAGTCTCAAACAAATGGACTGCTGCTACATGCTTCAACAATTTTTACAAAAATCAGCAACCCCTGGAGAAGGTAAAGATTCTGAATGTCAGAGTTACCACATTATAACAGTAAGATGCCCAATTCTCTCTCTCTCTCTCTCTCTCTCTCTCTCTCTCTCTCACACACACACACACACACCCCACAATGTATACAAACAAAGAGGAAAACATGGCTCATTCAAGTAAAAAAATATTAAACAGAAACCATTCCTGAGGAAGCCCAGACATCAGACTTACTACACAAAAAAGTTTAAAACGTGCTCAAATAACTAAAGGAAAACATAAGCAAAACCACTAAAGGAGATCAGGAAAATGATATATGAACAAAATGACAATATTAACAAAGAGATCAGAATTTTTGAAAGTACTAAACAGAAATTTTGGAGCTGAAAGTACAACAACTGAAATGAAAAATTCACTATAGGTGTTCAACAGCAATTTGATTTCAGCAAGCAAAAGAAAGATGAGTGAACTTGAAAAAAGAACAAATGAAATTATCTCATCTGAGGAGTAGAAAGAAAAAAGAAGGAAGAAAAGTTAGCAGAGCCTAACAGACCTGTGGGGCACCATCAAGCAGAAAAACACACGTTATGGAATTCCCAGAAGGAGGAGAGAGAAAAGCAAAACAGATGATTGAAAGAAATAATGGTTGAAAATGGCCCACATTTGCTTCTACACATGAATTCACAAATTTAAGAAACTTGAACTCTAAGTAGAATAAAGTCTGAGACCCATACCAATACACATTATACTCAAATTGTCAAAAGACAAAAAAAAAAAAAAAAAAGAATCTTGAAAGTAGCAAGAGAGAAGGGACTCATAACACACAAGAGACGCCCCATACGATTATCAGCAGATTAATCATCAGAAACATTTGATGTCAGAAAGCAGTAAGAAGATTTTTAAAAAGAATAAAGCAATGGGAAAGTAGTTTAAAGTACTGAAAGAAAAATAATTTGTCAACTGAGAGTTTTATATTCCAAAAACTGTCTTTCAAAAATATGCAAGAAATTAAGACATTCCCAGATAAACAAAAACTGAAGGAGCTCATTACTGGCCCTATAGGAAATGCTAACAGAAGTTCTTTAAGTTAAAATGAAAGAAAACTAGACAGTAACTCAAAGCCACATGAGGACAGTGCTGGGAAAGGCTCCTTCATTTCCAACGACTGCCTTCCCTTTGGCAGAGAGGTGAAAAGCCTGGGTGGTGGCAACTAGGGCAGGGCTGGGTCTCTCAAGCCCCCCCAGGGCTCATCTCACAGCAGGAACTCGGCCCTGACAGTCCACATCTTCTGGGCCTGAAAGCAGGTGGAAGGCATTTCACTGCAGGGTCAACAGCACACCTGCTGTCACTCCAGCAGGTCCAGTTGATCTCTGACACATGTAAAGCAAGGTGTGAAGATAAAAATAAAAGCTTTGGAAGCTGCGTTTAAACAGGAAGCCAGTCCTACCTTCCAGCACATCCCCACACAGGCACCTCAGAGATAGTGCGGGTTTGGTCCACACCGTCCAAGAAAGCAAACATCGCAATAAAGCAAATCACACCAATTTTTTGATTCCCGGTGTATGTAAAAGTTGTATCTATACCAGACTGCAGTCTATTAAGTGTGCAATAGCACTGTCTAAAAACAAAACGTAAATCCCTTAATTAAAAACCACTTAATTGCTAAAAAATGGTAGTGATCATCTGAGCCTTCAGTGAGTTGCAATCTTTTTGCTGGTGCGGAGTCTTGTCTTGACGGTGATGGCTGCTGACTGATCAGTGTGGTGGTTCCTGAAGGGCGGACGGCTGTGGTAGTTTCTTAAAACAGGACAACAATGAGGCCAGGTGTGGTGGCTCATGCCTGCAGTCCTACCTAGCACTGTGGTAGGCCAAGGCAGGAGGATCACTTGAGGCCAGGAGCTTGAGAGCAGCTGAGCAAAACAGTGAGATCTTGCTTCTTCTGAAAATAAAAAAAAAAAATTATCTGTGCATGGCGGGGCACACCTGTAGTCTCAGCTACTTGGGAGGATCGCTTGAGCCCAGGAGTTCGAGGCTGCAATGAGCTATGATCACCCCACTGTTCTCCAGCCTGGGTGACAGGGCAAAACCCTGTCAATCAATTAATCAATAAAGGAAGGAAGTTTGCCACATTAACTCTTTCTTTCACAAAAAAAAATTCTCTGTAGCATATGACACTGTGGGTAACAGTAGAACTTCTTTCAAAGTTAGAGTCAGTTCTCTCAAACTCTCCTGCTGCTTTATCAACTAAGTTTCTGTAATATTCTAAATCCTTTGTTGTCATTTCAACAGTGCTCACAGCATCTTCACCAGGAGTAGATTCCATCTGAAGAAACACTTTCTTTGCTCACCCGTAAGAAGCAGCTCCTCATCCGTTCAAGTTTGGCCATGAGATCGCAGCAACGCAGTCCCATCTTCAGGCTCCACTGCTAATCCTAGTGCTCCTGCTATTTTTGCCACATCTGCAGTTATTTTCTCCTCTGAAGTCTTAAATCCCTCAAACTCATCCATGAGAGTTGGAATCACCTTTTTCCAACCTCCTTTTAATGTTGGTATTTTGATCTTCTCTCATGAATGGCATCTAGAATAGTGAATCCTTTCCAGAAGGTTTTCAATTAACTTTGCTCAGATCCACCACAGGAATCACTACCTATGACAGCTGTGGCCTTACAGAATATATTTCTTAAATAATAAGACTTGAAAGTCGAAATTACTCCTTGATCCACCGGCTGCAGGGCGGACGTTGTGTTGGCATGAAAACAACATCAATTTCCTGGTACATCTCCATGAGGGCTCTCGGCTGACTGGCTGCATTGTCAATGAACAGTGACATTTTGAAAGGAATCTCTTTTTCTGAGCAGTAAATCTCAACATTGGGCTTACAATATTCACTAAAACACGCTGTAAACAGATGTGCTGTCACTGCTGTTTCGCCGACAGAGCACAGGCAGAGCCGAGTCAGCCTAAGTCTTAAGGGCCCTGCGGCTTTCACAATGGTAAATAGCACCGGCTTCAGCTTAAAGTCGCCAGCGGCATTGGCCCTGACAGAAGAGTCACCTGACCTGTGAGGCTTTGAAGCCGGACATTGACTGCTCCCGTCCAGCTGTGAAAGTCCTGGATGGCACCTGCTCCCGACAGGAGGCTGTTTCATTCACATTAAAAATCTGCGTTGAGCGTGGCCGGCAGTTACCTTGGCGAGATCGTCTGGACAACTTGCCGCAGCTTCTACACCAGCACCGGCTGCTTCCCCGTGAGTTTTACTAATGTTATGGAGACGGCTTCTCTCCTTCAACCTCGGGAACCAACCTCTGCTGGCTTCTGACTTCCCTTCTGCAGCTTCCTCTCCTCTCTCAGCCTTCACAGAACTGAAGAGAGTTAGGGCCTCGCTCTGGATTAGGCTTTGGCCTAAGGGAACGCTGTGGCCGGTTGGATCTTCTGTCCCCACCGCTAACACTTTCTCCGTGTCAGCGAGACTATTTCACTGTCTCATCACTTGTGTGATCGCTGGAGCAGCAGTTTTCATTTCCCTCAGGAACTTTCCTTGGCAGTCACAGCTTGGCTGACTGCGGGGAGTTAGCTACGCTCCCGCTCCCCGCAAAGAGATTTTATCTCTTTCTTCGGATCAGGTCTCTAAGTTGACCACGCCAGTTTGCAGGGAGTTAGCTGCGCTCCCAGCAAGGAGGTTTTCTCTTCCGATCAGGTCTCTCAGGCAGGGGTCATCGCAAAGGATGAAAAAATAGTAGGAAACAGAAATAATAGTAATAATACACAGAGCCAAAGATATAGTTTATAAAGTAAAGGTTTATGAAAATAGATAAAGGAGGGTATCCGGTTGCGAATATTTCCTCCTGCCAAAAATATATCCAAAACTGAAAATCCACACAGGTGTTATATAGGGTAGATACAAGCTCCTGTTGCCCAGGGCAATGGGATTCACATACTAACAGGCAGTTTGCTTTCGGGTCAAAGTCTTCTAAAAGGCTACTACAGATCCTTTGACTAACTCTATCTAGGGGAACAATGAGTTGTAAAATCTTCTTGGGGCAAACTTCTAAGTTTTCTGATAAGGCTGTTACTTTAGCAAAAACCAGAGACATCTTGGCTCCAGTGATTGTGTTCTTGGAGACAGAGATGATTTCAGAAGTCAACATGAGCTGTGCTTTGTGTTAATTACTTTAACCGCATGGCTCCTTCTGGGCCCGGCTTGGGCATTAGCATATCTCTCTGATCAGCTCTCATCTCCGGGGGTCCTTGCCAGCTCTGGCAACCCATGGCTCTAGGAAGAGGCCTGCCTTGTCTTTCAAAACAGGTGAGAACCATAGGCCCAGTTTACAGCTGTCTCTTTGAAGTGCAGCTTTTACTGACCAAGGAGACGCCGTCCTGAGATGAGGCAGCTTTTGAACTAACACATTTCTTTTTTCTTTAAGGCAAAGCCTTATGTGACTTCTGAAATCAAATCTTGTCTCCAGAAATACAGGGGGCATTTCTATGACTCAGTATTCTTAGGCTCAACAGCTGACCTCGGAGCATGCTGTCACCTGTCTCGGCTTCGGACTTGCCTTCCTTGCTAAATTTAATCCTTTGTAGCTTTTGACTAAAAGCGAGAGACGTGCCACTTCCCTTCCCTTGAACACTCAGAGGCCCCTGTAGGGTTATTAATTGTCCTAATTTCTATTTTTTTTATGTCTCAGGGAACAGGGAGGATTGAGGAGAGGGAGAGAGATGGGAGACTGTACTCCCCCCACAACACGACATCAATGCAAAACAGCCCTCGGAGTGAACCCCACCTCCAGGGAGGAAGAGCGGTGCTGTGAGATGCTTGGCCTCAGACCCGTCTCCACGCTGGAGCACCCACGACAGTAGACACAGAAGCTGGAACGTGGGTCTCTGTTGAAGAGCAGAAATAATTTGCAGCCCCTACAAGTGTGTTGTGCTATTTCAAGTGTGTTATGCTATTTCATTGAACTAAGTGTGTTGAAAAGTAAAATAATTTGCTTATAGCTAACGGCCAAATTCCACTTCTGTGAGCGGTGCTTGCTTACTCAAATGCTTGATAAACAAGGCCCAGGCCCTGGGGGGGTGACTAGAAGCGGTGCTTGCTTATTCAAATGCTTGGTAAACAAGGCCCAGGCCCTGGGGGGGGGTGACTACAAACAACTTACTGATAAAGGGGCCGAGGCATGATCAGCACGTAAACAGCCTAACAGCCAGGACAACGTTCCTAATCGCACGTAGACGGCTTGTGCAGGGGGTGTGTGTGTGGGTTTGGGCAATCAATATTGGACAATCTTTTGTAACAAGCTATAGCAAAAGTATAAAAGGGCATATGTCCCATTGAGCGGGGTCCTAGTTCGTAAAGAGACCACTGCGTTGGTGCTCTGGGACTTGGACCCTGGCTCGAGCCAGCCAATAAACTCCTTTGCCTTTTGCAGCCTTGGACTCTGCCATTCTGTTCCTGGGGCGGAACGGGGAACCGGTTCTAACACTGTGGAAGGAGAAAGGTGGCAGCCTCGCACTTCCCACCCTCTGCCTGTCACCAGCTAGTGCAGCACTCTCGCTCCCAGGCTCCCTTCTCCCTCCTCACCACTCACCCCTCCCGGCTCACCTCTCCTGTCTCCACTCTTTGCAGGTCAGGACCGGCCCTTTCCCCTCCACCCTCTGTGCAAAGCCCAGAAGAAATCTGAAAGTGACACGGGGGAGGCAGCTGTTGAGACTGACAGAATCTAGGCAAGAGAACACCCTCCCGCTCCACGTGGTTTAGCAAATTTCCAGAGAATACCGTGGGACGACAGCGCCAAAGTGTCACCTTGTAATAAAGTGCTCTCATACCTAGAACCATTCTCTGGGCTCATCTCTCCCAAGAGGCTCAGAAGTTGTCCCCTGGACACCTGGTTCCCGACCCTGCGCCCTTAGGACTCAGCTGCTCTCACTCCCGACATACGGGAAGGAACTTCTTTGAACTGGTGACTTTGCAAAGCAACGCTATAGCGGGGTGAACAGAATTGAATTCATACTAAGGTATAGAATATCGGCAGGTTATTGAGCAATTAAGTTAAACATAATTCTGGAGAACTGCAGTTGTGCGTCAACTTTAACCCTGCATGTACAACACTGCGCTGTGAGCCTGTTACTAACTTCCACCCCCGCTGGCCCCCGCCAGTGGCCTGGCCCTGGTTTGTCCAGGCCCATTGCCTTCGTTACCTGTCTCTGTCCTCCTGTGTGTCCCAAGCTGGTCCAGACGAGCCCGGGTGGGATTCATCTCCCGCAGTGTCTGCGGACTGACCGGCTGCAGAGACTGTTCAGTTCTCCGTTGCTGCAGCTGTGAAAGTACAGAACTCCCTCCTTAAGCACATGGCACTGTCAAACAGGGTCACAGTCCCGCGCCTGGTGGTCTCATGCCTGTGCGAAGGATGACAGGCCTGAGAGTTCCCCTGTCTGTGCTCCTCTGAGTGTGCATGTCCCCAAGTCCCCCTGCCGCTGTGAGACGCCTCTGCCAGAGGAAAGGCCCAGCTGGCTCCCCACAGGGTGGACAGAGATTCGCAGACCTGGTGGGCGCCGAGAGGGGACAGTCCACCCTCCCACCGGGGCCCCCGCAGGACCCGATTGGGCCAAACAGAAGCCTCTTCTCTGGGTGGTTTCCTGTCTGTCCTTCAGTCTCAAATCCTCCACGTGCCACCTGCAGCTCAGACACCAGCGCTAAAAGGTAACTGCTCTGGACAAAAGGCTGCTTCCCCACAGCTGGGGGTTTACCACGGCCTTTCCCAGCGTTAAGTGCCGGGGACATACAGGAGGATGAGACTGTCAACGAGACCTTGTGAGGAATGATGCCGGAGAACCGTAAGGACCCACCAACTGGCGTTGAACAAGGAAAGCGCCCAAAGCACTGGGGGATTTTCGGTGCCCTCCCAGGTGTCAGTCTCCAGTTCACTCTCCTGGTAGATTACGTGTAGGACGGAGGACCAGGTGGAATCTTCTTTCAGTGTTAGGGGGCTACGCGGTGGCTCACGTGACCTCCAGGGGCCTGAGCCAAGGGGGAGGAGCAGGCAGTGGGTCTCGAGCTGAGTTCATGGGTGGTTGTCTGCTGCGGGGTTAGACGTGGGGAACCCCAAGTGCATCGTTTTATATGCTAGGATACAATACCAGATCTTGTGCAACTAAGAAATTCCATTCCTAGGCCAGGCGCAGTGGCTCATGCCTGTAATCCTAGCACTCTGGGAGGCCGAGGTGGGTGGATGGCTCGAGGTCAGGAGTTCGAGACCAGCCTGAGCAAGAGTGAGACCTCGTCTCTGCTAAAAATAGAAAGAAATTATCTGGACAACTAAAATATATACATAGAAAACATTAGCCGGGCATGGTGGCGCATGCCTGTAGTCCCAGCTGCTCAGGAGGCTGAGGCAGGAGGATCACTTGAGCCCAGGAGTTTGAGGTTGCTGTGAGCTAGGCTGACACCACGGCACTCACTCTAGCCTGGGCAACACAGTGAGACTCTGTCTCAAAAAAAAAAAAAAAAAACAACAGAAGTTCCATTCCTAAAAACAGTGTGTTGTTACACACTGCTGTTGGAGATCATCTTGAATCGGCTGAGACCTAGAAATCATCTTCCTTCCTTTGTTTACTAAATGCCTAATATGAACTGGTTTCTTATCAGTTGCCCTTCTCTGCAAAAAAGCCCTATATGGAAAGGTGGCGTCTGCTCAGCAGTGATTCCAGCCTCCGAGGGCCTGTGTGTGTCTGGGAGGGGCCCGTTTTCCCTGCGGCCTCCGACTCGCCCATCCACCACCCTCCTGCTCTTGGTTGTTTCAACGACCGTGGGACGGGCGGCCAGGAGGGAGCGATGTCTGCTTCTGAGCGAGGCTCCTACAGGTCTCCACCCGCCCTCAATGATCATTCGCTTCCTCAACTGCCAGCATCTGATCTAGCTGGGACTCCAGAGGAAACAAGAAATGTTCACTGGACAAGAATAAAGAGTGTGCTGATGCACTGGAGATTTCTCCCTCGCCCTAGTCACTTGTCTCTTCCCCTCCCTCCAGCCTCCCTTCAGCCCCCGCTGGCCCTGCCAGTGCTGCGTGTCTGCTTCAGGGGCCCGGGTCTTTCCACATTTCAGGAGGCATCCCGCCGAGCCCTCCTGAGTTCACCGGGGACAGCGACACCTGCTGCTGCTTTTCTGCTGCAGGACAATTTCATTCTCCCAGAAAACACACTTTGGGTCCCTACTGGGTGCCAGGCTCTATTTTAAACACTAAGGCTACAGAAACACACACACACACACGTGGTTCCTGCAGTAAAGCCAGTTATAGTGTTGTAGGGCAGACGGGTGACTGTAACAGAGTGACGAATGCTGACATCAGTCAGGACAGGGATGGGGGTAGGATCCCAGAGAGAGGGACATCTAGCCCAGACAAAGAGACAGGCGTAAAATTCCTGACACATCCCGCTACAGCTGCATCCTGGACACCCAGTGGCTTTGGCAAGGAAGTGAAGATGATTTAGACATTTATCTTCACTTAGCTTTGCTTGAGGACAAGTGCCCTGCAGACTTGTCTACCTGGCCCAGATGACTCAGGTAATGAAGATAGCCACTCCGCCCCACACAGCCCCATCCCACCGTCTACCTGGGGCTTGGGTGGCTGCCATTGCATGAATCTGGAAGCAAACCAGTCCCGGCCACTAGAGAGGAGTATTTGCTTCCAAAAAGTCACATGCCCTCACCCACACTCTGTAATCTGCCTGCGACTGGCTAGTGGTGAGGGTCCTTTTTCCCCTACGGGCTGAGCTCTAGAGGCACGACAGGCTGGTGAGGGTCTTGTGTCTCAGCCCCACTGCCCCTGGATCCACGGAGGCTACTTTAAGAGGGGGCCGTCAGCGGGCGAGGGGAGAGCTCCTCGGGAGCACGGTGTTCACGCTGTCGTGTTTCCGTGCCTCGGTTGCACCATCCCTCACTCAGAGAAAATGTGCTAAGTAGTTCCAGGAGACAATTAAGGGGAAAATAATTGCACAGCATTTTAGGACAACGTATCAACAAGGGCAAATATCAGCAACTTCACTGGAGGAGGCGGAGGACGGCCCTCTAGTTGGGAAACCAGGCCTTTGGCAAAAGAGTTTAAACTCCCTGACTACATTTTATTGACAAGGTCAGTCTTTATTCTTGCTGCCAAAATTAGAATCTAACCTTTTTTCTCTGTCATAACAACCCTGGTGTTTAATCACCAATTGTGCAGGGTGGTAAAAAAAAAAAAGTTGTATCCTTTAAGTCTGGAGATTGACAACACAGAGGAGGGAGCTATTAATTTCCAGAACCACCCTGTCCAAGAACTATTTTCCTTTCCTCTCTTCCCAGATACCCAGATGGAAATCTGCCCTTCAGAAAAGGAAGGAAATGACACAATGGACAAGACTTCTACGAATAAGTAAGCTTTGCCCAGGACATGGACGGAAAAGTAAAGAGAGAGAGAGGGGGAGAGAGAGAAACTCGTTAACCCCGCCTGACAGCGCGTCAGATGCGGTGTGTGTCCCTCCCCATCCCAGCACTGGACAACCAGGACACTGAGCAGCCTATGAGCCTTCTCGTGTTCACCACACGAGTTCACGGAGAAACAAGAACAGCGTGCTGTGTTTCCAGACCCTCTGCCTGGCTGCCTGAGGATGCAGCCCCTGCCCACATCCAGCCAGGGCCACGGCTTCGGATGCTCATTCAGGGACCTCACACTGTCGCTAGGACAAGGGCAGCAGGCACGTGGCTGAGCCAAATCCATGGTAGGACGTGCGAGGCAACTGCGGTGTAGAGGGGGCGAGGAGGTGGAGGGAGGGCCGCCACAAAAGCAAAGCAGGAAAGACGTGGTTTCCTGGAATGAGGGCAAGAGCATGTCAGAGAAGCTTGATGGTCAGGAAGGCTGCGTTCCTGCCCGAGCTAGATGCAGGCAGAGGCAGGTCTGGGATAGAAGGACAAATGCTGCCTGTAACGGGATATGAAATCTCAAGTCCCTGTGTCTCTTTTTTCCTGCCTTAGATTTGGCCCGTCCTTGGCTGGACAGGGAGGGAGAGTGACCCTCCCTGGGACGTGCTGACCAGGCGGCTGGGTCTGCAGGGAGAGCCTTCCTCTCGGCAAAGAAGGGGGAGATACATTCGGTCGTGAACGGCTCAGAATCCTGTTTTAGAAGTTCTTTCTGATTTGACCACCATAGATTTTTGTGAAAGAAAAGCCAGGAAGATGGCTTTGATGTGAAAGAGAAAGGGGGATCCAGGCACAAAGTGGAGGAAGGTGAGGAAGAAACCAAGAAGTGGAGAGAAACCCCAGCTCTGAATCTGGGAACTCAGTGGCAGCAAGGGAGGGAGTGGCCCCAGCGTGGGCGGGAACTCAGCACTGCAGCAAGGGAAGAGCCCCTGGGGGTGCAGTTTAAATATCCAGGAAGTCCTTCAGCTCAGGCTCTGCCCACAGAGCTCCTGGCCAGCACCGTGCACCCACCCACGTGCACACACACACATGTGCACCCACCCACGTGCACACACATGCATGCACACACACCCAGGTGCACCCATGCATGTACACACACACCCAGATGCACACCCGAATGTGCACCTACCCATGTGCGCACACGCGTGTGGACACACGCCCACATGCACGCACACCAAATACAAAGAAGTCTCCTGGCACCACACAGGCTGGTGGACAATAGCTCATCTGGGCCAGGGGTCGGACTGAGCAGCCTGGGCTAGAACAGCGGGAATCAACACACACCAGGATACGCATTCCTTGAAAGACAAAAGGATTTTGTGACTATCTGAGGTAAAGCAAGTTTGGAGAAAACTGTACACCAAGGTTGAAAGGTGTCATGATGCCCCAAAGATCTTGCCTCTGGGACTTCAAGGGCTTGTGGAGCCCTCCCACAATGCTGCGGGGCTGGCGGGGGTGACCAATAGAGTCTGGGGGAGGTGATGCCTCCTGCAGCTTCTGCCTTGTCCCTTGGGGGAAGCTGGCCACCACAGCGGGAGGACCCTGAAGCAGCCCTGTACAGAGGGGTCTGGGGAGAGGAACCGAGGGCTCCACCAATCACCAGCTTGCGGGCCGAGTGAGGATCCCCGGCTCCAGTCCAGCCTTCGGATGACGCGTCACCAGCCGACACCTTGACTGCAGCCTCGGGGGAGACCATGAGCCAAAGCCACCCAAGCAGGACGCTCATAAATTCCTGACCCGCAGATGCCGTGAGTGGCATCTCACAGTTTATTGTTGTTTCTAACCACTGGCTTTTGGGATAATATGTTCTATAGCAATAGATAGCCAATATAAATATATACTAGCATGTTGAGATCTTAGAGGGAGTCCTGCAGTTTCAGATAACGTGTTCAGCTTTCACTCAGTGTTTGGCAAATGCTTTTGTTACACAACATTTCTTTCAAAGAACACCTCATGAACACCTTAGGGTGTTAATGTCGCACCCGAAGTGTACTTTAGGAAGATCTGGGCTGGCTCTGGTTGTATTTGTGGTTAAAACTTATATCACATACACTTTATGCAATAGTTTGCATGAGATAAAATTGCATCTAAAAATATTTAAATAAAGACTTAATTGTAATTTTAGAAACATAACTACATCACATGCATTTAGGTAGTTCCCCATTTAAAGGAAATCTTGTGTCGAGTTAGCATTTGGAACACGGAAATTTGCTTCCCATCCCATCGTCTTTTAATATTAATATATTGCTTTTTCTAGGCTAGCTGAAGGAAATAAAAAATAAAATAAGAAATAATGTATTGGCTTTTTTGTAAAATCAAAGCTTATTTTTATAACTGTATTTAAAGCATTTGTAAAATGAAAAAATAAAAATAAAAGACCACTCTGGTCATTAAAACCTTTAACCCCAGCTTCTGGTTAAAATGGGAAACCTGAGCTGTTTGCTGCTCTAAGTAGTCTGGTTGTCTGAAGAGGAGAAGGTCGAGGAAGACTCGGCACAGCCCCAGGTGTCCTGGAAGGCTGGGAGGGAAACACTAAGCCATTGTCCTCCGGGCCACTGTGGAATGAGCCCAGGACACTCACCCAGAGAAAACTCATCTCCTCTCTTGAAGGATAAGGGGACTCGATTCTGAGAATGGCTTCAAAGAGCTAGAAATAAGAGCGGCCTGAAATTCCAGAGCCTTCAAGGTTGTTCCCAGGCAGAGGGCTGCAGCGCCCAGGGCCTCCTTCCAGGCCGGCGGTGAAGTGGCCTCAGACCGAGTCCTGGCCCAGCCCCTGCCAGCGGGGCCACCTCAGACTCCTACTTGGCCTCTTCTGGCCTCACTTTGTTCACTTGGGAAAGGGGGTAGTGACACCTACCGCACAGGACTCCCAAGTGGGTCACGTGAGAACAGGAAGCAGCAGGTGCTCAATTCACCTGGCCCCCCACTGTGCTGCTTCCCCCCCTTTCCCCTCCCCCATCTGCCCCTTGGAGCCATGTGACCCCGCTGACCCCAGTGCATTCAAGACCCCCTACGGCAAGGGAAGCCCAATTCACCAGAGGCGTCGATTAGGGGAGATCATTCTTCACTACAAAAGGATTTTTCTCTTTCCCAAAGGATTCACTTAGAATAGCTTATCGCCTCGGATAGGAACCCCAACTTCCCCGGAGTTTACAGACAAGTAACTGCTTGGGAACCTCAACGCGGACGCTGGCGGGCACTCCACGATCAGTCGGCCGTGCAGCCTTCCCGACACCGTGACGCCAGCCCAAGGCAAATGCTCATGAAAACCAGTTGTGCACAGTTTCTCAGGAACATTCTAAGGGAAGCAGACCCGCCACTGCCCGGTGCCCCAACACGACAGGCGGCGGCGGCTGCCCCCACGCTGGCCAGAGCAGGCCGGTGCCCGGCCACGGGGTTTTAATTGAGTGAGGAAAATGAGCTATAATTACATCGTCAAGAAGTCAGCTCGTGTAATCTCCTCAGCTTGGGTCTCGAATGCCCCTCACTAAACAGAACGCGCCTGTTCCATTAAAACAGCCCCTCGCACCCTGTCCCAGCGTGTTGCCATGGAGACTCCACAGGCCTGCAAAGCAAGATGCTGGCCGGCCCCGGGGACCACAGTTGTGTTGCCCCGGTCACCCGGCAAGACGAGGGGAGACTAAGTGCCCTCAGGGAGCAGCTGGGTGCCCAGGCCACGGGCCTGCTGGGTGCACATTCAGCCCTGGGCATCTGCCAGGTGGCAGGACCCCTGCAGGAGGGCAGCCCCGGCCCTAGATCTCATGGGGGCTGCCTGCGGGGCTCTGAGGAGCCTGGGGCTAGAGGACCTGGACTTGATGTGGACAAAGAAAATCCCCCAGGTCCCCCTCAGCTCCAGCCAGGAGAATTTCTGAGAACAAGGGGCACAGAAAAGGAAGAAAAAGAAAACACAGGCTATGTCCTCACAGTGTGCAGTCTAGCTCAGGAGCTACATCTAATCCACTCACTGCACGGACAATAATTCAGGACCGAATGTCACGCCTCAGCGCGGCAGGGCTCGGCTGCTGTGTGGCCAGAGAAGCCAAGAAGCCCACGAGGCGGGCAGGTCCCACTGGACCTCAGGAACGGAGGAGGACTGCGACCACGTCTCGAAGCTCCCCATTTACCAGACCCTGTGATGAGTGCTTCTCGTGGGACTCTGCACGTCACTCTTCTGCCGACATCGTGCGGGTGCTGGTACCATTTTCATTTTACATGAGGTGACCGGATTCTGAGGGTTCAATGAAGTCACACACATGGTTTTAACACGGATCTCTTTAACCCCGAAGGCCCCTTGGTCCTAACCTCATTTAGATGGGCAGGAGGCAGGAAGTGTTTGAAAAAGATGAAAGAGGCCAGCACAGCAGCACACACCTATAATCCCAGCACTTTGAGGGGCTGAGGCGGGAGGATCACTTGCGGCCAGGAGTTCGAGAGCAGCCTGGGCAACACAGCAGGACTCCATCTCTACAAAAATAAAAATTAAAAAATTAGCTGGAACCTGCAGTCCCAGGCACTCAGGAGGCTGAGGCAGGAGGATCACTTAAGCCCTGGAGTTTGAGGTTGCTGTGAGCTAAGCTGACACCATGGCACTCTAGCCCAGGTGACAGAATGAGACTCTGTCAAAAAAAAAAAAAAACACAAAAAAAACACAAGAGAATCTATTGGTTCTGAAAATGAGAAATGGATCCACAGTTTGAAAAAGTCATCCAATGTGACCTCGTCCACCAAGGTCCTGATTAGCACTGTCTCATTACTTCACATTCAGATTCATGTACTGGTTTCCTACGGTCTCCCTTGATGTTGAAGCATCTTTCCCACCACGCTCCAACACCCTTGGATCAACCCCTATGGCGGAAGGCTTTAATCTTGAAAACAACTTTCCACAAGTCATCGTGATCCCTGAATTAATTGACGCTTCTTAGCTGGATGTCTCAGGGCAGGGTGTCTGAGACACGGGTCTCAGGGCTGGATGTCTCAGGGCTGGATGTCTCAGGGCAGGGTGTCTCAGGGCAGGTGTCTGAGACACGGGTCTCAGGGCTGGATGTCTCAGGGCAGGTGTCTGAGACACAGGTCTCAGGGCTGGATGTCTCAGGGCTGGATGTCTCAGGGCTGGATGTCTCAGGGCAGGGTGGCTCAGGGCAGGTGTCTGAGACACGGGTCTCGGGGCTGGATGTCTCAGGGCAGGTGTCTGAGACATGGGTCTCGGGGCTGGATGTCTCAGGGCAGGTGTCTGAGACACGGGTCTCAGGGCAGGGTGTCTCAGGGCAGGTGTCTGAGACACGGGTCTCAAGGCAGGGTGTCTGAGACACGGGTCTCAGGGCTGGATGTCTCAGGGCTGGATGTCTCAGGGCAGGTGTCTGAGACACGGGTCTCAGGGCTGGGTGTCTCAGGGCAGGTGTCTGAGACACGGGTCTCAGGGCAGGGTGTCTCAGGGCAGGTGTCTGAGACACGGGTCTCAGGGCAGGGTGTGAGCAGCGTCCACCAGAACCGCACATTTGGGCCCCGCAGGGTCTGGCTCGCCTGAGAGGGAAGAGGAAGTGAGTGGCCTGAGTTGGAGCTGCTGACGGGCGGCTCCCGGGTGCCCTCACAGAGTCGAGACCAGCTCTCGGCCCTCGGAGGGTGGAACTGGCTTTGGGGGACACCTGTGTGACAGGAGAGTGTGGCGAGCAGGAACCTGTGCAGAGGGATGGTCGTGAGTGGATGGCACAGGGAATCACCCCACCCCACAGTCCACCCCAGTGGACTTTGCCAGGTATGGACTAGACGAGGAAAGTTGAGAAAAAGGATAGAAGAGAAACCCTTTGGGACAAACCTCCAAGGAAAGATAAAGGCAGATGCTGGGCTGCGTCTGGGACCGTGCAGTTCGGATCCCTGGGGCGCTGGTGAGCTCCTCAGACCTCCTCGGTCAGAAGCTCTTGTTAGGCAGAGATCAAATCTGCAGGTGGCTGATAGAGGCCAGGATGACAGTTCCGAGGGGATGGAGAAGTGGGGAAGGGACTGCAGGAAAGCGCAGCTGACAACCACGAAGAGCAGGGACTTGAGGTTTGAGGCTCACACAGCTGCGGAGCTGCGACTTTGTTATAAGAACACCTGTCAAATCACATGCATCAATCATCTGGTGACACCCACAGTCCCTGTAAGCCCTGCCCCGGACCAGGCCAATCAAAGGAAACCACCTGGGAGTCCTCAACGTCATTCCCCACTTGTGGAGACCGACCCGTTCCTCTCTGGAATGTGCTCTCACTTTGTATGGCTCCCTTCTTTTCTGCAATAAAAGCTGTTTGCATGGAATTGCTTCCTGTCTGTGGTCACTCGGTGGCACCGGCCCTGCTTGTGAATTTTCCAAGCAAGGAGCCAAAGAAGCAGGACAACAGTCCACCAGGAGGCCGGACCTGACACTCTGAGAGGGGCAGAGGAGCTTTGCATTCTAACAGGACCCCAGGCAGTGTTGACGGCTCTGGGAAGTGCTTCAGCTGAACAGCAGGGAGGTGGGGCCTTCAGAGAACACCATTTGTGAGCCAATAACTGATCTTAACATGGGCAGGAGGAGGCCGTTTCTCGCCATTTACAGGTGGCTTCACCACAAATAGAGTGTCTAGCTGAGTCAGGGCCCCCAAGACCACCCACAGGTTTGATAATTCTCTAGGGGGACTCCCAAGACTCAGTAGAGAGCTGGACCCATGGCTGAGATTTGTTATAGCAAAAGGATGCTATGCACAATCAGCAAAGGGACAAAGTCACGGGGCAAAATTCCGGAGGGAACCAGGAGCAAGCTTCAAGGTCTCTCCCAGGGGAGCCATGCAGAACATACTGATTTTCCCAGCAATAAGTGGGAAATGCTGCTGACCAGGAAAACCTCGTAGAGGCTCAGTGCCCAGGGTTTTTATTGGGGCTGGTCACATGGGCACCCTCTGCCTGGAGAGAACCAAATTCTAGATCCCAGAAGGGAAGTTTGTACTCCGCCTAAACCATACTGTTTGTACAATTTGTGAGCCACTCATCAGTTAGTTAATGTGGGATCCTCCCAAAGTCTAAGTTCCCAGATGCCAGCCAAGGACCAAGCTTGCAAGCAGGCCTTTCTAAGGAGAGCAATTTCAGATCGCTTGTGTTAACTCTTTCCTGCACACTAGCCAAAACAATTACACAAGAGAAGGAAACAATAACTATAAAAGCAGCAAAAGGCTGGGCATGGTGGCTCACACCTGTAATCTCAGTACTTCGGGAGGCCGAGGCAAGGAAGCTTGCTTGAAGCCAGGAGTTTGAGATCAGCCTGGGCAATACAATGACATCCCATCTTTACCAAAAAAAAAAAAAAATTTTAATTAGCTGGCTGTGGTGGTACACATCTGTAGTCCTAGTTACTCGGGAGGCTGAGGCAGGAGGATCGCTTGAGCCCAGGAGTTTGAGGTTGCAATGAGCTATGATGATGCCACTGCTGCACTCCAGCCTGGAGGACAGAGCGAGACCTTGTCTCCAAAAAAAAAAAAAAAAGGCAGCAAAGGAGGCACAAAATTAACATTAAGTTGACCCTTGAACATGGCAGGGGTTGAGTGAGGGAACTGACCTCATATAACATTTGACTCCCCAAAAACTTAACTACTGATAGCCTACTCTTGGCTGGAAGCCTTATCAGTAACATAGTTGATTAACACATATCTTATATGTTATATGTATTATTAGCTTACAATAAAGTAAGCTAGAGAAAAGAAAATGTTATTAAGAAAATCATAAGGAAAAGAAAATATATTTACTATCCATTAAGTGGAAGTGGAGCCTCAGGAAGGTCTTCATCCCCGTCGGCTCCATGCTGAGCAGGCTGAGGAGGAGGAGGAGGAGGGTGGTCCGGCTGTCTTGGGCGGCAGAGGCGGAGGAGAAACCACACGTAACTGGGCCTGTGCAGTTCAAACCCGTGTTGTTCAAGGGCCAACTGTATTTCCAGACGTATGGTTGTTGACCTGAAAAAGAATAAGGAAATCAACCGAAAATTATTCAAAATGAAATTTCTACTTGGAGCGAACTAGGCTAGAGCCCCGACCCAGGCCCCTACCTGCAGAGGCCCCGGCAGGAAAAGCTGGAGCTGGCGGGACCTGAATGGAGTTAGAAGCTTTCGCTGTTCCGCAGGCCTGGACGCTCTCATTGTCACCCAGCTGAGATGCACTTGGGGATTTTCTAAGAGAAACCGGAGAAGCCAGGGGGCTGCGCAGGCACAGCCCGCAGCGGGGCGACCTGGCTGGAGGGGCCGCGCCTCGGCCTCGCTCCTGCCGCGCCCCGGGGCCCGCGAAGGGCTCCCGCGACAGCATGTGCGTGGCCCTGTGTCATCAGACATTGCGAAAATTAGACAGCTCAGCTGTCGTCAGTTCCGAACAGTCTCTCAGGCTGACTTTAACTCCTGCCTGGTGGCGCTGGGCGGGGCCACAGGACCGGTTCCTGCGCCCGCGGTCAGCAGCGGAGACGCGCAGCGAGACATTCCCGGGAGGCGTCCCAGACCACGACGGCCACCAGGAGCTGAGCGTGAGGAAGTGACTGTGACCCACTAAACTCAAACCAGATGAGTCCCCACCTCCCGTCAGGGTCCCAGCGATGTGCCATTCAAGCCCTGCAAGGTGACCAACCAACATTTTAACATGGCTCTAAAATGTGTTTTCAGAGACAGGCACGAGAAACTTGGACACAAACAAAAAGCAAAACGCTTATTCAAAACTTATTAAAGCCTAAGAGCTGCTCGGCGCTGGACTCGCCCCCGGGGCCGTGGTCGCGGGGCCCTGCGCGGGGGCGGCCCGGCCTGGCCGTGGGGGCAGCGCGACCCCGCGGGGCCCTGCGAGCCCCCAGCGCCACGCGCCACGCTGCTGGCTGGGACGACACTGACTCACCGGCGCTGAGTTCTCGCTGGCGGAGGACGGGGCGCCGCACTTCGCCTGCTTGGCGGGCCGCCTGACCCAGCAGCGCCTCTTCCGGCCCGACCCCTGCGACGTGGGCCTGGTGCGGGTGCCCCAGCGCAGCGTCTTCCCGGCGCACACGGGCGCGCGCGCTGCCCACAGCCGGTTCTTCCACTCGCTCTTCACCCAGAACAAGCAGCTGCAGCGTGTGGAGCTGTCCCTGGAGGCGCTGGCGCCTGGTGGCCTGCAGCAGATTCTCAGCTTCATCTACACGCCCGAGCTGCTGGTCAACGCAGCCAGCGCCCACGAGGTGCTCAGTGCCGCCTCCTTGCTGCAGATAGCCGGCATCGCCGCGTCCCGCCAGGAACTGCTGGACGCCCGCTCCCTAGGCCCACCGGTCCCGGCACTGTGGCCCTGGCCCAGCCGGCTGCCAGCTGCACCCCAGCTGTGCCACCCTACTACTGTGACATCAAGCAGGAGGCGGACACCCCAGGCCTGCCCAAGATCTGTGCCCGCGAGGGTCCTGACCCCTACTCAGTGCACGTGGAGGACGGGCAGGGACCACTGGTGGCACAGTGCCTGCCACTATTGGGCCAGCCCAGCCCTTCTTCAAAGAGGAGAAGGAGGGTGCTGTCGAGGAGGCCGGCAGGCCCCCGGCCAGCTTGTGTAAGCTGGAGGGTGGGGAGGAGTTGGAGGAAGAGCTTGGGGGTTCTGGCACCTACAGCCGCCAGGAGCAGCCCCAGATCATTGTGGAGGTGAACCTCAACAACCAGACACTGCACGTGTCCACTGGCCGAGGGGAAGCCAGGCCCTGGGACGAGCCGGCCACCATGATGCTGGGCCGGGAGGATGCACTGCAGAGACACTCAGAGGAGGAGGAGGAGGAGGAGGAGGAAGAAGAGGATGAGGAAGAGGAGGATGGTGGCAGTGGAGGAGAGGAGGAGGAGGATCAAGAAAGTGGCAGTGAGGGAGAAGAGGAAGAGGAGGAAGAGGAAGGGCACAGTGAGCAGGAGGAAGAGGAAGAAGAGGAGGAGGAGGAAGGGCCCAGTGAGCAGGATCAAGAGAGCTCTGAGGAGGAGGAAGCAGAGGAGGGGGAAGCTGGCAGCATGCAGGGGCCACCAGGGCGCCGGGGCAGCCGTGCTGACCCCCCTCCCCACAGTCGCATGGCCACGCGGTCCCGGGAGAATGCCTGGCGCCAAGGCACCTCTGAGCCTGAGGAGGCTGGGCCATGTAGTGGGAAGCGACCCAAGCTGTCCCCCAGAGTGGCCTCTGCACCAGTCCGAGGGCCTCCAGCCACTGATGGGCGGGGGGCCAACGTGAGGCTGGAGGAGAAGCAGCACCACCCGTGCCAGAAGTGCCCACGAGTTTTCAACAACCGCTGGTACCTGGAGAAACACATGAATGTGACCCACAGCCACATGCAGATCTGTGACCAGTGCGGCAAGCGCTTCCTGCTAGAGAGTGAGCGGCTGCTGCAGCGGCAGACGGACTGCGAGCGCAACATCCAGTGTGTGACGTGTGGCAAAGCTTTCAAGAAGCTCTGGTCCCTCCATGAGCACAAGAAGATTGTGCATGGGTATGCAGAGAAGTTCTCATGTGAGATCTGTGAGTTCTATACCATGGCCCATGTTTCACACATGGTTGCCCACACCAAGGACATGCCCTCCACCTGTGAAGCCTGCGAGAAGTCTTTCAAGCGCAGCATGTCCCTCGAGGTGCACTCACTGCAGCGCTCCGGGGAGAAGCCATTCAGATGTGACAACTGCAGCGAGCGTTTCCAGTACAAGTGCCAGCTGCCCTCACACGTGAGCATCCACACTGGCCACAAGCAGCTCCTGTGCCAGTGGTGTGGCCAGGACTTCAACATGAAGCAGTGCTTTGATGAGCACACGAAGACCCACACAGGGGAGAGGCCGGACATCTGCGACATCTGCGGCAGGAGCTTCCCCAGCCCGCCCAGCGTGAAGCGGCGCCGGCGCCGCACACGGGGAGAAGCCGGAGCCTTGCGACGTGTGCGGCCCGCGCTGCCGCTGCTCCGACGTGCTCGAGGCCCACAAGGAGAAATGCTTCCTTGTCAGCCGCCCGCGGGCCGGCGACCGCCCGCCCCGCCCCGGGCCTGCCCCCCGCCCAGCCTCAGGCCCGCGCTGCCCCTGCTCCCCGGGCTCCCCCAGACCCCGCCGCCCCGCCGCCCCTCGTCTCCACCGCTGCCGGCACTGGCGGGGCATGAACGCCACCAACTAGCTGCTGAGCTACACCTGCTGCGACCTGGAGCCCAGGGCCCGCTCCGGGGGGGACCCCGCTGCCCTCCCCCCTTGCTGGGGGGCAGCAGCTCGGGCCTGGGCCGCCGCCCCCTCCTCCAGAGGTGGCTGGATGTGCTCCGCCTGAGACCCCGACCCGGGGGGCGCGGGCCGGCAGCCCCCAGAGCCGGTGGAGGACGCCTCCCTCGCAAGTGCCCCCCTTCTGCGGCTCCCTGAAGCCTTTACTTTTTGGGTTTTTTTTGGAAGTGAAGGAAAAAGAAAAGAGAGGAAACTGTTTGCAGCACCCCTCCAGGCGAGGGGGGTGCTGGAGGCGGCAGGTCCGGCGGGGACGGAGGGGCCCGGGGCAGGTGTAGTGGCCGGTCACGCTGCTGAGGCCGGAGCCGGAGAGGGTTGGTCAGGCCCAGCCTGGAGCGGCCTCAGCGGTTTAGCCCCACGTGCTCGTGCCCCTAATTTGCTCCTTCTTCTTGCAGGGTTTGGGGAGAAGTTGGGGTGCCGCCCCGTAGAAGAGTTGTGGACCCAGTCTGAGGGCTGTGGACACCCCGCCAGGGCTTGAGACTGGACACTGGCGGGTGCGGGTGCGGAGCGTTGAGCAGCGGGAACTGCAGACCTGGCTCTGCACCAAGTAGTGTGGGGGAGGCAGGGGCTGGACCCCAGGGGCTTGCTTTCCCCACCCACATCCCTGCCGGCAGGCCCGGGGGCCCCCAACCTGCACCAGGCTGCACCGTGGGTCTTGAGTCCTGGCGATGTCCCCGGAAGCTGCTAGGCCTTGGTGCTGTGGGCCAGGCCCTAGGTGGGCAGACAGGTGCCTCCCTCGGCACCAGCTCCCAGGGGCTGGAGTCAAGGAACCCCTGCAGACAGGCTAGACCCCAGGGGCAGGGGCCAAGAGGAGGCTTGGACAAGTGTTTTGGGGTTTCAAGGTGCTCTCGGTGGGACAGGGGGCAGGGCTGCTGCTCACAGAGCACCTCCGCCCCTCACCAGCTACCCTGGCACGTGTTTCACACCAGAAGGAGACGTGTGTGTCTGTGTCCGTCTCTGCTCCCCTGTGGCCGCACTAGGGCAGCCACAGCCTGTCCCTGACCGGCTCCAGCATCCTGGCTCCTCCCGGGCCTCTGCACAGGTGGGTGGGCCGCTCACAGCACTGCTGGTGAGAGAAACCCCTGGGGACAGGGGACCCCAGCCTGTGCCCAGTGCTTGCCCTCATGAGGCCTGCACTAATAGGAAATCCTATTTTGTTGTCATTTAATGTCTTCATTCCTGCTTTTAAGATGGAGTGGAAGGTTCCGTAAACTACATGTTTCCTAGTTAAGCTCTTTCCTCTTGTGTTTATACAGTTTTGTTTGTTATACTTTTTGCACCTTAAACTCCCACTACTCCCCCACGCTACCACCTTCCCAGCGTGGCCGGGGTGGGAAGAGGCCTGGGCCCAAGGGGCATAGTTGGGGGTGCTGAACCCTTCTGACCTCCTTGTGAGGCCCATGGCCCTGGGGCAGGGGGCTGGGGACATTTTAATCATCAATAAATGAAGCACTTTATTCTGAAAAAAAAAAAAAGCTTAAATATGCCATTATCACTATAATTGAAAGATGTTTTGGAACATAATTATATATTCCTGATTTGGGCATATATAAAAAGGACTTTATTTTCTCATCTTTAAATTTATTAAAAAGCTTAGAGGAAATCCACATATAAAATTAATGGCATATGAAACAAAAGTGACAAATAGAAGCAAAGAAATTGATAAAAATTGTTCTAACATCAAGAAGGAAATTGTAACCAAAACAAATTTCAGATCATACCAAAAGCAATAATTCATTAAACAGGAAAAAAATAGATCAATAGTAGAAGTAATGAGTTATGATGAATAGGCTCTTGTGTTGGGTGATAATTCAATTGGTGAAGAGGAATCAATCACGATTCATTGGAAAAATATTTAAATTTTTTGTTGATTTAACACAAAATGGTGGCATCAACATAAATAACAAAAAACTCCTAATACACTATACACATAGAGGGATATCCATGACAAATCTGTTAATAAGTTCTGTCAAAGTAAAGGATACTCAACATTAGCTACTGCACAAGAAAACCTGAATTGACCAGTAATAAAGAAAGAATTTACTGTATGAATAAATATTAAAAAGAAGAGGGAACAAATTAATTTCTAATGATTTAAAACCCTCATTTAGTTTGCCTGTTTCACAAACAAGAAAATTCAAAATTAACATGCAGAAATGATTAACTCAATATCCTTCAATAAATACAAATTACAACCAGTTAGAAAATATACTAAACAGGAATTTACAATAGCAAAAAGAAAATCTACTTGGAAATAACAAGAAATAGGTAAGATCTATATGAAATAAAAACTTTAAAATGTTATTAATACTATTGGACACATAATAAATGTCCTGAGCAAATAATAAGGCATAGCATATTCTTGGAATGGAAACATCATAAATGCCATTTTTCCTTTACTCTATAAATAGCTCATAAATTAAAAAATCCCAATAAAATAATGAGGTGTTTTAAGTAGATAAGCTGATCCTAAAAATCATATGTAGAAATAAACAAGCAAAATAGTCAAAAAATTTCTGGGAAAAAAAAAGTAATAATGGGTCAGCCCAGCCAAATATTGACATTTTACAATTAATCACTGAAATAGTAGGATATTGATAAATAGATAAATGGGACAGAATATAAAATCCATAAATAAATCCACACATAAATGAAAATGTAGTATATGAAAAGGACAGCACTTCAAATTAGTGCAGAAAAGATGCTTCTGAAATAACTGGATAACCATCTGGAGGAAAACATGAATTTGAATTCACACCTCACTAGGCAATATTGAAAAGCAGATGGAAAAAGGAAACAAAAAAACAGAAGATGAATTCACACTTCACATCTTATACCAGGATAAATTTAATATGGATTTAAATTTTTAATATAAAAAATTAAATTATGAAAGTGTTAAAAGACTTTATGGGAAAAATTTTTAATAATCTTAGTATTGGCTGGGTGCAATGGCTCACACCTGTAATCCTAGCACTTTGGGAGGCCAAGGTGTTAGGATGGCTTGAGGCCAGGAGTTCAAGACCAGCCTGAGCAACATACTGAGACCCCATCTCTACAAAATTTAAAAAAAAAAAAAAAAACTTAGCCAGGTGTGATGTTGCACTCCTGTAGTCCCAGCTACTCAGGAGCCTGAGGCAGGAGGATCCCTGTGTTTGGGGCTGCAGTGAGCTATGATACACCCCTGCACTCTAGCCCAGGCAACAGAGTGAGAAACTGTCTCAAAAATAACAACAATAATAATCTTGGTATAAAGAATATCTTTTTAACTATGAAACACAACAGACACCATAAAGGAAAAGATTGATTCATTCAACAGTATACAAATTTCTTAAAGTCCCTGAAGCAAACCAACGCAAGTAAAACTAAATGACAAATGAAAAAATACATTTGCAACTCACATCACTAACAAAGAGCTAATCTGGCCTAATATATAAAGTGCTCCTTGTAAATAAAAAGGAAAAAATAATGTAACCCAATAAAAAAAGAGAAATGGATACGGGGGGAGCAAAATTCCTCCAAAAGAATATGAAGATAGATTTTAAACATACAGAGGATGTTGAAATCCACTTATAACACGAGGAATGAAGATTAAAATTTCAATGGGATACCTTTTGTTTTTTTTACCTACAGGATTGCAAATGACAAAAAATTGATTCTTATGGTGGGAAGAGTGTGACAAAATGTACAATTACATTAACACATTGTTGGTGGACATGTCAATTAGTACTTCAGTGGAAGGCAGTCACGTGTCCATCAAACTCTCAAAGCTCACATCCTTGTAGCCAACAATTCTTACTTGCAGGAATTTAACCTGCAGCTATACTCATGTGGATGTTATACATTTTATATGTATGTTATAATGGGAAAAATTTGGAAAGGATCTACATGACCACTAATTGGAGACCAATTAGTTAAATCACAACCATGGATACCGTGGATACCATACAGTCGCAGAAACAAGGAGGAGGTTCCTCATGATAGGAAATGATCTCCAAGAGATATTTTCAAATAGATGAAAAAAGCAAAGTACAATGGTATCTACGATGTACTAGAATTTTTTTCCAAAAAAAAAAAAATGACGAAAAGTATATATGCCTTAATATACAGAGACTATCTCTGGGAAGATACACAGGAAACGAGAAACATCGGTCACCTCTGGGAGGCATCATGACGGGGGGCTGGAATAGCAGGAGCCCTATTCATTGGGTCTTCTTTGATAGCTTTGATCTTTCAACTACAGAGTGCATTGTCTACTGAAGGAGTAAACGTTAAAGAAAATAAGCAAATAAGAAACAAGTAAATGCAGCCCCCTCTGGAGAGCAGAGGAGGAGTCAAGACCTTGCCTGGGGGGAGCAGGAAGAGGAAGCCTGGAGGTGATGGCAAAGGCAGCCAGGCAGGGGCGTCGCACATCCAGCCAGAGAGAGAGGCCTCCAGCGGTGGAAGAGGTGAAGGTTCCTGGGGATCTGGAACCTGACGACTCCAAAGGCCATGGGGGTGGGACCCGAGGGTGGGTTTCCAACTATTTCACTGGTAAGGGCTGAGACAAAAGCTTGAGTTGTTTTGTCATCATCATTATTATTATTTGACTATTACTATTAGGACCCACATTCCCACTTCTTATCTGCAGAAAATGGGTTCTCTACATTCAGGAATTCCCTCCCATCCCCATCATCTGGAGCCCGACTTTCTTAACACTGCTGTTTCCCAGTCACTTCCCTTCGTGCAAACTTTATGGCAGCTCCAGGCTACGCTTGCACCGTCCTTGTTGGCGGTGAGACCAGGCCTGGGCCGAGCTCCCTGAGAGAAGGGAGGCTCTGTCTGTCTGAACTATATTTTCCACGCCTTGCAAAGTTCCTGGCATGCACGTGGGATTCATAAAATAGTCACTGAAAACACAGATGAATAATCCCAAACACCTTGTGTGCTTCACCCTCCCACCTTGCTCCTGCCCCCTTTATCTGGTGCTCCTCGTGTGCGCGCCCTGGTTCGCGGCGCCTGCTTTCCCCAGCACGTCATTCAGGAACGGCATGTCAATATCGGACCAGCAGCAGCAGCAGCGTCACCACTGTTGCCTGTGCCACCGTTTATGGGCCACCACCTTTGTGTCAGTAATGTTACCTTGGATTCCTGGGGGCTTTGAGTGACTACAAGACCATCTCTGAGGACACCATGTCACTGTGTCAGTGAAGAGACACAGGAAAGAGCAAGGGAGTTCAGCACAGCTGGCAGTGTCACTGGGTCTGGGCAGGTGACTTAATCCTAAACCAGCCCTAGTTCCTGCCTCAAAACGGTTGGCTCAGAATCCAGTTTGCCCAGGGCAAGCATAGCCAAGACCAGCCAGGGCTACAGTCATCCTGCCACCCCCGAGATTTTGCACAAATCTGCTTGAAGAAGTTCCTCTTAAAGTGTCATCCACCAACCAGCTCACCCAGAATCATCTGAGGCGCTTGTGGAAAACGCAGATCGTGGGGCCTCGCCCCAAACCTCCTGCAGCAGACTGCCTGCCCTGGGCCTGCTGAGTCGAGTCTAAACACACAGCAAATTCTAACGCAGACAGCTGGGAAACACACTCCAATAAACATGGTCCTAGGAAGCCCATATCCTGTGATTTTTATTTTTTAATTTTGAAATAATTTTAAATTTTAGAGAAGAGATTCATAAATAATACAAAAAACTCTCTTATCCCCTTCACTCAGCAACTATTCACATTTTGCCACATTTGCTTTCTGCCTCTGTCTCTGTCTTTATCTCTCGATCTCTCTCCCTCTCTCTCAATATGTCTCTCTCCTCCGCCCCTCTACATATATGGTGTCAACCTTAAATAATTGAAAGGATCAGAACACAGTTTAAAAGGGTTTATTAAAGCACAAAGCTGAGAATAGCCATTCAGGTAACACAGACTCCAAAGAAATGGGGTCAGTACTCTGAAGTTTAAAGTTAAGGTCTTGCTTATATAGGCAGAAAACAAAGGAATTTAGTGGGATTGTGACAGAAGGGCCTGAAAAAGATCAAAATGTATTACAAGTTGTCTCTTTAAACCCTGCCCCTACTCTTTTTGGGAATTAAAACCTGCGTTCCTGCCCAAGGCCAGTAGTCAGAGGGGCAGGGAGTGTCCTTTGTTCTTTGCACCACAAGAGACAGCCCAACTGAACTGCCGGGCAGAGGTCAGGACCGTCTTCACCCAAGGTGCTACAGCTACACAGCCATAGCCCAACGCTGAAAACTCCTTTTAAAGGCTCTGTATTTCTGCTTATAGGAGGACAATGATTGTTTAAGAGGAAAGTCTGCGATCCTCCTCATTTGCCAGCAAATTAATAAACTTCTCTTTCCTTTTCCTTAAACCACTTGTCCTCATTCTTCTGATGCAGCCTTGGGGACAGGTGTGAACTTTTCCTAACAGTATTGTGACATTTTCTATACAGGCTTGTTTATGAGTTACAGCAATTTAATTAGTTACCGTTTGTTTTCTTTTCCTTTCCAACTTAAAAGACTGTATTTAACATTCCATCTTAGACAATGTGATAGTCATGAAGTGTCTGGATGAGAGTCATGAAGACTTTGGGAAGTTAATCAGGAAAGAGGGAAGGGGTCTTCCTTGTCACCCTTCAGTCATTTACAACATTTTACATAACAATGTAGGTAAGGAAACAGCTAATCTATAAACAAGCAGAGAAATAAAAGTTACAGCTGCCTGTTGTGGCTCATAATATTTTAAAGTTTCAACAGCTTAGATTTTTAATTACTTATTTTCACAATATGTATAATAAAATTTTGTGATTTCTTCCTGAACCATTTGAAAGTGAGTTGCAGAGCCACCATTCCCCATCCCCCTAAATATTCCAGCATTTCTTTCCTAAGAACAAGGATGTTCTTTCACATATAACAGAATAATTTTCAAACTCAGGAAATTTCAAATAGATACAATTATCTACTCTACAATCCATATACCAGGTTCTTCAATTATCCAGTAATGTCCTCTGTAGCAATTTTCCCCAACGCAGAATCCAATCCAGGCTACACATCTCATTTACTGGTCACGTCTCTTTAGTGGGGACGATTCCTCAGCCCCCTGCCTTTCCTGACATGGCCACGTGAGAACGCAGGGCAGAGGTGCTGCAGCGCATGCTCTGATTGGGTTGTCTGCTGTTTCCTCCTGCAGAGACCCTCCAGAGCAGCTGGGAGGACAGAAGATTGACACGCAGAGGACAAGGACTAAAATCCAAGACTCTGAGCCTGAAGATATCTCTCTGTGGTGGTCACAGCTGTCCATGGTGCCAGAGCAGTGGACACGCGGACCTGCTGGCGGCTGGCCGGTGTGTGCAGACACCAGGCTATCCCAGCACCCGCTGCCCAGACAGCTCCGGGAGAGACAAGGTTGCCAAACGCTTCCTTCTCATGAATAATTCAGCCTCCCAGACTCCAGTTCATGATCTTAAGGAGAGCCCATTTCAGCTCCACTGGAAGCCGAGGATCTTCCCCCTTCCTTTCATGGCTATAAGGACAATCGCTGCAGCCGGTAGCTGTCTGCCCACCCCATGCACCCCCAACCCCCAACCCACTTCTTTTTTTCCCCTTCTCCACTTCTACCTTTGTTGCTATTTTCCTCGCATTTTCACTTCAAGACCAAAGCAGTGGGACTCTCTCCTAAAAACTGTTGCTCCTGGCCTTTGCACAGGCCCTTAAAGATAAGCATGTCCCTGTTACTGAAAGTTCAGTACTTGTCCCTGAGGCCAAATGAAGAATGAGGACAATTGGTTTGAGGAAAAGGAAGGAGAAGTTTATTAATTTGCCGGCAACTGGGGAGGGTGGCACTCTCATCCTAAAGTCTCAAAGAATCATCATCCTCCTTTAAGCAGAAACACAGAGCTCTTAAGGGGCTTTTCAGCTTCAGGCTGTTGCTGTTTAATCACAGCGTCTCCAGTGAGGACGGTGACCTCTGTCCAGACAATTCTGCTGAGCCATCTCCTGTGGGTTAAGATACAGAGAACAAAGAACATTTTTCTACCCCTTTGATTACTGGCCTCCAGCAGGAATGCAGGTTTTAATTCCCAAAAATGGCAAGGCATTTTAAACGGTGTGAGCTAAAATGAAATCTGTAGACTCCCTCCACCCCTCCTACCTGCTGACAGAATAGATCCCCTCTTGGCCAAGGGGATACCCTAAAACTGAGCTGGTGGCCATGAGAAGAGAGGTCAGACCTGACTCATCATGCCCCCTTCCCTTCTCGGGGACATCCTCTGTAGCTCATTGACAGGCCTAAGGCTGCCCAGGACAAGCCTGCAGGGCCTCAACTGACACAAGTACAGAGCCAGTAGCTTATCTTTGATTAACAGACTTTCTTCTCTTAACTTAAAACATTCCAAGCCTTCAGACAAAGCTTCATTTCTTTAACCAATTACAAGTCAAAGAGTCTTTAAACCCACCAGTAACCTGTGAGCCCCCACTTTGAGATGTCCCACTTTTTCAAGCCAAACCAATGTATGCCTTCCATGTATTGATTTATGACTTTACCTGTAATTCCTGTCTCCCTAAAATGTATAAAACCAAACTGTAACGCAGCCACAGCGAGTCCACTTGCTCAAGACTTCTTGGGCGTGGCTCTAGGTCATGGGCCTCAAATTTGGCTCAGAATAAACCTCTTTAAATTATTTTACAGAGTCTGGCTTCTTTTCCATTGACAAGAGACAACTTGTAAAACATTTTGCCCTTTTTCAGACCCTTACTTCTGCTACATCCCCAGATTTGGTGGGAGGATCAAGTTCCAGCTGCCAGCTGCCATTACCAATGGTTTCAGAAGACAGCAGGTGACAAAGGAGCCACTCATTCAAGGAGCTGCTGCAGGGGACCTTCCAGGGAAATCACAGGGTCCTGGAGGTAGGTTTCTGGGAAGCCAACACAGCTTAAGCTTCTGGCCAGAACCTGGGAGGAGCTTGAGCAATGCATTAACATAGTCATGTTTGGGGAAATTTTTGCAAAAGTAAGATATTTTGTATTTTTCCCTTATGTTGGGCCACAGAAACTGACACCCCGCAATACAGTACTTGGGCATGCTGAGTGCTTTGAACTGAAGAAAACTGAAAGACCTCAGAAATAGGCCTTAGAGCCAGGTCTCTCTGACCTTCCCCCGACACTCCAATTCCCTCTGGCCCCCACTGTGTCCTCCTTTCCTGCACCTGGAGGAACCTGCTCCAGAATTTCCTTATCTGACTAAGAAAGCTTCCTTCCAAAAGAAATGCGATTGTCTTAAGACCCCCTCCCTAGGAATCTCATCAAATAACCAGGAAAGATGAATGAAAGAACGAAAGTCATCACCAGGCCCAGACAGACTTTCCACCTACCAGAGACGACCTGCAGGACTTCACCTGCACAGTCAGACGGCCTTCGCTCCCAGCGCAGTTCTCCTCCCCTGCCCACCACCTCCGCGGGGCTCAGAGGATCCCTGTCAGTTACCCACGTGGCCCAGGCCCTGCCCTGTGGAGGAGGGTGTGCAGGCGCCTGGCCCCCACGGGGCACTCGCTCCTGCAACTGCCCCTTGCTGTGCCTGGTGAATAAGCCTGTGTGCCTTTTGCTCCTTTTAATCTGACTTTTATCAGTTCATTTTCAGTGAATCTTCAGAGGGAGAAGTGTAACCGGCCCCCACTGAACAAACCTCAATGACCCCTATATAATCCTCTCCCTTCACTACTTGACCTTTGGAGTTGTTTCCCAGAAATGGTGGGTTTTCTGCAGGACAAAGGAACGGAGATTCTGAAGGCCCCTGGGCAGACTTCCTGATGCCAGGACCCACTGTCCCCCACACGCTGCCCCCAGTGCCCGTGGCCCCTTGCCAGGTACACCACACCCGCCGGCCTCTGAATGCCGGGGCCTCCCCCAGCTGGGGGTGGATTTGAGGCAGCTTCTCCCCTTCCCCCGACAAGACAAGACATCTGTCACATGGAAAACTGCGTTCTTCCCTGGCAGTCCTCCCTGTCTCAGTACTGCAATGGGCAACCGGACCTAGACTGACACCGCCTTGTGGTTTCAACAGCAGAAGGGGAAGCTTGCCCTCTTCGACCCTACGCTGAAAAAGGGCCACCAAATTTTATAAGCTATGACACCTCAAAACTATTAGTCACCTGAATGTATTACATATTTATATACTTACACTAGATACATATATACTACATACATATATATTATATACCATATATTAACATTATATGCTTGCATATACAGTATGTATGTGTATGTATATAATAATAAAGAATCCTCCAATGAGTTCTTTCAAGGAAAATAAAGATTTAAATAAAGACTATTATTTTTTACATTTTGATTTGTTTTCAAACAGGGGCTGAAGGTGGGAGGAGCAGCCTTGCAAGAATAACAGGAAAATACCCACCCCACCCCCCACCCCCCCCTCCCCCGTTTCCCCAGCACCAGTTACAGACCACTCCTGCGGGTTCTCTCGCTAAGGAACCTGCAGTTCTGTTTCGCACAACCTCTGAAGAAAGCTGAATGAACAGAAAAGAGACGTAACTCTCCCTCTTTCAAACTGGTTTTTGAGAATCTGCTTTACCAGAGTTCCTGAGTAAACAGCAGGAGAAGAGCTCCAGCCTCAACCACGTCTCAGGATGAGGACGGAGTCGCATCTCCTGTGAAAATCCCTTCTGCAAGGAAAGGCAGGAAACCAAGTCTTGGACTTTGACATCCTTGCAGTTTTTGTCATCCACCTGCTGCCGCTTTTGTTCTCCACCGACGGCCATCACTGTTTTCTTCTCTCTTCATCCCCCTTAAAATCAGCAGCCACCCGGCCTCGCTGCTGGAGCCTCTCCTCTTTCTTTGGGCTGCCACGTGTCTCCCTGCCCTCTGCCCCCCTCTTCTCTCTTTCTCCCTTTCTCTCTCTCTCTCATTCCCACCGTCCTTCTAAAAGACAAAATAAATTTTACTTTTTTGTTTAATCTCTGAGTGAGAAATCTTCCTCCACCCGCACCGTGAGCACCTGCCAAGCTTTCCACCCTAACAGAAGGAAAACCAAGCTGAAGGCCTATTAGCAACTCGCCCCGAATCTTCTGAGCAAAGTTCCAGACTGAAGGAAGCTTTTATCCTTTTCTTTTTTGGTTGTTTTGTTATTGTTGTTGTTAGGTTTTTTTTGGGGGGGTGTTGTTTGTTTGTTTTTTAACATTACTAGATTCTTCCTGGTTTTTCTAATCCAAAACTTCCTTCTCTGGCTTTCTCTTTATGGGACACGGCATAAACCCCACGGTCAGGGTGGTGCCTAGGCATGCAGTTGAAATACAGCTGAAATGCACAGTCTTCGGCCGAAGGAAGAGACGGAAAAATAGAACTAACCCAAGGCATGGCTTAGAAATACCATATACACACAGCATGCTGTTGGTCCCATTTTTCATATCCATTTCTGGAATGTTAAATCAAGGAACAAATATTGTTCAAGTTAACTGTCTTCCAACCTAAAATGACGTTCATTTTGTCCTATTCTCCAACATGCTGCCTCACTCAAGAAAATAAAAATCATTTTCATCCTCAGTTACTCCATTTAAAATATTCTCTTCCTAACTAAATTGATCAAGTGTTAAATAAAGCTGTTTTCCAACATTTCTAGAATAATCCAAAGAAAAATTTTGTGTCTCTTCACTATACCTTTTCTTAGAAGAATTTGTAGGCTATGAGCAAGTTATTCTCATTGCTCCCCTTTCTATGGAGAGCTTATGTTTGCTAGGCTAGGTAACAAAACCAATGGGATAGTGAAAACCCAGGCAAGAACAAGACCCTAAGAAGTTACACAGAAAGGCCTCCCCATTCTGGGGTAGCCTACAAGCCATGCTGCCTCCCCCTCCCACGAGAATCTCAAAGCTTGACAGGACCGAGAGCAACATAGGACCTTCCCAGAGCCGAGCTGAAGGTCCAGAATCTGCTGCTGCCGTCCAAATGCAAACCTTTGGCGCTCCAGGGCCAATGTTATGTGAAAGACAACTGGACACTTGAGCAGCGTCTGAGGAAGTCGTCGTCTGCTCTATTTCTACAAGAGAGAGGAGAACCGGAAATAACAAGGGCAGCTGGCATTTACTGAGCAAGGCGCTATGCTGCACTAAGTGTTTTTCATACATTCTCATCGGACCCTCAAAACAAAATCCCAGGGAACTATTACTAAAAAAAAGAAGAAGAAAATAACAAGTGTTGCTAAGGATGTGGAGACATTGGAACCCTTGTGCATTGCTGGTAGGAATGTAGAATGGTGTAGTTGCTGTAGAAAACAATATGGTAGATTCTCTAAAAATGAAACATTGAATTACCATATGACCGGCCCAGCAATTCTGCTCCTGGGTATATACCTAAAAGAACTGAAAACAGAGACTTGAACACATGCTGTTACACCCAGGTTCGTAGCAGCGTTATTCACAGTAGCCAAAAGATGGAAACAGCCTAAGTGTCCATCCACGGATAAATAAAATGTGCTGTGTCCATACAGTGGAGCATGAGTCAGCTTTACAAAGGAAGGAAATTCTGACACGTACTACACCCTGGATGAATCTTGAAGATGTTTCATTAAGCAAGATAAGCCAGTCACAAAAGGACAAATATTGTGTGATTCCACTTGTATAAGGTACTTAAGAGTAGTCAGATCCACACAGACAGAAAGTGGAGTGGGGGCTGCCAGGGGCTGGGGAGGGGGAGATGGGAGTTGGTGCTCACTGGGTACGGAGTTTCAGTTTGGGGAGATGAACAGAGTCCTGTGGATGGATAGTGATGACCGTGTACAATGGGAATGTACTAAATGCCACTGAACTGTATGCTTAAAAGCACTAAAATGATAAATTTTATGTAATGTTTATTGAAACACAATAAAAAACAAATCCCATGAGTGAGGTGCTATTATCTTGCAGCTGTGGCAACTGAGGCAAAAAGGTTGAGCTGCAAGTCGGAGGAAGAGCCCACATTCTCACCAGGCAGCTGGACTCTAAGTGGGCTCTACCCACCACCGCATATATTACGTCATGAACCATCTAACACCAGCCGTCACCATCCACCTGTGCCATGTGCTATAGACCATCTACTCGGAAACCACCCTTGCTCCGGGCACTCAGGGATCCCAAGTCACCTGAAAGAGTTAACGTGGCCTTCCCAGGGTAGCTAGTTCCAACCAGAGGCTAATCCACTACCCCACGTCAGTTGTAATGTAGCCACAAATTAGTACTTGTCTCACTCTTATCTATAACATGAAATGGAATTTGAACCCAGAACTTACAAAACTAGAGTAAATTCTAAGAATTCTTCAGTCAATTTCCTGATTTCCTGGGCTTCAGTGAGGAGGCAGGTGCCAGTCCTGTCATTTCCAACTCGGTCTTTCCACTGGACGCATCTGCCCCAGAGCCCTCTGGTGGCTGCCCAGAGGTGTTACGGGGCAAAGAACCCAAGTGAAACAATCATCAGAAAGCCACAGAAACGCAATGGTTTCATCCCTGATGGAACAGTCATCCCAAGGCCATTTAGAACTTGGTCATCTTCAAGGGTCACCAAGCACTGGATGACTTCATCTGTTTTCCTTGACTAAGCGCTAAGTCCATGTCCCAGTGGTGGCAGTGGCTGAGGTCCCTGCCCTGCACTCCCCCCCACAGCAGCCGTGTCCCTGCCCACGGCCAGGTCTGCTGCTCCCCCCGGCCCACTCTAGCCTAGAGGAGAAGGGGCTGTGCAGGCCTGACGCATCTGTCAAGAGAACCTGTACCCAGCCCAGGGTCACGGCAGGAAGACAGCTAGTTTAAACTGTGGTATTTAAAACCAAATCAAACAGGGAAGGAGTCAAGTGGAGATTGCTGGAAAGCAAACATTACAAACCCTCCAAAACCGGAAGCCCAGAGGCACATTGTCTTTGGGGATAGGCCAGCTCTTTGTTCTTCTAGCAGGTGTGGTGTTTATTTAACTGGAAAAGAGAGGGTGCACACAGGTGTGTGCGTCTGCACGTGGAAGTGGGAAGGTAACAGGTTTCCTACAGCTGGTCCGAATTTCCCCTCTTTCATGTCAGAAAACAGACCAGCACCCTGAGGTCAGTGGTTGAACATGGATGTCATCTTCCTTTTTTATTTGCGTTTCTGGAAAGGCAGGGTAGGAGGGGTACAAATAATCATAGTTAAATGCCTATCCCGACTGGGGAGGCGCCAGGCCAATGGCTCTAAATGTTTTAGGAAACGCGTCTCTGTTGCAGCCCCCGTACACACACACATTCGCACACACATTTGCACAGATATTTCAAGCAAACGATGTTAACCCTTCCTAAATGTAACGTGCTCTGATAGTTTCTATCTTTACACCTAATTTTCAGGTTGAGGTCGAACATACCATAATAACATTCACAAATCCCAGAGGTAGGGCGTGATGGGCTTTTTAAGGGCTCTCTAATCTTTTTTTATGAACAATTTCACTGAGATGTGATTTATATCCCACAAAATTTACCCAATTGAAGTCCACAACTAAATAGTTTTTAGTATATTTCCCGAGTTGTGCAATCACCATCATAATCTAATTTTAGAACATTTTCATCGCCCTCCAAAAAAACACCATATCCCCAATATCTATTCTATTTTACTTAACTTTTTTTCCCCTGGGTACTGATTGACAGTTTTCATAATTTACTTAACTTATTAAAAATGTTGGTCACAACTCACCAAATTCATTTCATTCATGGGTCACAACTGCAAATTGTAAAACTAGTGTAGATGTTTTACTAAAACATCTCATTTATTCCTCACAAGAGTCCTGAAAGAGAGGCGTCACCCATGCCCAGGTCACAGGAGCACCAAGGGGCAGGGAGAAGCACCAACTTTTCCAAGGTCACACCCTCACGGGTGGCAGAACTGAAAGTCAAAGCCAGTCGGCCAGGCTCTCTTGGGAGGGCTTCCAGTGGACTGAGACAGCAAGAGCCACTTCCGTCCCCTGAAGGGCGAATGCTGAGGTCACAAGAGCGAGCTGGCCTCACACAAATCCCTCCACTGCCGGGAGACACTGGTGGTGGTCGGCAGAGGCGGCACATCGCACAAAACAGATCACAGTCGCAAATCCTGCCAGACAACCCGGATTCCTGAGTGAACCGTGTTCAGACCTCATTAATGCAGAACTCGACAATGAAACTCATAACTGGGCTGGGCCGGGATGACATTTACCATAGCAGGACTTAGACGATGACTTGGAGAAGCAAACTAACAACACAAAGCCTTGAGGAAGAATGCTGTGTCAAATTCTGTAAACACAGAGCAGGTGACCATGTTTTAGAAGCTACAAACCATAACAAGTATATACATATTGAAGGGCAGAAGGGGGAGCAGGAGTGACTCCATGACAGGCTGAATCTCCTGACACAGGCCTAAGTTTCGGTTTCCCCAAGACGGGTGGGCCTAAGTCACGAGTTCCTGGGATGGGTCCTCTTCCCGCCCAATGACTCTGCAAAACAGCTGGAAAAGTATTGGGACGTGGAGCACCTTGGAGCCAACCAATCAGGAGACAACTCAATCAAGCCACCTTTGAAGGAGCAAATGAACTAAGGGGGGAGAGGGAATGGTGTGCACAGCGTATGTAACCTACTGAAAAGCATAAAAGCTTAGCTTTTACCCCAGGGCGGGGTCCTAGTTCATAAAGAGACCACTGCGTTGGTGCTCTGGGACTTGGACCCTGGCTCGAGCCAGCCAATAAACTCCTTTGCCTTTTGCAGCCTTGGACTCTGCCACTCTGTTCCTGGGGCCGAACCGGGAACCGGTTCTAACAATATATTTTTATAGCATTAAACTATTGCCGTCAAGTAAAACTTGGAGCAATTTTAAGCAGACATAACATTGAAAACTTCTGTACGAAAACTGCTGACCAGCATGTTGTATGACAATTAAGTGCAGATGGAAAGTTCATGTCTTCTCTTATATCCCAACCCCTCAGATGGTAGGAGGGTATCTGGGGGTGTATTTTCATGTGTGCCTGTATACAGTGTGTTTGGATACATATGTGTATATGATTATGTGTATATGGGCATGTTTGTGTGTGTGTAGTGTGTGTTTGTGTATATGTGTTTAGTTTGTATGTATGAGTGTATGTATACATGTTTGTGTGTGTTTGTATGTGTGTATTTGTGTGAGTGTATGTATGTTTGTATTTGTGTGCATGTTTTGTGTTGCACTTGTGTATGTTTGTGTTTGAGTATGAGTGTGTGTTTATGTTTATGTGTGCTGGTGGCTAAGTATGTGTCTGTGTGAGTGTATGTATATGTACGTGTCTGTGTGTGACTGTGTATGTGTGTGTGACCGTGTGCGCTGCAGCGGCAGCAGAGCGCGCGGGGGCCGAAGCGTCAGGGACGCAGGAGCGGGGAGATGCGGGCCAGCCTCCCTCGCGCTGTGCTGTTCCATAAGCGCGTCTGACTCGCCTGCCCCGTCTGCCCATGGCCTGAGGGTGGCGGAGGAGAGTGCAGGCCGCCGGGGGAGGACGTGCACTAGAAATGAGCCTTTTCCCTTCCAGCCTAGCCCTGTCCTGTGTCTAGACACCCCTAAGTCACTGAAGCCGGTTCCGCGTCGAGGCGCTTCCCGCTCTGTGAGTGGGTCCGTCCACCCTTTCAACGCGCGTCCCGGGCACCTCGCCGCCGCCGCCGCCAGCTGAGAGCACAGGACTGTTTCCTGTTCTCCCAAGACTCCCCGTCTGTCTGGAGTCCAAGATCCTGTCTGTCTATGAACCAACGTTGCCACCCTGGATTCTGGGGACACGCTGGAGTTTGGCCCAGGCCTGTGGGGTGCAGGAACCCTGCAGCCACCCTGAGCACAGCTGCGCCCTGGGCTCGGGAAAGCCGAGCGCACTCTGCCTCCCACCACGCCCAGGGTCGGGACCCGCGTAGTAGCAGGAGGGGACGGGCGCAGGGCGGTGACAGGGGCCGCCTTTCGCCCCGCTCGCTCCGGGACGGGCTTGGCGTCGGGTCACGGCCCCTCCTCCGCTAGGAGGCTCCCCTGCAGCACGGGGTTAAAGGGCACGGCCCGGTCCCCAAACAGAACGGAGCCAGTCTCGGCAGGGCTGAGGGCACAGGACGCTCCGCTGGAAGCCGCGCCGGGCAGGGGCACAGTCCAGGCCGGCAGCAGCCCGCGGCGGGTCCCCAGCACCTGGGCCAGGTGCGTCACTGCCAGGTCTCCACGCGGCTGGGTGCAGGGGCCGATTAGAGGGAAGGCGCAGGGCCGCAGCCAGGGAGGATGCGGGCCGGGCCCCAGCGCCCCACTCCCAGCGCTGGGGGGCGGGGGGGAGGGGCTCCGGGACAAAGGCAGGAAGCTCTTCCCAGGCCTCCCCCTTGGCGATGAGTCTGCTCTGACCCTCCTGCTGCAGAACTCCCCGTTCACGAGGTGCCGTGAGAAACGTCGGAGGAAGCAGTTTGGGCGGTGGGCGGGGACGGCCGCTCCTCCCCGTCCAGCGGGGCAGCATTTCTGGTGCATGTCACTCCCCAGAGCCACACAGCTCCCTTGCAGGGATGTAGCCTGAGATCAACGCCTTGCGTGCTACAGCCCACAAGGCGGCCGACCCTCCCAGTGCGGCCAGGACTCAGGGGCTTCCTGGAATGCAGGATTGTCAGGGCTGAACCCAGGACAAGCTGGTCACTTTACCCACCCTTTCCTTATGCCTCCACTAAGAGACCCAGGCCTTCGAAGGAAACAAACTAAGCTACCCCTGTGGACAGAAGGCATCAAGACCAGCCCTCCAGTTGCAAGACAGACAGACCCAGTCTTGTTTGAAGTTTAGAGGCACGGAGCCTTCCAGACCTGTCCCCAACCAAACCACAGGTGTCAGCCCTGGCCTACATGGCCCCCTGAACTGAGCCGAGCCGAGCCTGGGCGCTGAGCCTCACTCGCCTCCGACCCAGCTGGAGTCGCACCCTCGGCCCACGCAGCCACCGGCTCCGGCTTCCGGATCCCCAGAGCAGCCCTGCCCACAGCTGCCAGTTAGGTGTCCGGGATGGCAGAGACGCCCCGCCCAGGGCGAGGTCCATACGGCAGCACAGTTCTGCGCACCAGGGGTAAAGAACGCTCTTCTGGGGGGTTATCCTTGCTGACATCTCTTAGCCCCCGTGGGGCAGAACGGGGTGAAAGTCAGCACAGTAGGAGGCTGGTGGCTAATTTTGCTTGAGGTGACCAAGGGGGCAGAGGAGGTGTGCAGCGTGCATAGCCAAGGGGACGTGGCGAAGGGCTCCCCTTGGCCTTCCTCGCCTCCCTTCTGGTCACTCAGCCTCCCCCGGGCTAGCCCGGGCCCACTCCTGGAGGCCCCTCCTACCCCAGGTGTGGGTCTTGGCCCTCAGATCCAGGGGATGGAGAGCAGAAGAGGAGAAGTAGAGCTGGGAGGGAGAGGAAAAGGAGGTGGGAGGGTCAGGGGAGAGAAAAGATGGGGCCCCGACATTGCCTCCGTTCCCCTGAGTAGGGATGCAGTGATGACGCCGGCAATTGCGGAAACACCCAGTGGCCAATATCGCTACATCTGTCAGCTACAGCAAGATTCTTCCAACAATCCCAGGGGCCACGCTGCCTTCTGCCCCATTTTCACAAAGAAACTGCCTCAGGGAGGTTAAGCACCTTGCCCAAGGTAACACAGCTAGTCTCTTGTGGTAGGTATACGTGGCTGCTAAGCTCCCAGCAGGTATAATCTGCAGCTTTCTGTCCTTTAAATTTCTGTTTGCATAAACACACAGAGATTCTCCAAGCCCAGGCAGTTTTCTGTCTTCCTGACTGCAAGATCTGCAGGGCTGATCTCCTTTAGAGCAGCCCCTGGCAAGTCAGAACCCCGCGCCTGAGAGCGGGAAGGCTGATTGGCGTTCCCTGCCGGCTGCTCCGAGAGCAACCGAACAGTGCTAGGGTGGCAGCCAGGACCCGCGGGGACGCCTCACAAAGGACAGAAACCTGCAGCCATGCTGGAGACTGTTCTGTGCTCAGAATATTCTGGTGACATGAAAGAGAGGCGTGATTGTGCAAGACTGCTTTCCTAGAGGAGCGCTGAGAGGATCCTTCCCAAGACGCAAGTGATCTTCCAGGCTGAGAAGCTGCAAGGGCAGGTCGATGGCACTCACACAGCCCGAGTTCAGAAAACCCAGGAAAGACAAGAAATGAGCTCTAATCCTTGACTAAAAACAAAAACAACAACAAACCCATACACAGATATATAGGAATCTTAGCAAAAACATTATCTGAGTGCTTATTTTGTGCCAAGCACCATTCAAAGAGCTTTGCATGTATTATCTCATGTAATCTTCACAGCAATCCTGTGGGAGACCATTAATTTGTCAGAAGTGGAAAATGGGGACAGAGGCAGGAATAACTTGTGCCAGGCTCACAGCCAGAAAGCGGCAGAGCCGGGACAGAGACATAAGCAAAGGCGTGTGGGAGGCAGGTCGCAGGTGGAGTTTCTCTTATCTGAAATGCCTGGGACCAGAAGTGCTTCAGATTTCAGATGTTGGGACATTTGCATATACATAATGAGACATCTTGGGGATGGGACCCAAGTCTAAACACAAAATTCATTTATGTTTTATATATACACCTTATACACGTAGCCTGAAGTTAATTTTATACAGTGTTTTTAATCATTTTGTGCATGAAGCAAAGTTGTGACTGTGACCTGTCACGCAAAGTCAGGTGTGGGATTTTCTACTTGTGGTGTCCTCTCAGTGCTCAGAAAGTTTCAGCTTTTAAAGCATTTCAGATTTTGAATTTTCGGATAAGGGATGCTCCACTTGTATACACTTAGGTAACAGACAGTACTGCGCTCCTGTGTGTGACATGTGTGTTTTCCAGGAGTGCTGAGGCACTTCATCTGTCTAGTGCTCCTTGTTTATTCCTGTCCCCATGGCCAAAACAAACAAGCCAAGTACTTGCAAGTCCACGGCTAAGGCTGTTCCTGTCCTGCCACAGTGAAGCAGCCCAACCAACTCCCCTCTTGGCAGGGGCATTTCTGTCCCCTGCACCATGAAGACATGACCGCACCTCCTGGGCTGAGCAGCCACAGAGCCCACGGGGCAGCAAAAGAACCTTGGGGCTATTTCTCTGTAAGTTGCCTTTTGTGGTTTGTAAAAGGAACTTGCATTCCAAGGAAGACAAGAACGCAAATTGGCTGAGTACAGAGACACCTGGATCTTATTCCTCAGCTCCTAAGAGCCACCGGGAGGTCAGGTTTCCCACTTTGTTTTCGACTACAAGATGCCCTGGTGCCTACTTGCCTGGCAGAAGTAAATGAGTGAAGGGGCCAAAAGTTTACTACAAGTGACCTTGGTGTGACTCCTGGTTCTTCCCTAAAACGTAAGGCCTGCTAGAGCATGGAATTGATGAGAATGCAGAGAAGTAACCGCGTGGTCCCTGCTGTCCAGGTGGCACGTTTTTGCTTTATAGAGGGGCACTAAAGACACCCGGGACCCCAAGTCTCTGGCCCAGCTAGAGGGAGGAGCTTGTGATCTGCGGTGGGAAGCAGGGGTTGGCGCTGGGGAATCAGTTTAAACCTTAAAACTGAACAATGTCCTGGGGATCGTGGCAGGGTTGAGCCCTCGCCTCTGCCTTCTGACGAGGGACTCCGCTGACCTTCTGACAGTGTCCCCAGGATTACGCGAGGGCAGAGTTAAGCCTTTGGCAGCAGGCTGGAGCGCACAAGTGCCAGGGACATTCTGTTAACAAAGCACAAAGGGTAGAAGGAAGGAACAAGCCATTCTTGGGTCAGACTGAGCTCCACTGTGTTTATCCAATGTGACAGTTTGTTTCATTAGAAACTCCCTCATCGCCACGACCGTCAAAGACCCCCCAGAGACCAGAACCTGAGTCCTACCGTGGAGCCAGGATCCTGAAATTCTGCCATCAGTGAAGCCTGAACCTCTGGTGAAAACCCAGCTGCCTGGGTCTGCAGGCCGGCGGGGGGGCAGGCCACGTGGCAACATCCTACCCATTCAAGGACTCACTCCTCTCCACGTGTCCAAGCAAAGTGGAAGGAGGGCTCCAGACGCCACTGGAAGGAAGTTTGCTGGGGCTCTAGTGTCACTGATTTACGGAAGCCTTTCAGGGCCAGAATGACACCATCCACCGACCTCCTGCTAATTTATGTTCTCAGGGCTTTTAAATCATGGTGACAGCTCTGCCAGGCGCTCTGATCGGTCAAGGGTGTCCAGGCCCTGCGGGCTGGGAGACCCTCCCAGCACCCTCCCAGCTGCACTGCGGGCTGCCCCCCACCTTCCCCAAACACACCCTCAGCCCCTGCTGCCCTCCCCCTCTGCTCCCTCAGAATCTGCAGAGCAATGACCTTTCCGCTGACTCACAGGCTCCCTTAACTGAAAAAACTACAGAAGTTAGAAAGAAATGATTGACATATGACTCCCCCCTGCCTCCTACTATTGCTAAGCTTCAAAGTAAACACCTGCTACTGTAAACAGAGTAAACAGCAAATCACTAAGATACTGAAATTCCTTTGTTAAACAAATTCTGCCACACCACTGAAGTCTCCAGGGGCTGGAGGAATTTTCCAATTGCCCAAAGCATCTGAGTGCCCGTAATTTCTACCCTAGCTTTAAATGTTAGACCAAACTTTTCAAATGTACGGAAGGAAGGAAGGAAGGAAGGAAGGAAGGAAGGAAGGAAGGAAGGAAGGAAGGAAGGAAGGAAAAGAAAGAGAAAGAAAGACCCCAGCACCCTAGAAAGTGTTAACAGAAAAGAAGCCAGACTCTGTAAAATAATTTTAAAGAGGTTTATTCTGAGCCAAATGTGAGGACCATGACCTGGAGCCACGGCCAAGAAGCCCTGAGCAAGTGGACTCGCCGTGGCTGGGCTACAGTTTGGTTTCATACATTTCAGGGAGACAGGGGCTATAGGGAAAGTCATAAATCAATACGTAGGAGTCATACATCGGTTTGTCCTGAATAGGTGGGACATCTGGAGGGTTGGGGGAGCTTACAGGTTATAGGTGGTTTTAAAGATTCCTTGACTTGTAATTGGTTAAAGACATGAAGCTTTGTCTGAAGGCTTGGAATGTTTTAAGATAAGGAGCTGTTAATCAGAGACAAGACAGAGGACATAGATTTGTTGTGTAAATTAAGGGCCGGCAGGTTTGTCTTGCATACCCTTAGGCCTGTCAATAGGTTACAAAGGATGTCCTCAAGAAGGGGGCTGGGAATGATGAGGCAAGTCTGACCTCCCTCCTCCTGGCAGGCAATTTAATTTTAGGATATGCGCTTGGCCAAGAGGGGCTCCATTCAGTCAGCCAGTGCGGGGTTGGGGAGGAGCCTTAAGATTTTATTTCAGTTCACAAAAGCCTAATTTTTTCTGTGGAGCATCACTGTAGCTTGCTCTCCATAAGGTAGCTCTAGTAAAAAGCACACACACACAAAAAAGCAGGTACAAATAGAAATTAGGCAGGAAATGAAAACCAGGCTGGCAAGAAATTGGAGAAAGGCTTCACAAAGCAATGTGACAAGGAAAAGGGAAACTGGAGGACAATTTCTTCTCTGAGATCAGAGAGCTGCATTCCGCAGCTGAAACTGACATAGGCCCTGCAACTGTCAAACAGCCGGCAAGCATGTATTATGCTCCCACTATATGCCTGGTCTTGTGTTTGGAATTAGATGTCACTTCTGAGTCTATCTGGGCTCTTCTAGAAAAAAATCCACTCATACATTTAAATCATCCAGATTGCTGTGTGGCTTTTCCTGTCCTGCTTGTGACAAAAGGGACTCTGTCTTTGCCACAGGGAGGTCAGAGATGTACTGTGATGCACAGACTGAACTGAAGAAATTTCGGAGTCCTGGGTCTTGGCCGGGATGTGCCCTGACGTGCTTTATGCACAGTGGGCTGTCACGCCCAGTGGGCTGTCACGCCACTGTTTCTCCAAAACTCTAAACAGGAAGCAAGTGTGACTGAGGTCAAAGGGCACAGTGGGGAGCCCAGGCTGCAGGAGGCACTCTGTTCTAGGTACTGGCATTCAGTGGCCTCCTCAGGAGTTTGATTCTGGATTTTATTCTAACATGATCAAAGCAGTAGTTGGGGCTGTGGCATAGTAAAAACGGGGGCTCTGATTAGGACTGTCTGAATTTATTTGCTATTTGGGGAGTCACACATTTGAATAGTTGATAGTTCCAAAACTCTGATGATTCTACGTGCTATTGGAATTAGTAAGAGAAACCTCACACCCAGAATAATTAAATGACCGGGTGTGGGCACTACGGGACTTCAGGCAAAGCAGAGGTCAGCATGAGAAGCCATGGGCTTGGCCTTCTGGGCGACGGGGCCACCTCTGGACAGGAAAAGGCACAGGCAGCGGAACTGCCGCTGTGGCATCTCCCTCTGAGCGAAGACACAAGCGGAGGCGACGCCGGCAGGTTTCCCAGGGCAAGGGACTCACCCAGCGGGGGAGAGTTCGCCTGCGCGAGTGATGGGAGGTGGGGACGGCTGAGCTGACACAGGGGCCACTGAGGAGACACAAGGGGGAAGCGAAGACATCGTGCTAACTTTTTGACAGACATTACTCTGGTGTCAAAGCCCGGAAAGGGCGGGAATGGAGACGGCAGGCAGGCAGGCACGGAGAGCCTCCGGGAGGCCCCTAACATCGAGGCCTGCAGGGCCGGAGACAGACCGTGACGTCCCCAAAGGCGAGCTTGGGTGTCCGGGCGGATGCGGCGGCGGAGGAAGAGCGAGGGTGGCGGGGGTTTAGAGACCCTGTCAGACTGACCCGGGTTTCTCACTGGAGCTTTCCCGGCCGCCGGCGTCGGTGCATCCAAATCCTGCTTCACATCAGAGTCTGATTCCTGCGCGGGGGCGAAGGCCCCGAGTCAAAGCCGCTGGAGAGTCGGGGGACGGGGGGCCTCCCTGGTGGCCGTTTTCACTGGGGTGAGTTTCACGAGCCCTAACAGAGCGTCACAGTAGTCTCGGTTACACAGGGTAGACTGTCGCTCCCTCTCGCAGCCGTCCAGGCAAACACTAAGTGAAGGCTGGTGTGGCAGCTGCGCGGTGTCAAGACCCGGCTCCCCCTTCGGGCTGCTCGGCCACCTCCATGGAACTCGCGTTCCCCAGACTGGCTTCCCCACCCCTCACGTGTGCCCGGCAGCAGGATGGAGGACGGGGGAGGAAGGGACCAGCCCTCTTCCCTTTAAGGATGTCATCTAGACGTTACACCCAATAGTCTCACCCACAGCCCTTTGGCCAGAACTTAGCCTGTTGCCACACGCAGGGACAGGTGCATCTGGGAAGCGGAGCCTCAATCCTGGGCAGCCCCGATGCAGATCACAGCACAGTGAAAGAAGGGATGGAAGGTCCCGGGGCTCCTGCAGGTACGGCTGCTGTAGCCCTTCACCTAAAGCAACACGGCACATCGGTTTTGAGTAGTGTAGAAAGTGGCCCAAGAAAATGGTGGTCACCTTAACAGAAACAAAAGGATGGGAAGGGGAGCCAGCAACTGAAGTGCAATGATTAACTCGTGTTGGAATGTTTACTGGGCTTCCCCAGGGACATTGGCAGGCAGCTATTAGAAACCTGGCACTTTAGCTCAGGGAGGAGGACAGGTTTAGAAACCCAACGGCAGTCACGACGGCAGAGACCAGGAATGGCCTCCAAGGGGGGTGCGAGGATGCGCCTCACCTGGGGCGGTCGGTGGGTTTCAGTCACAGCACCACGGGTGTGTTCCAGAACCATTCCCAAAAAGACACTGTAAATCCTACTCTCCCTTAGTATTCCTTGTTCCAAAGGGCATGGGTGCTTAACCTTGGGGGAAAAAGTGTTCCTTGTTTCTACTGAGTCTGTATTTGAAGGTTTGATCGACAAGGACACCTCCTGCCTAAACAAGCTGGCACCTTCTTGGTGTCAGTTCCTTTTAGTGCATGTGTGCACACTGGCACAGGGGAGAGGGTAGGGACAGGTTGAGAATTTTCAGGTCACCTTTGGTATCCTGAATTTTTCATCCCCCATTGTTCAGTTATCCATTTTTAAAGTGTTTGCATCAATAAGTAGAATCTGGGCTAAGTGGACTGGGCTCCAGCACCTTGACCCTGGTGGTAACGATGTACCTCTGGCCATCGAGAATGAAGTTAGCTTCGGAGTGCAAAGTGGCCCTTGTTCCAGGGCTGCTCGGCAGAGTTCTGCCGGGGACCAAGCAGCCCACCCCTCTAGGTGTAAATGTCAAGTGCACAATGGATCTGCACAAAATGTGGCAAAAACAGACAGGTTCTAACCCATAAGTCTGCAGAAGGCCCTCAAAATAACAACTGCAAGAGCACTGTTTTGGTTGGTAACATTCTGAGCATGAAAAGATAAGATTTTATATAAGTTCTGTCTGTCCTGCAGCAAGATCAGGAATGTCATATAGGACGTTTGGGTTCACCTGGGGTGCAGGGTAAACAACAGTAAAATGAAGTCAAGGCAATGTTTAATAATTTGGGTTTCTTTCACCTTTATCTAGGTACAGACAGTAGATAAGATGATGCCTTTTTTAAATAGTTTTGTGAACTGAGGACTATATGATAAAGATACATCACCTGATGTATTTGCTTCTATCAACTGAGTAAGTATTACATGCTGGACACTTTACATATGCTATCTCCTCTTTCATCCCAACAATCCTAAGAGCTGGGTTTTGTTATTTCTATGCTACAGATGAGGAACCCAAAGCTCTGAGTGGTTACCTAACTTGCCCAAAGTCACACAGCCAGTAAGTTGTGTGCTCAGGACATGAGCTGAGCTCAGTCTGGCTGTAAAGCCATGTTCTTTACACTGCAACTTACTTTCAAAGGAAGGAGATTTGAGAATAATCCACGCAGAATTTATATCAGCTTAATATTTATGTCATATCATTTTCATAGAACAGGATAAGACCAAATTTAGGAGTGAGGTATTGGATACCATTTCCTAGGTTGAATGAGAAGTGGCAAGAACTCACTGTCAAAAAGAAATGCGTCTGTACATGAAGAGGTAACATATAGGTAGGTGGTGTATGAAAGGGTGAAAAACTATCGTGAAGGGAATCCACCCAGAATTTTTTACTAGAAAGTGTATAAAATCTTGAAAGTAGGGTTTCTATAAAATGTAGAAGACATTAAAAGATAAATTTTTAAAACTAAACAAAATAAAAACAAAATTAATATTATATGTGGTACCCAATTAACTTATTAAAAGAAATAAGAAGCCTAACAGAGTGACTAAAATTAGAGAACAGAAACACCATGTCAGTGAAGTTTAAAGCAACTGGAACTGAACCCATGATACACTGCTGGTTGGAGGGTAAATTCTTTTTTGGTCTTTTGGGGAAACTATTTGACATTATCTACTAAAGCTAAACCTACACCTACACTCTGACTCAATAATCCCACTCCTAGGTGAATACTCACGACAAAATGAGGCATGTGTCCACAGACAGGCACACACCAGATCACTGACACCCAGTGTATTTAACCAAAAACTGGAAATAAGGCAAATATCTGTTAACCACAGATGGATATTTTTGCTCTCTTGCCTTTTAAGGCCTTCCATAATTTTCTGTTGTTTTACTGATCAACTTTATTTCCCATTCCTATTACCTAAAAGCTTGTAGCTCCAAACAGGTGAGACCCTTCCCAGGCCTGGGTTCCCACTGGTGCGGCAGGGAAAGGTGTTCCTGGCTCTGCACATTCGGGACAGGCGGCTCAAAGTATGCACCAGCCTTGGGGGTTGGAAACAGAGAATTAATCCCCCTGGAAAGGTCTGCAGGTTTATCTGCCGGGAGCAGGTGCTTCCATTTCAAAGGCTAATAAAACCTGGATCCACGCACTCCAGTTCCAAAGGCTGTAACAACCCAGGGACACCAGAGCTGTGATGCAAAAGAGAAAGCAGTCAATTCACAAATAGCTAAAAACATATAAACATGCTCAAGCTCACCAATACAGAAAAATATGCAACAAAATGTTTATAGATTTGGCAGAGTTTTTAAAATTTTAAATAGTCAGTGTTGGAAAGATAGAGGTGAACCTTCTCACACACTGGGTGAGGAAGGCACTTTGGCAAGAAGTTATTCAATGCCTTAACTCATGCACACTCGGGCCTTTTTACAATTGTCTAAAGGAAATACGGTGGATCCACGCAAAGACTGCAACTTCAAGGAGCTCAGCACAGGGTCATTTTTGATAGAAAAACCAAATAGTCCAACAATAGGAAGTTGGTTAAGTAAATTATGCTATAGCTATCCATTTTAAAATGCAATAGGAAAATATTTAATGACATAAAAATGTTCACAAAATATTGTTCAGTGAAAACAAGTTGTAACATTATGCAAAGTGTGTGAATATATAAATATTATACATGTATACATGAATACATAGCATCAAAGACAAAATTACAACAAATTTTATTATAGATCTAATTGGCTTTGATTGGCAACTCTATAAAACAGAATGAGTGCTCCCGGTGGGTAATGGCAGAACAGTGGGTTTTATAACACAGGAACAAGGAAGTAGAACAATAGGAAAAAAGCCCATTGGTTACCCTCAGGTTTCCTCAGGTTACTGTTTCGTAAGAGTTAAAGTGGAGGCAGCTTCCTTATTATGCTGACTCAGCTAGACTGGAATCTCCTGTTTTCAGGAAAAACGGGTCTGTTTGGGGATCTATCTCCTTCCTTAAAGTTTCAGTTTGATTATGTGGCGTTCAGCATGAGTGACTCCATGTTGGCTTGGTCTAGTCTTCCAGGGCTGAGGGCAGGCGCTCAGTCCAAGGCAAGCTCCAAGGCCTCCCATAATTTTTGTCTGACAATAGAAAAACTCTGGAAGTCCATATTATTAATACCAAATTGGCAGGAATATGGGATATCTAAATTTCTTCCTTCTGCTTATTTATATTTTTAAGTTTTCTAAAATGAATGCTCATTGATACTGAATAAAAAACGAACATTATTATATTCAATAACATAAAGGAGCCAGCGGAGCCCTGGGCGCAGCTTGGCGGTTACCCAGGCAGGATGCTCTGTCCTGAGCTGAGCCCCTCACCCGCGTCCCTTGGGCCCAGAGCCGGCGGCTCCTGCTCCTTGTCCCCTTCCCTGGGCCTCTCGGGCCTTGAAAGCCACAAGCCTTAAAGGCCTCCGTGGGGAGGAACAGGGAGCGCAAGGTGTTTGTGACCCTCCCGCTGGGCAGCGAGACGGGATCCTACCGACGTCTCTGCGACCCCGGCGGGTTCTGCAGCCCACGGGGGCTAAGCGGGCAGGGAGCCGCCGCCACCCCAGCACAGTACCCTCGTTGCTTCCATGACCCTCCATTCCAGACTCCAGACATCTGGCTGTCACCAACACAGGGCACCCGACACACAGGTGACCCGGGAACTGCCTGCATGAAGCTTTCGGTAAACTGGAATTGCTCAGTCACAGCCGGCAACGAGGATCCCTCAAAGGAGAGCTGTTCTCGAAGGTTCCACTGCCAACGTCAGCCCTTTGCTGTCGCCCCTGGGTAGCCACCCTCGACAGAGACAGGGAGCCCTGACGGAGGGTCCACGGCGACGCTGCGGTGAGTCAGGGAGCGCACACGGACCTCGCCTTGTAGGACGCCGGACACAGGGGCCCCTACTCTGCTCTAGTCAGCGCCTGTCAGCGTCACTTGCTGCAGTGATGACAGCACAAGGCCCCACGGGGCCGTTGTCTTGGGGGGCCCAGCGCGCTGGCCGGGGGAGCCGTCCCGCAGTCGGGCGGAGCAGGGGCAGAGGGGGCGCGGCCTGAGCTGCCCACGCCGCCTTCAACAAGGCCACCGCCCTGCAGCCTCAGCCATTCGTGCGGGGCTGCGACAGTCCCCCCAGCTGCCGGTTCTGACACCGTGCTCCACCTCCCCCGGTGGGCTACTTCAGGGACGGCTCGCTCGCATGAAAACAGTTTTTCTTCGTTCCCTAGAGAAGGTCAATACGGAAATGAGGGTGGCAGCGGTGAGAGGGGAAGGGGTGGGAGGCGAGAGGGTTTGGCGCGGCCCTGCGGTCTAGACACCTCCAGCTGACGGTCAAACCCAGCAGCTCTTTCCTTTAATTGCTTGCTAGTGAGCAACGCTGCACCTACCCCTCAGCATCCAAAGCAAACCCCATTTTACCAAAAGAGAGAAGGGGGTGATTATTTTGCCTCTGCAAAAGGAATCCCTGAGGCCTCCTGTAAGTGTTAGCTTGTCTCCTGCATCTGGCTTCTTGGGATGAGATTCCAGACCAAGGCCAGGCCCCGAACTGTTCCCTAGACTGGGGGCCCAGCAGACTGTGGCCCACGGGCCTTTTTGTACATAAAGGTCTATTGAAACAGCCACTTCCATTTGGTAACTACTGTCTGTGCTGCAGAGGCAGACGCCAGCAGCTGCCACAGAGGCCGTAGGACCCGCAAAGCCGAAAACATTTTCTGTCTGACTCTTTATGGAAAAAGGCAGCCAGTCTCTGCTCTAAACAGCCAAAGGCTCCTGAAGCTCATGTGTCGCCCAGGCACAGTCCCCGCGGCTCCCCCAACACCCACCACTCCAAAGCTGCCCACCGCTTGCTCTTCCAGGGAGGGAGCAGAGAGGCTGGGGAGGCGGGCAGTGCACCCAGGGGAGAAACAAGGAAAAGAGACGTGAAGACAATTTAAGGTCTTCAGAAAAAGAAAAGGCATTTCAAAAAATTCATAAATTCGGCTCGGCACAGTGGCTCACGCCTGTAATCCTAGCACTCTGGGAGGCCGAGGCAGGTGGATCGCTTGAGGTCAGGAGTTCAAGACCAGCCTCAGCAAGAGCGAGACTCCATCTCTACTAAAAAAAAAATAGAAAGAAATTATCTGGCCAACTAAAAAATATATATAGAAAAAATTAGTGCATGCCTGTAGTCCCAGCTACTGGGGAGGCTAGGGCAGTAGGATCGCTTAAGCCCAGGAGTTGGAGGTTGCTGTGAGCTGGGCTGACACCACGGCACTCACTCTAGCCCGGGCAAGAGAGCTAGATTCTGTCTCAAGAAAAAAAAAATTCATAAATTCATAAGAATATATAATTAGATATACAAAATTATGATCCTAACATAAAGTTTTAACTAGTCCTAAACCAGAGCACATCTGTTACAGGCCAGCAAGCATAATAAAAGTTATAACAACAATAGTAAACCACCTTGGACTTCTGCAGTGCCTTTCTTCTGGTAAGTTCAAAGCACTTCCTTCTAATCTTTCGTCTACCTTCATAACATTTATGTGAACAGATGAGAAAACAAGTGAAGCTATAACAAAACTGGATTTGAGGTTTCTTAACTTCAGATGACCATATAATTTCTCACCTAATAAGCCAGTATTCATTTGTGAGCAAATGGGGAGGATGCAATTAATGATTACACTTGGACAACAGGTGTACCCCAGAACTGTCCCGGGTGTGCATTAATTCTCACTTTAATAACCTGCATTCCAGAGAGAAAATGGAATGAGGAAAGTACAGTTTATAGGATTTTCAGCCCATCAAATACCCACAAACTTACTTTCTGGGAGTATACAACGTAGAAAACAGAGACACGAGGCTGTTGCACAGTAACTTCACAAGCCCAGAATCCTAAGACGCAGCTGAGCTGCCCAGCTTCAGGCCTGGGCCACAAAGCTACTGGCACATCAACCTGTCATTAGGATGGAGCAGCAAGAGATCTGAGGCCGAAGGAACAGGAGGCCCAGTGGCAGCACTGGCAGCAAAGGCGCTCTGCAGCCGAAGGCAATCCTGGCCTCCGCGGGGGACCCAGGCCCAGAGCTCAAAGCCTGTGTCTTTCCAGGAGAAGGTGGAAGGGTGGAGACTGATTTTTCAAACTGTCTTGTGTGTCCGAGGGAAGAAGGAGGGAGCTGGGAGGGGAGAATCATCAGCCTTTGTTGGCTGTTCAGCCTCTGCCACACAGGAGACAGCCCATAAACGTCTGATGAACAAACGATTGATTGAATGTATTTCCCTGAAACAAATTTAAGTGATGGAGTTATTAGCTTCAGTATTAGAATAACATTTGTAGTCATAGCCCCGGTCTTCAGAGGGTTCCACAATGTGTCCTATTTTCCTCCCCTTTAGTCCAGACCCCTCTCCCAAGTCCTGTGAAGTCAGAATAACAGTAATACGTTTTCAATTATATTGTACGGTTGACACGATGATTAAAAGAGTTAATATATATGAGGTGCTTAGAATAATGCCTGCCCCACTGTAAACATTATCTAAATGGTTATGGTGGTGGTGATAGAATCCAAGCACCATACCACAATTTCACATGGCCTAACACACATCTAGTGTGAGTCCCAGAAGGAGTGAAAAAGAAAGAATAGGGCAGAAGAAATATCTGAAGAGCTACTACCCAAGAATTTTCCAAGATTAAAAAAAAAAAATTACAAACCTATAGACCCTAGTTCAGAGAATCCCAAGCAAGATCAGCACAAAGAAAACCACACCTGAGCATCACAGTCAAAATGCTAAAAAAACCCTCAAAGATAAAGAGAGAAATCTTGATGGCAGCCAGAAAAAATTACTTATGTGGGGTAAAAAGGGATAATAACTGTAGCTGACTTCCTGACAGAATCCATGGAAGTCAGCAGACAATGGAGAGACATCCTTCCAGTACTGCAAGAAAAAGTCATGTCAGCCTAGAATTCCATACCAAGCAAAAATATCTTTCAAAAATAAAGGCAAAATATAAAAAAATGGAAGAAAAAAATGAATGCAAAATAAAAATTTTTTCAAACAATCAAAAGCTGAGCTAATGTACAGTAGGTATCTCTATAGAAATATCCAACAAGATTCTTCAAAGAGAAGGAAAATGATTCCAAGTGGAATGTGGGATCTCATAAAAAGAATAAAGAAAGAACAAGAGTGTTAAATATGGGAAATATATAGGTAAATATAAAAATATCTTTTTCTTTCTGATATAATTTTTGATTATCTAAAGCAGGGATCACAAACTACCACCCAAAGGCCAAATCCTGCCTGCTGTTTCTGTAAATAAAGTTTTATTGGAACACAGTCATGTTCATTTATTTCTGTCTCATCTGTGGCTGGTTTTGTGCTACCATAGCAGGGTTAAGTAGCTGCAATGGAGACTATATGGCCCTCAAAGCCTAAAATATTTACTGTCTAGCTCTTTACAGGAAATTTGCTAACCCCTGGTCTAAAGCCAAGAAAAACCTATCTGTTATGTGTTTTACAATGAATAGAGACATAATATTTTACAGCAACAACAGCACAAAGAATGGAAGACAGAAATGTTGTACGGTTCTTATACTACACACGAAGGAAGACAGGGATGAGATAAAGATGTATATTGTAGGTCCTAGAGCAACCACTAAAAAATAATAATAGAACAAAGAGGCATAGCTAATAAGCAAAGACCAGAAATAAACTACAATTGTAAAGAGTACTCAATTACTCCAAAAAAAAAAGACAGAAAAAAAGAAAGATGAAACAAAGAACAGACTGCACAAAAATGGGGGGGAATGCAAGATAAGAGACTGAACCCAGCTGTATCAAGAATTGCATCAAATAAGTTGTCTAAGCACTCCAATTAAAAAGCAGCAATTGTCACTTTCTTTTAGGAAAAAAAACAAAGTAAATCTCAAATTATGTTGTCTACGAGGAAGCCCACTTTAAATATAAAGACTCAAGTAGTTAAGAAGTAAAAGTCTGGGAAAACATATGCCATACAGACACCAATCAAAACAAGCTGGAAAAGCTATATTTATAGCAGACAGAATAGAATTCAGGCCAGAGAATATTACCAGGGATAAAGATGAATGTGATATTATGACAAGCAGGTCAATTCTTCAAGAAGGTACAACAAGACTAAATGTGTATGCCCATAATAGCAGAGCTTTAAAACATAGGAAGGAAAAGCTGACAGAAGGGAAAATAGACAAATCCAAAATTATAATGGGAGATTCCAACATCTCTCTCTTGCTCTGACAGAACAAGCACAGAGAAAATCAGTGAGGACAGGACAGATTTCAGCAGCAGTGGTAACCAGCTAGACCTCACTGGAACTTACAGAACCCTTCATCCAACAATAGCAGATGCCACATTCTTTTCAAGCGCTCACGGAACATTCACCAAGTAGACTTACAAACTGGGCTAGAAAACAAATCTTAATAAATTTAAAAGGATTGAATTTATACAAAGTATATTTTCTGACCACAAGAGAATTAAACTAAAAATTAATAACAGAAAAAAATTGATGGTAGCCATGGTTATCTAGGGTACAGAGAAACAGCATTCTCACACATTGCTGATAGAAGTGGAAATTAGCATAGACTTTCTGAAGGTTAATTTGTTTCCATGCACCAGGAACTTAAAATTTACATCCCTTTAATCAAGCTATTCTATTTCTAGAAATGTATGCTAAGGAAATGGCCACAGATGTAGATAATGACTTAAGTACCAGAATACTCAACACAATGCTATTGCTAATAGCAAAAATTTTTTAAATATCTAAAATGTCCAATAGTGATAAGTTTTGTTATGTTCATATAGTAGAATACTATGTAGTAATACACCAGAAAAATATTAGCATGGGAAAATGTTCACTATAAAATGTTCACATGAAAGAAGTAGATTACGAAATAACACACACAGTATATCCCAATAAACATTTTGTTTCTTTTTGTTTGTTTAAATGAAACAAGTAAGTGTTCAGCAATCTTCTAATAATAACCTCTGAAGGTGGGGGTGGGGTAGGAAATTAGAGAGGTAAAGAGAGAACAGAGCTGCTCAGAAGCAGGAGGGGCCCACAGTGCAGGGGAGGGGTTCAGAATGCCAGGTCAGCTGCGAAGATACACACACACAGAGACAGACAGAGACTGAGTGACAGAGGCCAAGACAAAGAGAGAGATGGAGACAGAGAAAGGGGGATGGAGAGGGAGAGGGAGAGAGAGGCCCAGAGAGACAGAGACAGCAGAAGAGAGAAAGCACGCACATGCTTTGGCCAGCAGGCCAGCCTAGGTCCCTCTTCCTCTTGTGTGTGTGTGTGTCCCCACCTTGCAGGGTCACCTTGGGTCACTCTGGTACTAGCTTGCTCTGCTCAGGAACCAAGCACATGTAAAATTCTACCAGCCAGTCTCTCCTTTAAGTTAAAGAGTTACTTTCTGGAGTGATGTTGCCTCTTTTTAAAATGGGAAGCACTCTTGGATGCAGTGAGTTGACAAGCCTCTGTATTTTAGTGTGAATTAATTAAATCAACATATTTAGAAGTGCCACAGGCAAGACACTGTGTTGAGGAAGAAATGAAAAGGGTGTCAGGATTCCTGGGCCTGAGGGAACCTACGGGAAGCTTCCAGTCCCCTTAGGATTAGTTGGGCAAATGCCTGGCTCATTAGAGGAGCGGAGCGCAGTGGGGGCGGGCCAGGGGGTCCCGCAGGGGTGTGGTGGCTTTAGAATGTCTCCACAAGGCCCGAGACAGCTCCCCCAAGAGGTGGAGCCTAATGGCCTCCCTGGGTGTGGGCAGGACAGAGCTGTTTGTAGCTAAGGGACAGAGAAGGCAAAAGCGGCAGCCGTGATTTCAGAGAGCAGGTCACAAAAGGCACGGCTGCCTCTCTCAGGTCTCTCTTCCTCCCTGCCCCCCTCTGCACTCGCTCTGAGGACAGCCGGCTGCCACGCTGTGAGTTCACTCCGTCCTCTGGAGAGGCGGTGGGGACGGTCCCCAGCCCCCCGTGGGAGGGGCCTAGCCCGCAGACCCCGCAGCCCCCGACAGCTTGACCTCTCGGGGCGGTGACCCAGGCCCGCCGGCTCGGCCTGTCCTGTCGTGTCTCCCTCACCCGCAGGGACTGAGAGAGAACACCTGTGGTTTAGCAGATAATTAAGACAAAGGCAAGAAAGAGGAAAACGTGGAGTGAGGGTGGGGACGTGGGCTTCTCTTTGAGCTGTGATTTCTCATTCTCTTCCTCCCCTCCCCGCGACATCTTTGCCTCCGCCCAGGGCAGGGGCTGCAGGGGAGGAAGGACCGGGCGGTGCCACGTGGAGGCCGGGATTCATCGCTCAGCACCTCCACTGGCTCCGTCCCCCGGGGAGCCAGGCCAGGCCCGGACACTTAAAGTCGCGGGGGTCAGGGCTGTGCCCATTCATTCTTTCACTCATTCATTCATTCGCCGGGCCGGCGTGGTGGCACATGCCCACGGAGACACAGGAAGAAGCAGAACTGGCCAGAGGCTGCCCTGGTGACACAGACCCGAGTGCGAGAGTCCCAGTCTCTGCCACCTGTGTCACACCACTAATCCCAGGAGAGAGACATGGTTGCAGATTAAAGAACGCAGTCTCTGGATCTTAGACAGATGATTAAAAAAAAAGAACGGAAGTCTGGAAGTCTCCACTGCCGGTTCCCCCGGGTTCAACAGGGCCCTGCGGAGGTGGAAGCACAAGCACAGTCCGCTTTTCTGGAACGGGGAGCCCCGCAGGAGGAGCGCAGCATCCAGCCTGCCGGCCGCCCGCTCCCCAGCGCCCCAGGGACACACAGGCCTCCGCGTGCCCCTCCCGCCCCCGCCAGACACCGTCCCCAGCCCTGCTCGGGTCCACACACCTGTCACTGCGTGGGTTCAGTTCCAGGCGCTGCTTGGGAGGGACGCTGAAGCCTGATCCCGAACGCAGGCAAGAAAGCCTGTGACTGTTGGGCCTAAGAATACTGAGTCATAGAAATGCCCCCTGTATTTCCGGAGACAAGATTTGATTTCAGAAGTCACATAAGGCTTTGCCTTAAAGAAAAAAGAAATGTGTTAGTTCAAAAGCTGCCTCATCTCAGGACGGCGTCTCCTTGGTCAGTAAAAGCTGCACTTCAAAGAGACAGCTGTAAACTGGGCCTATGGTTCTCACCTGTTTTGAAAGACAAGGCAGGCCTCTTCCTAGAGCCATGGGTTGCCAGAGCTGGCAAGGACCCCCGGAGATGAGAGCTGATCAGAGAGATATGCTAATGCCCAAGCCGGGCCCAGAGGAGCCATGCGGTTAAAGTAATTAACACAAAGCACAGCTCATGTTGACTTCTGAGATCATCTCTGTCTCCAAGAACACAATCACGGAGCCAAGATGTCTCTGTGTTTTGCTAAAGTAACAGCCTTATCAGAAAACTTAGAAGTTTGCCCCAAGAAGATTTTACAACTCATTGTTCCCCTAGTTAGAGTTAGTTGAAGGATCTGTAGTAGCCTTTTAGAAGACTTTGACCCTAAAGCAAACAGCCTGTTAGCATGCGAATTCCCTTGCCCTTGGCAACGGGAGCCTGTACCTACCCTATATAATACCTGTGTGGATATTCATTTTGGGGAGATATTGCTAGCGGGAGGAAATATCCCCATCCGGATACCCTACTTTTATCTATTTTCATAAACCTTTACTTTATAAACTATATCTTTGGCTCCGTGTATTATTATTCTTATTTCTGTTTCCTACTATTTTTTCATCCTTTGCGATGACCCCTGCCTGAGAGACCTGATCGGAAGAGAAAACCTCCTTGCTGGGAGCGCAGCTAACTCCCTGCAAACTGGCGTGGTCAACTTAGAGACCTGATCCGAAGAAAGAGACAAAACCCCCTTTGCGGGGAGCGTAGTTAACTCCCCGCAAACTGGCGTAGTCGGCAGGATGTTCCGATAGGGTCTTAAAGGCAAAAGGCTTTGCTCGAGCGAAGGAATTCCCGAATTGCATCGCAAGGGACCTGGAGTGGACTGAAAGTCTCGCGCGTGTCTTACCTGAAGAGAGGTAAGTGAACATCTCCAGGGCAAAGTAAATTATTATTCTGTCCGGGTTAAAATAATGAGGAAGACTATCTTTTCTGAGTATGTGGAATTGTTGAGAGCTTATTAAAGAGTGGTAAATTAGTTGCCAAAAAGTAAAATCTCGAGAAATTGTTACATTTAATTTCCAAGCACTGTGATTGGTTCCCACCTCCGGGTGAGTTCAAGCTGCAGTAAAAGCAACTGGCGCTGAAAACTTTACAAAAAGTGCTCCGTAAAGGAAAAAAGATTCCTCTATATATTTAAAAACTCTGCTCTTTGATTTCTCAAGCTCTACAGCCATTTCATTCTAACTCAGAATTCTCTTTTAGCGAGACGGACGATATCCGTCCTAAAATACACTTAGTAAAAAAAAAAAAAAAAAGGAGAAAAAAGAAGAAAAAAAGAAAAAAAAGTATTCTAAAGGTGAACTTTCACTTTAAGCAAGAGCTCTCTGCATGGCTCAAGTCAGCCGCTTTAAGCTTGTGAACCACTACTTTCTAATGCAAATGATTCCCAAAAGCATGATCCACCCTTGAGAGAGGCTGATATAAAAATTTTTAAAGAACAAACTAAAATCTTAGAAAAGATGATCAGGTTATTACTCAAATTCAACAGTGCTGTATTAGAGCATAAAAAAAGATAACTTCTAAACAGTCTGTGTTTTCTTGTATAAAATGTTAATGAAACTTATGTAGATTTTATTGCTAGATTGCAAGATGTTGTGCAAAAAACGGTTAGTCTGCCTGACTTAAAAAATTTGATGTTACATATATTGGCTTTTAATAATGTTAATTCAAAGTGTTAGCGGCCTTTACATCCGCCGCTCAAAAAATTAAAAAAAAAAAATTTGCCAAAATTTAAGTCAGAGGCTTTTAAAATACAAATGTTAGCTGAGGCTAGCGGTGAGAAAAGCATTCCCGAAAAGCAAAAAACTGTCGTACAATGTCTCAATTATGGCCATAAAGGACATTTAAAAAAGAATTTGTAAACAACTTTCCGGAGCTTTCATCCATAACCGGAGCTCTCTTACATTAAAAGGAATTTCAGTGCATTTGGGTATAGTTGATTCAGATTACTCAGGAGAAATTTCAGTTATGACGAGTTCCAATTTTGATTATCTTATTCAGGCTGGAGACCGTATTGCACAACTTCTATTATTACCTTATATACAGATTGGAAAATCTGATGTTCTAAGGCAAGGAGGTTTTTGGGAGTACTGGAACTAAAGTATATTGGCAAACTTTTATTAATGACCAGAGACCTCAATTAAAAATTAAGTTAAATGACAAACCTTTTGTTGGACTTGTAGATACTGGAGCTGATATTACAAATATTTCTAAAAGTTTTTGGCCAAAGGCTTGGCCTTTACGACAAGTTCCTACTGTTCTTACCGGAATAGGAACAATGACTGATATATTTCAAAGTCAACAAATTTTAAATTGTTCAGGCCCTGATAAGCAGACAGCCACTTTAAAACCTTATGTGGCTAACATCGCTATTAATTTGTGGGGAAGAGATTTGTTACAGCAATGGGGAGCATACATCAATATACCTAATATATCTGCTCCTGCTAAACAAATTATGCTAAATATGAATTATAACCCTTGTTTTAGTTTGGGTAAAAGGAGCCAAGGGGCTAAGACTTTCAAGGCACCAAAAGCACATACTTCTCGGCATGGTTTAGGCTATCCAAATTTTGGACAGCGGCCACTGCTACTGAAAAGCACCATTATGCTCTGGCTCTAAATTGGATATCACAAAAGCCTATAGGGACAGAGCAGTGGCCGCTAAACCAAGAAAAATTGGGTGCTCTTCAAATATTAGTAGAGGAACAATTACAAGCAGGACATATAGAGGAATCCACCAATCCATGGAATTCTCCTGTATTTGTTATTAAAAAGAAATCTGGCAAATGGTGAATGTTAACTGATCTAAGAAAAATCAATGCAATTATACAGCCAATGGGAACCCTACAGCCAGGACTTCCCTCTCCGGCTATGATCCCTAAAGATTGGCATATTATAATAGTAGATCTAAAAGACTGCTTTTTTACAATTCCTTTACAAATATCTGATAGAGAGAAATTTGCCTTTACCATACCTGCATTAAACAACCAACAGCCGACTACGTGATACCAATGGAAGGAAAGTCTTGCCTCAGGGCATGCTTAACAGCCCAACCCTATGCCAACATTTTATCAATCAGCCTTTAGATATATTAAGAAACTGTTTTCCTCATAGTTATATTATTCATTATATGGATGATATTTTATTTGCATGTTCATCAAAACAAAAATTAGAACAACTGTACCAACAGGCCAGACAAATTTTGCCTCAATTCGGTTTAATAATTGCTGAAGATAAAGTCCAACATGACTACCCCTTTACTTATCTGGGATCTCTCATTGATAGAAACAAAATAATTCCTCAAAAGGTTCAGTTACATATTGACAAATTGCAAACTTTAAATGATTTTCAAAAGTTGTTAGGAGACATAAATTGGCTTAGACCTATGTTAGGGATTCCTACTTATGCTTTAAGTAATTTGTTTGGTATACTAAAGGGTGACTCTGATCTTAACAGTCCTCGCCAACTAACTCAGGCAGCTCAGGAGGAATTGGCATGGATTCAATCTCATATTCACAAAGCTCAACTTTCTAGAGTAAATCTTAAAAAGGGAGTAGATTTAGTTGTTTATCCATCAGAACATTCTCCCTCTGCTACCTTAATTCAAGAAGAGGGTATAATTGAATGGATTTTTCTCCCACATAAACAACAAAAATGTCTTTCGACATATTTGGACAAAATCAGTCAAATTATATTTAAAGGCCGTCAAAGATTAAAACATCTAAGTGGCCTAGATCCTGAAAAAATCATTGTTCCTCTTACTAATTCTCAAATTCAAATGGCTTATCAGCAAAACCTAGATTGGCAATCAGGTATATCTGATTTTATAGGAATTATTGATAATCACTATCCAAAAAATAAGTTGTTCCAATTTTTAAAATTGACTCAATGGATATTACCTAAGATAGTAAAGTCCATGCCTATACCTCATGCTCCTACCTTTTTTACTGATGGCAGTAGCAATGGTCAGGCAGGTTATTCTGGTCCTTTAACTAAGGTATGGGCCACCCCTTACACTTCAGCACAAAAAGTAGAATTGCAGGCTGTTACTCAGCTTTTACTAGATATTACTTCACCCTTAAATATTGTTTCTGATTCGCAATATGTTGTACAAACAGTTCTAGCCTTAGAAACAGTTACTATTACAGAAACTGATGAAATTTCCAAACTATTTCAGCAACTTCAATCGATTATACGGAATCGCCAGTTTCCACTTTTTATTACCCATATCAGATCTCATACTAACCTTCCAGGCCCATTAGTGGCTGGCAATGAAAAAATAGATCAATTGCTCGTTGGTTCTGTTCAAGAAGCAACTAAATTTCATCAACTGACTCATATTAATACTAAAGGTTTAATTAAAAAATTTCACATAACCAATAATCAAGCCAAACATATTATTTCTCATTGTCCCACTTGTCAATTAGTTAATCAACCTAAATTTTCTGCCGGAGTTAATCCTCGAGGTCTCTCACCAAATGAATTATGGCAAATGGATGTTACACATATTCCTGAATTTGGCAAGTTAGGTATTGTACATTTTACTGTAGATACTTATTCTGGTCTTATTATGACTACTCTATCCTCTGGAGAAACTGTTAAACATGTACTCTCACATTTACACTCCTGTTTTGCCTACATGGGAGTCCCAGCCACCATTAAAACTGACAATGGCCCTGCTTACACTAGTCATTCTTTTGCAGCTTTTTGTATTAAATGGGACATCAAGCACATTACTGGCATTCCTTATAATCCTCAAGGACAAGGTATTATAGAATGTACACATCAAACTTTAAAGAACATGTTATTAAAACAAAAAGGGGGAGGTAGACAGTCTCCCAAAGATAGAATAAATCAAGCCTTATTTACCTTAAATTTTTTGAATATTCGTAAGGAAGATAAATTAACAGCAATAGAAAAGCATTGGAATGGGAGTCGAAAATCAGACTCTTTCCCTCACCAGCCTATCTGGTGGAAAGATGATGTAGAAAATATATGAAAAAAAGGATGGGCAAAGGTGTAGGGGAGAGTTTTTGCTTGTATTTTGACAGATGATGGACAAAGAGTCTGGATTCCAAGCAGAAGAATCAAACCCAGAGTGGAAACTCGAAGGGAAAAGGCGGAAGACATGTCAGGCACCGATCATGATGTGGGGACAGCTGAAGAGAACATACAAAGAAGCAGACAGGATATTGAACCAGACATCTGTACCTAAAACGTTTGTAAATGTTTTTCTTGCCATGATCTGCGTGGTGAGCATAGCGGTAAGAGTGTCTGGCAACCAGACACATCACTTTTGGGCATTCTAAAATTGCACCCACAGATGTACCCATTTGTAAAAAAGTAATAATTTGGGTACAATGTAAAACCTGGGTACAATGGGAAAATTGTAGGGGCGCATTCTTGCTGGGTCCACATCTTATGGTGTTGTCCTAGACTGGAGTCCCTATGGACATCCTGCCTCCTCTCAAAATTTTAAAAAGCTTCCTTGGAATAAAACTGCCACCTCGATGTCTGTAAAAGACACTGACCTTAAAAGTCATATTACATGGCTCAATGATGGCATGAGCTCTCCAGCTCCTCATATTTTAGGTGGCCCTATTCATGATCAGTTGTGGAAAATATCAGCTGCTTTACATCCTTTACAGGCCTGGATTAGCACACACACTTTAGATACAAACAATAGCCGAGAATGGACTTTTAATTTAAATTCTACTCATTATATTCAAGTTTGTGTTAGACTGCCTTACTTATTTATGATTGGACATGCTGTTTATGACGAACCTTCTTTCCTAGTGACCTATAACAACTGTTCTTATTATACCTGTATTAACAATTCTATAAAGTTCAATCCTTATAAGAAAACACTTTATATTCTCAAAGCCAGAACAGGACTGTGGTTACCTGTTAAAATGAATAGAGTCTGGCAAGAAACACCAGCAATGTTCCTTTCGGACAAACTACTTAACCACATTCTTAAACGTACAAAAAGATTTATTGGTCTCTTAATAGCAGCTATTTTGGGAATCATTGCTGTCACTGCTTCTGCGGCCACTGCAGATGTGGCTCTGCATCAGACTGTTAAGACCACTGAATTTGTTCAAAATTGGCACCATGATTCAAATCAATTATGGTCTACCCAAAATCAAATTGACACTAAATTAGCTACTCAAGTGGCTGACTTACAACAGCAGTCACCTTGTTGGGAGACCAGGTTATAAGTCTACAAAAGCAACTTAGACTCCGTTGCGATTGTAATATCACTCAATTTTGTGTTACACCTCATATATGTAATCAAACTCTGTTTCCTTGGGAAAACATCAAAAAACATCTACTTAATCAAGGAAATCTGACTGAAGAGATTGGAAACTTACAACAAGAAATATTAAGTACCTTCAGTCACAAACTTAAATTGCTCTCAGAAGCTGACATTATTAATGACATCTCTTCTGGTTTAGAGTCAGCTGATCCACTTTATCATCTTAAGATCTATGGGAGTTCCTCTATTGTAACTTTTGACATTATTTTAATCCTTTGCTTGTGTTTATTTATAGTCTGGAGAAAACTCTGAAGAAGACAAGAATCCGGAGACCAACGCCTTGCTGTGATGGCTGTCCAACTCCATCAACTTTCTTCAAAAAATAAAAAAGGGGGAGATGTTGGGCCTAAGAATACTGAGTCATAGAAATGCCCCCTGTATTTCTGGAGATAAGATTTGATTTCAGAAGTCACATAAGGCTTTGCCTTAAAGAAAAAAGAAATGTGTTGGTTCAAAAGCTGCCTTGTCTCAGGAGGGCGTCTCCTTGGTCAGTAAAAGCTGCACTTCAAAGAGACAGCTGCAAACTGGGCCTATGGTTCTCACCTGTTTTGAAAGACAAGGCAGGCCTCTTCCTAGAGCCATGGGTTGCCAGAGCTGGCAAGGACCCCCGGAGATGAGAACTGATCAGAGAGATATGCTAATGCCCAAGCCGGGCCCAGAGGAGCCATGCGGTTAAAGTAATTAACACAAAGCACAGCTCATGTTGACTTCTGAGATCATCTCTGTCTCCAAGAACACAATCACGGAGCCAAGATGTCTCTGGTTTTTGAAGTAATAGCCTTATCAGAAAACTTAGAAGTTTGCTCCAAGAAGATTTTACAACTCATTATTCCCCTAGTTAGAGTTAGTTGAAGGATCTGTAGTAGCCTTTTAGAAGACTTTGACCCTAAAGCAAACAGCCTGTTAGCATGCGAATTCCCTTGCCCTTGGCAACGGGAGCCTGTATCTACCCTATATAACACCTGTGTGGATATTCATTTTGGGGAGATATTGCTAGCGGGAGGAAATATCCCCATCCGGGTACCCTACTTTTATCTATTTTCATAAACCTTTACTTTATAAACTATATCTTTGGGTCTGTGTATTATTATTCTTATTTCTGTTTCCTACCATTTTTTCATCCTTTGCGATGACCCCTGCCTGAGAGACCTGATCGGAAGAGAAAACCTCCTTGCTGGGAGCGCAGCTAACTCCCTGCAAACTGGCGTGGTCAACTTAGAGACCTGATCCGAAGAAAGAGACAAAACCCCCTTTGCGGGGAGCGTAGCTAACTCCCCGCACGTGACGGTGCGGCCCGGCCTGGCCGGCCAAGGCTGTCCTCCAACGGGCAGTCCCGGACTGAGCATCGGGACGAGTCTAGCCTTGGTGGAGGAATCCGGGGCATCCCCTCAAACTGCCCGCTCAGCTCCCACCTTCTCCCTGCGTCTGGCATCCCGGTGCTGGCCCTGTGACCCTGTCCCACCCCTGCCCTCCGGCTTCCCCCTCGCCTCTCCCGGCTCTCCCGCCTGCGTCTGTGCTGCAGCGTCCCCGCGGCCCGCGTGCTCCCTCGGCCCAGCGCTGGGGCTCCGGGGTCTCCCGCCGGGTTAGCTGGTAATTCCCCGCCGGGAGCCGCACGGACCGAGGGCGCTGGGATGCGGAGTCCTGCGGTGGCTGGAGAACGCCCACGCAAGAGGCGGGGACAGCCGTGAACTCTGGACGCGGCTCCTGTGCCTTTCATGCAGATATGTGGTTTGAGGCCAGAAACGTTGGCATTGTTGTGAAGGAGTTTGCGTACCTCAACTACATCAAGGATGTTTTGTATGACAATGACAGAGCAGAGGAAACTTTTCTTGTTGTCACAAATGAGAGAATTCTTTATTTCTGAATGGTGGCAGCAACTGGGAGATGCAGGGATTGAGGTCTCTGGTCATCTGTTACCTCCCCAAAATCTTCAGCCTTTGGGTGACAGTGCATCCCACTTGTGTGCAACCAGAGGATACTTTCTGTGAGCCCCATTAGGGATTGTCTGCAACAGACATGCTGGGACTTCTACTGTCATCCCTTATGCAGCTGAGCTTCCTAAACACAAGGTTGCTTGTCCTAATAGCTTTGTCAGTTTCAAAAACTGCTACAGTGTATATCCTTCAAGCTTGCTAAAACTACCAGGGCCAGCTTCTGGAGCCAGTGCATTTAGGTAATCAAAATGACTTGCTAAGCTCACTGAATCCTGGAAGTTAAGAAGTCAACAGGTATTGTGCTATGAGCTTGAGATAAGAACCATCCTTCTAACTAACTTAAAAATCACTTAGTATGTAGGGCTCCTTAACCCTTCTCTGTGAAGGGGGCAGGAACCAAGCCTGGAGTCTTGGGATGACATAGCAAGGACAGGACCCATATGGGTGGACAAGACCTCTTGACAGTGGTAAAACCCCTGCCCTAAGTTAGCCCCCTGGTAGGGGTCGCCAGGGCACCCCCTTCAGCCCGATCTAGAAGCCAGATCCAGGAAATAGGAGAAACTAAGGTAAGTGCTTTTCTACAACAAAGGACATTGTTAAAGTCTTAGTGTGATCATTCCAGAAACATTTTTTTTAAAACTGTAGTGATTATCTGTTCTGTGTTCAGCACTGCTGGGACCGGGACCTTGTTTTCTTGGGAGGCCACTCCTGGAGCCCAGCTGCCATGGCCAGCATCCACAGCTGGACTTGAGAGCAATGAGCCTCAGATGGCCCCAGCCAGCCTTTTAGCTGCCCCAAATAATGCCACCTGCCACTGTCCCCACTGAGCCCTGCCCGGGTTGCAGATCGGTGAGCAGATCAAACGACTGCTGATGCTTTAAGCCCCCAAGTGCAGGCAGTTTGTCACTCAGCAGTAGATAACCGGAACGCCCCTCAGACCGCTCTGATCATAGAGTTTATCTGCCCCATTATTTAGGGGAAACCCACTTCTCATCTATCAGCAAATCCAGTTGATTCTGCCTTCAAAATATATTCAGAATCCAACCACTTCCCTCCCGTCTGCTCCAAGGCTCTGTCATCTTTCAGGATGGTGACCACAGCCCCTAATGGCTCCCTGGGTCTGGGCCTTGCCCCTCTGCCCGACTCTCCATGAGTCTTTCCCAGTCCCAGCGCCTCTTTTGAGAGATTCTTGTGCCTGATCCATTAATGGCATCATGTTCCACTCGGAGTGGGGGACAGTTGCTTTCAGTGGCCCCCATACTCTGCCCTGCACCCCTTTACTTGCTCACCATGCTGTGCCCCCTGCCTCCACCCAGCATTCTCCAACCTCAGGGTCCTTATTCTCCCAGAAGGCTCCTCCCCCAGGTCCCTGCAGCCTTTGCTCCCTCCCTCTTCCCTCCAGGTCTCTGCTCAAATGTCTCCTTCTGGAAGAGTCCCACCACCATCCTACCCTGACCCGACCCAGCATGCCTGACCGACCCCTTGCCATCTGCCTCCCACCGTACTCCCAACCACTGATGTGCTACGTATTTATTTATCAGCCACATCCTGTCTCCTTCCACAAGCAAGTATTGCTCCAAGAGAGCAGGATCCCTGCTTTCTTTACCGCTGCTTCCCCAGGAACCAGACGGCACCTGCAACTAAGGGGCAGCAATGAGTATTTGATGAACAGGTGTATGAATGAATGAATGACTTTGCCAAAGGGCACTGTTGACACAGAGGTGAATGAGTCGGAACAGTCCCACCCTGGTTCATGCTCCCCTAGGATAGATTTTTTTTTTTTAAAATACACAACACAGCACAACTTGAATTCTTTAAAAGAAAATCCATCAACAAGTTAATGACAAGAAAAATACTGAGGATTTTCCTCACTGCTGGACACACTCACTTACTTAGTAAAACATTTAGAAACATACCCTGCACCCTCCTTCTGCTTCTAGGCTTCCTGACATTCCTTGAAGATGTTAGATCTAGACAACACTCAAGACAATTATGTCACTGAACATTTATATTAATGTATATAATCTTGATGGAAGTGATGTAGACTTCCTGCTGCTCTTGAAGCCACTTCTTATGCTAAGTGCAAAATATGCATGATTTTATCTGTGTTAAGAAAAGTCACAAAATTAAATTACAGTTATAGCTTATCTTATGCACAGACCATTTTTCTTTTAACAACTAGAAGACTTTTTTAAATCACATAAGAAATTCATATACCTTATAGAAAAATTAGAAAACATAAATTAAAAAGAAAATCATAATAATTCAAATTCTCACCTCCCAGAGACAACAATTATTACCATTTTGATGTATATCCTTTTTACCACTTTGTGAAGGTAACCATCCACATAGTTATATTTTTTCTTATTAAAATGAAACCACAACAAAGCAACTGCTTGAAGTGTCTGTTTAAAATCCGCGTTTCCCCTTAACACACAGGAAGACTTCACAGATGGGCAGAGCCTTTACAAGTCCTCAAAGGGGCTTCTCACGTCTTCCCGTACTCAAATGTGCATCACATCTTCAGGAAAAGATCTCAGCACACAGCTCAGGACATCTGGCTCCCAGGCCGTGTTCAGCAGAGGATCAGATGATTAGATCTCGGATACAGACTTTCATTCTCAGAGTCTTCATTGTCCTGTCTGTTAAAATAGGAGAGGGAACTGCTAAAGCTAGGCCCAGGTAAACTCTGGGGCTTCTCCCCTTGGGTGCCAAAATGTTAAGGAATAGAAAACGATGGTATTTTCAGGTGTGGCACCACACTTCTACCCCTAGACTCATTAAAGATGTCCTACAAACTGCTGAAGCCCAGGTCACCGTAGATCCCAGCCACATTTACACAAAAGCTAGTGAGCATTCTCACAGAAAATGCCATTCATTCTTTAATTCATTCACTCATTCACACACTCACTCAACAAATACCCATTCAACACCAAGCCCATGAAGTGCTAGGGAGAAAAGAGTTAGAAAGGCACACCTGATACTTGCCTTCAAGGAACTAAAGTCTCCCTGAGCTTGGAGGTGCATGCTTGTAATCCCTGTTACTCAGGAGGCTGAGGCAGGAGGATCTCTTGAACCCAGGAGTTCCAGTCCAGCTGGGCAACATAGTGAGACCCCATCTTGCTAGGACCAGGGAGTCCATGAAAAGCTTCATGGAAGAACTGACACCCTGAGTCTTGAAGAAGGAACAGGATATCAGAGCACAACGATCAGAGAACAAGGTTGGAGAAGGAAGATAATGAGATGTGAGGAAAGGACCTTTAAGGAAGAGACAGCTACCTGCGCAAAACCCACAGCACGTCTGGAGATGATGAGTCGTTCTGAAGCACCAGAACATGGTGTGGAGTGTGCCCGGCAGCAGCCGGATGGGGCAGAGCAGCGTGGCTGGGCCTGCAGAAGGAGGGATGCCGGCTTTGCAGTCAGAAGACCCCAGCTCCCCCTAAACTCAGCCATTCACTCTCGGGGGGCCTTGCACTAGCCAGACCCCAGCTCTGAGCCTCTCCTTGTCTCCAAAATGAGAATCCTGAACCCCACTGCTTGCAGGGTTTTTCTAAGGATTAGGGAGCATGCAAAGTGCCCACCTGTAGAAGACATTCAACATGACAATAAGTTATCGATATTAAAGTGAGTTGGAGTCAGATTATAGCTGGCGTGCCGAAGAGCTTTTATCCTGTGAGCAATAGCGGTCTGGAAACATTTTCATCAGGGAATTACACACATAGATTTGTGTGTTACAGAGCTCTCTGTGGGCCCGACTGCTGATTAACCTTGGAGCCTCCTAAAATTCTTTCTAGAATATTCTGTGTAAATGAACATGTGGCCTTTACTGGAGGGGAGGTCCCTAATTTTCATTATGTCTCAGAGAGCCTGTGACCCCATAAAAGTTGAGAACCACAGTCAAAGGGAAGGCCATGCTGGACAAGATGGTTGGGCAGGAGAGGGAGGTGGCAGGGACGAGGAGTCCCATAGTGCAAACATTTGAGCCTCCCTGCAGAAAGGACACAGAGTGAGTCCTGCAGCCCTGTCTTAAACCTCAGGTGACTGCAAATTCAGCCAACATCTTGACTACAACCTCACAAAAGACTCCAAACCTTAAAGTCCTTTAAATGGCCTAAAAAGAGAGAAACAAACCCCAAGCCATAAGTACCCAACTAAGTATCTCTAGATTCTTGACCCATAGGTACTGTATAAAATAATAAATTTTTATCATTTTAAGCCCCTCATTTGGGGGTAATTTGTTACAGAGCAAAAGATAACTGATACATTTCTCTAATTTACTAAAACTCCACTCCTGGGCATCATTGCTCTTGGTTCATTTGAGAATTAAGTTTCATGATTAACTCCTTTATAATATTTCCACTCACAGACCCAGGCAAAGTGGCTTCAGAGCCTCTGCTCTTAATCACTCCAGTCTCCTCCCTCCCACCATCCCTTATGTCATAACATAACATTGCACAGTGCTCTACAGTGAACAAAATGCTTTTATATACACAATCACACTCCATCCCCACAGTTTTCCTACCCCTGTCCTGGAGAGGAAAACAGTTACTGTTGTGTTTCTCCATTTTGCAGTTAATAAAACTGAGGCTCAGAAAAATTGAAATGATTCATCCAAGCTCACACAGGGACTAAGTGGTAGCTGGGACTCAAACCAGGCCTTCTGACTCAAAATCCCTCTTCCTATATGCGCCTGCTTGGGCTGCCATGACAAAGCAGCACAAATTTGGCAGTTTAGACGACAGAAACGTATTGTCTCACAGCTCTGGGGGCTGGAAGTCTGGGATAAGGCGTTGGCAGGGTTAGAACCTTCTGAGGGCATCAAGAAAGGATCAGTTCTGCAGCCCTTTCCTAGCAGCCCTCGCGCTTCCTCGGTGTGTCGATGCGTCACTCACTGGAGTGTCTCTCTCCATTGCCACATGGCCTTCTCCCCCAGTGTCTCTCTTCTCCTCTTGTGAGGACACCAGTCATGTTGGATTAAGGGCCCACCCTAGTGACCTCATCTTAACTTTGTAACAATATCTGCAAAGACCCTTTTAAAGACTTTTCCAAACAAGGTCACTTTCACAGGTATGAGGACTCAGGACTTTAACATATCCCTTTGGGTGGGCCACAATGCAACCCATAGCACTTCCATAAATTATGTTCTCCCTTAGCATCACTGGACTGGGCCTAAACGATGAATTCTTGGAATCCCCTGCTGCTGCCTGCTTTCCTGGCCCAGATGGCATCTGGGGAAACAGGCATTCTGGGGGAGTGCACCAGTGCGTCCAGCAGGGGCGCCACATGACCAGAACATAACTCAAGAATGCTGGTGGTTTCATTAAATTCCCATAACTAATTTCCTTAACTTTATTTCTTAAATTAGGAACTTTAAATTTGATAACCCAGAGAGAGGCAAGGATTTCCTGATTCTTCAATCACGGATTTCCGAGCAGCTTTAAAACTCATTGTCTCCCCAGCCCCCAGTGTGTAGTAGTCAGTTACTGCTAGATCCACCAGCCCCCTGGATGGCTCTGGAATGCCAGGGAGAGCTCAATTAGAGGGTCAGGAGCTCCCCACTGGGTCTGAAATTCATGGAAGTTTATGCCTCTAAGCCGATCTCTCCAGGGCAAGGGTCCATCTCCTGTCTCTGGGAGGTAATTCTCGACTCAAAGCAAAGCTGCACAAGAGGAGAAATCTGCATCCGGCTGCCACTTGCTTGCTGGGCCCTCCTGCCCCTCCTGCCCCAACACACACCCCACAAGCCCTGTGCACACCAGGCCTCAAAGAGCCCCCACGTTCCAAAACCACTTCTCCCACAAAATTTCCACCTCCCTTAAAACATCCAGCTCCCTTCCTCCAACTATTGAGTAAGGAAAGGCCTCTCCTTAATGTAAATGCAATGTGAAATTCTTCCAGAATGATCAAGAAGCGGCTGGGAGGACACTCACAGAGCAGCCAGTCCTGCTGAGTGGTGAATCTGCCCCCTGGGATTCCGGGGCTCAGCCTTGAACACGGACTCGGCCCACCCGAGATGATTTAAAGGCTCAACACCTTCTCTCCACGGTTATCCTTACGGAGTCCCTACAAATGGGGCCAGCACTCGTTCATTCATTCATTCATTCCACAAGTATTTGTTGGGCACCTAAAATGTGCCTGGCACTAAGGCAGGTGCTAGAGGAGAAAACAAAAAAAGACAAATGGGAACAATGAAGCTCAGGTCTCTTCCCTCCCAGAGGCTTGCCCAGGCTGGAGTGCAGTGGCATCCTCATGGCTCACAGCAACCTCAAACTCCTGGGCTCAAGCGATCCTCCCAACTCAGCCTCCCAAGTAGCTGGGACTACAGGCATGTGCCACCATGCCCGGCTAATATTTCTACTGTTGGTAGAAATGGGGTGTTGCCCCCTGTTGCTCAGGCTGGTCTCAAACTCCTGGCCTCAAGTGATCCTCCCGCCTTAGCCCTTCCAAAGTGCTAGGATTATAGGTGTGAGCCACCATGCCCAGCCATCTCCTAGAGAATTTAGCAGAGAGGTAAAAAAAACAAACAAAAAGGAACTGAACATATTGTGCTTTAAGAAGGAAACCAACCATCTCAACAGAGAGGATCAGAGAAAAGTTGTGAGTCAAGATCCTCCCTAAGAAAGGAGAGAGAATGCAAAGGCAGGGTGAGACTCGGGAAGCAGCAGGGGGGCACTGCCATGGTGAAGCTCCCCCCTTCCACTGCTTTTGGAGGCCGCTCTTGCTTGCCGGATTCTGGACAGGAAGCTCTGGCAGATGGAAGGAAGGATGGATGGCTCCTGCAGGGAAGGGCAGTGGCCTACAAAAACACCTGTGTAGCTTAAAATTTAGCCCACGGTATGTTTCTAACCCATATATATTTCCAACTGAGTAAGGACCAGAGAAATATCTCCGAGCAAGATGTCTTCACTACTCGGACATAAGATTTCCTCACCCACTGCACTTAATGCTCCATCCAACCTCTGCTGCTCTGTTTCATTTTCCACAAGCAGCAGTGCCTGGATCCTTTGGAAACAAAGCCGTTCCTCAAACTACAACAGGATTTCTCCAAATTGGGATCCGCTGCATTAGGAACACCTGGCGTGCTTGTTAAAAATGATGGATTCCTGGGCCCTCACCCAGCCTCCGTGAATCAGAGCCTCTGGACACGGGATCTGCGAGTCTGCACGTGTCACAGCGCCCCCAGGCGATCTGCATGTAGCCGACAGTCTGAGAACCTGTAGAAATCTGTGCCTTACTTCTGACAGGGCCTGTCCAAATGCAAAGCGTTACTGTTGTACTGTTTGTGATTTTGTGGGACATGTTGGTGATGAAAACTGTTACAGGCTACATTGTGTCCCCCTACCATGTCCCCAAAACAAAAAAAACTATTTTAAAGTCCTAAAACCCTGAGTATCTCAGAATGTGACCTTATCTAGAAATAGGGTCACTGCAGATGTGGTTAGTTAAGACGAAGCCATTAGGGTGGTCCCTAATCCAGTACAATGGGTGTCATTATAAAAAGGGAAAATTTGGACACAGACACACATGGAGAGAATGTCACGTGAAGATGAGGAAGAGATAGGAGTGATGCTTGCTGAGGACACCAAAGATGGCCAGCAAAGCCCCGGGAGCCAGAAGAGAGACCTGGAACAGATTCTCCAGCCGAAGGAACCAACCCTGCGGACACTTTGACCTTGGACTTCTGGCCTCCAGAACTGTGAGACAATACATTTCTGTTGTCAAGCCACCCGGTTGGTGGTACTTTGTTTATGTAGCAGCCCCAGCCATCTAATGCAGGAAGGTGACATGGTGAAACATTACCTGCCTACTGGCCTGACAGTCCACACAATTTCAGGGAAAGGGAGAGAAATTCTAATGGCTCTGACCTAAATCTCTCTCTCCTGCAAAGTTGCAGGGAACATCAATAAGCCCGGGAAACGCCTTCTATTAGGCCTCATTAGTCTTCCATTAAAGGGCACATGTCACCAAGCTGATGGGTGGAAATGGTATTGGTTACTGTCTGGGCCCAGATAAAGAGCTGGTGGAACACAAATGAAGACACGGAGAGGGCGGGAACGACAGGCCGCAGAGAATTCCAGAGACGGAGGGTACAGTGGGTGATCTTTGCAGGGGGAATATCGCCACCCCAATCGCATGGAGCGTACTGTATTTTCCCATGTGAAAGCCAATAATCCTCTATCAACAATTCTAAAAACCGGCCCAGGAAGGGCCGTAAAAGGGCATGAGAGAACGTTCAGGGGTGACAGAAAGTTCTACAGTGTGACACTGTGGTTGTTGCACAACCATGTACATTTGTCAAAATTCGTTGAATTGTACACTTAAAATTGGTGACTTCTGTTATATGTAAATTATACTTCAGTAAAGTAGATCAGAATTTTTAAATCAACCCATAAAAGAAAATATCAGTAAAATATATTTGGTGGTGATCACATAGAAAATCCAAAAAGGAAAAAAAAAAAAGCATTTGTTTTGTAAGCCATCTTTTTAACACAAAACCAGGCTGAAAACAGGCCATTTGATTAGAAACACAGTACGGAAAAGAAACAGAAAAATTTTCTGAAGATAATTCTATGACACTTTTATCAGAATGTGGGGGGAAACACATGCATTTTAGTGTCATCAGATAGTTAATCTGATACATAAAATATGGTTAACAAGAAAAGGGAAACCAGAAAATCCTTTTTCTGAACACAAAACAAAAATTTAAATGACTCTGATGAATAATGTCTGGGTATACGTGCTGTTAAACACAGACAAAGGCTGAGAATCACCATTAGAGCCGATGGGGGGTGTGCTGGTAACTTTCAAATTAAAAGATGAAGGTGGGAATTATCATGTCACTGAACCAAGAAATATACTCACAACACAGCATTTGATTTAACATTGTACAATGTTACATCAAACATCTGTAGCACATTCCTGTTAGACAAACAAAAGTCTATATGTTTCGGGGGATGAGAAGCTCAAAGACTTGAGTTCAGTGTTGGAGAACTGGATGTTAACTTCAGTAGTATTTTCTACCTTAAAGCTAACCTCAGCTTATGCATGGTTTATACAAGTTCTCTGGGAATTTTTTTCCTTCACATACATATCTCACCCGTGTCTCCATACTTATTTGGCATCACAGTGCAAGGAAGAACCCTGGTTGGCCGTCACCCTTGACTGTAAAACGGGAACAAGGAGAGCTGTCTGGCCAGGTGTCATAAAGGCCCGGGGAAATCACATAAGGTACTCAGAATAGGCCTGGCTCAGCAGGGCACTGCTTGCCCTAGGTTTGCTTGCATTAAACCATTCAATGTCTTTTGAAATCACATCTGCATTTTGGACATTTTTATACTGCATTTTTTTCTCTCTTACACGTTATGGATGAAAAGGAGAGGTGTCTAGTCTGGTTTGCTGTTAGAGAAAAATTCCAGCATGGATACATGCTAGCTGTGTGAACTGGGGCAAAATAGATAATCTGTTTGGGCCTTGGTTTCCTCATCTGTAAAATGGAATAACACCTACCTCATGAGTTTGTTGTAAGGGTTAGGTTTTATAGTACTTGAAAAGCAATTAGCACTACACCTAGTACTTACTAAGTACTCAGTATGTATGTGGAGTGGTGTTACATGCTATGGAGGGGCAGTAACAACGCAGGGGCAGACAGTGCTGGGGGAATGAAGTGCTGAGGCAGTGCTGGTTTACATAAGAAAGAGGAGGCCTCCCCATAAGGTGTCCCATGAGCAGAAAACATGGGAGCTGTGAGGATATGTAGGATCTGGAAGGAGAGTATTCCAGAAGAGCAAAAAGCACATGCCAAGGCCCTGAGGCCAAAGCCTGCTTGATGTGTTCAAGAAGCAGCAAGAAGGCCCGTGTGATCAGAGCCAAGAGAATGCGAGAGCAGGAGGAGAGAAGGGGAGGAAGGGGCACAGACCACAGAGGCCGCTGTGAGCAAGATGAAGGCTTTGAGCAGGGGCATCATGAGCCTTGTATTTCCCTTCCCTGCCCCAACACTGGCTGTTTTAAAGGAGAGCTGTTCTTTATTTTTGCTTGTTTATTTCCATTTTAATAGGATTGTCCTAGCAGCTGTGTTGAGAATAGACCGCAGGAAGACAAGCACAGAAGCAGGAAGGCCCGGAGACTGAAAACTGCAGGGAAGAGGCTTGGGCTGGAGCGGAAGGGGAGTGGGGCAGAGCAGTGTGAGGAGCAAAAGTTTTAGATTCTGGATGTGTAGAGGGCAGAGCCAGGCAGGACTTGCTGATGCACCAAATGTGGGTGTGAATGACAGAGAGGGATGGAGCAGGACGCCAAGGTTTTGTCCTGAGCAAACTGCCATTTACCTAGACAGGAAAGAGTGCCGGCCCCAGCAGCAGCAGCTATAGCCTCAACATTGGGGCCCCGCGCGTCCCCGCGCCTCCCCGCGCCGCCTGACTCCGCCGGAGACCCCCGGGGCCCAGGAGGGCCAGGTGGCCTGAGTGCCCGGGCGCGGCGGCGCGGCGGCGGGATGGCGACACGGGGAGCCAGGATGGGCAGCTGAGAGGGGCGCAGGGGGTGCCTGGCACGAAGGCGGCGGCGGCCAGGACGCTCTGGGGCCCAGGGATGTGGAAGCCACAGAGAAGGGGAGCGGGGCAGGAAGGCGCGGGGCAAGCGCGGCAAGCGGGGAGGGGGCGGCGGGGGCCCGGCAAGAAGAAGAGCAAGTGGGACCCCAGAGCCTGGTGTTTTCCAACCTGCGGATCGGGAAGAGCCTGTCCAAGGGGAAGGGCGCTGGGGGCTCCCGCGAGGATGTGCTGGACGCCCAGGCCCTGCAGGCCGGGCAGGGGACAGCGCTCACTCCCTGCTCCCTGAGACCCGGACCTCGGCCTCTGGGTGGAGGAAACGGGCCTGGCGGACACCCAGTGTGGGGACTGACTACAAGGAACACTGGGAGAACAGCTGGGGTTACCCTTTCTCCCTCACTGAACAGCAGTCCTGGCAAGGGTTCGTGCCTCCACCTCCCGTGTGTTGCTCAGCTCCCTGCTCTGCAGGGCAACCGAGACTCTTTATTGATAATTTGGTTTGACCCCTAAGAACAGCAGGTCTAGTCTGACCGTCACTTCCCACCGCGCAGAGCTCCAGCCGCCCCGCGCCCTGCGGACCAAGCTTAGCCCGGCCTCGTGTTCCTTCCCTCCCTTTGCTCCTGGCGCCTTGCGGTTCCAAGGAACCTTTAGTTCGCTTTTCATTCTCCTTCCCCCTCCATCCTATTTCCTGCTCTTGCCTCTCACCTCTCACCTCTCCAGAAAGCCATTTTTTCCTGATTCCTCGAGCATTTGTCATCTCGTAGGTATTTTGGGAGCACCTGCTGTGGGCCAGGAGCTGTTCCTGGCCCTGGGGACACAGAGCGGAGCTAGGTCTGGGCCCTGCCTGGGGGGTTTGCCATCTAGTGAGGGAAAACAAAGCAACAGAAAGTAAATTTTCACTTGGATAAAATAATGGAGAGTGTTAGGAGGTGTCAGGAAGGAAGTAAACAAGGGCATAAGTTGTAACATTTTAACTGAGGCTTGAGGCTGCTTTCCTGGGGCGCGTCTCCCTCTTTGCTTCCACGTTGGGAGGGGAGGGGTGGCTTTATAAATTCACTTCCTTTCTTTCAAATCTTATCATAATACTGATGTTCCCTGAAGATGCGCCACAGACACTCCACTCTTCCGCATGCTCCGTGCACAGGCCTGTGGCTGTGCCACCTCCAGCCTGAGAAGCAGGTCGTGGAAAAGCAAAGGGAAAAACAGCTTAAGAGAATGATCATGGGCCTCATCAAGAGCACAAAATCATCAAAAGTGGCACCTTCTATGAAGGGATTTTATGAAGGGATATTGGAAGTGGTTTGGAACAGATGAGTCTGTGTATTCGTGTTCTCCAGAGCAGCAGAAACAGATCCAACAGGACATGTGTGCGCGTGTGTATGGAGAGAGAGACACAGAGACACGGATATACAGATATAAGGTCAGATTGATCATGGGGACTGGAACGGGCGATTGTGGAGGCTGAGAAGCCCCATGAGCTGCAAGCCAAGGCCCCAGGAAAGCCAGTCGTGTGGTTCAGTCGGGGGTGAACAGCTGAGAACCAGGGGAGCCGACGGTGCAGCTGCTACTCGAGGCCAAAGGCCTGACGGGGGATGGAGCGGCTGAAATTCAAAGGCCAGAGAAGCGGGAGCCCCGATGTCTGAGTGCAGGAGAAGACGGACAGCCGGCTCCAGACGAGAGGGAGGTCCGTCCCTCCTCAACATTCGCTTCTGTTTAGACCGTCAGTGGATCGAATGCTGCCGCCCACCCTGGTGAGAGCGATGCGCTCAGTCTCCCGATTCAAATGCTAACCTCTCTGGAAACACCCTCGTAGACACACCCAGAAAAATATTCTACCAGCTGTTTGGGCATTCCTTATCCCTGTCAAGTTCACAGATAAAACTAACCATCACAGGCTCTGAGCCTCACTACGGGGCAGGAATGCAGACATTGTTTGTATCGCCTGCCTACACAAACTTCCTGAACATTCTCAGAAGAACCAGAAGAACTTTAGGTCCTGTTGGCCCGTGTTAATTATGGCCAAGAAGTCCAAAGCAAGATAGCCGGGTCCTGTGAGCCAGACCGTGTTGGAGTCACAGACGTGGAAGCGGCGTGGCCCTGCGAAGTGGCTTTCCTGACTGTATCGTGTGAGGGTTGGGCCTTTGTGCTGCGTGGCTTTGTCCTTTTTCCACAGTGTCACAGAGCAGTTCCTCCAGGGTCCGACCCAGGTGTGGGCCATTCAGCCACGTGAGGGCCCGGGGGGCTCCATGGCGAGGAGACATCTGAGCGGCCAAGGAAGGATTTATGGCAGAGACGGCAGCCTGGAAGGACAGAGGGGTGGCGGGAAAGTTGCTTTCAAAAGGCAAGTGCCAGGTCCCCAAGTACTGGGGATTTTCATTTTAGGCAGTGAATTTTAGGCTTCAAAAGCCCATCAGAGCACTTTCCTGTGGGTTCCCAGGACGTCTGAGGATTGGCCAGCAGGGTCTCTAGCCACCTTGTGGAAATTGGAAGGAAAGAAATGTGTGCAGAGAGAAAAGGAATTTTTACTGTAGCGGAAAAGAACAGGTGTGTCCTGGCTGCTGCCCTGACTGACCCTGTGACCGGGCCAGTCCTGTGCGGCGAGAACCTGCTCTTTACACCAACGAGGCGGCTGTCACGCGTGTGTTTATGATGATCACCCCGGCTGTCCCCCGTGTGGCTGCGGAAGCCCTGCGGAGCAGGAACCCTGCAGCGTCAGCCGAAGCTGGGTCCTGGGAGCTGGGCAGGACGTTCTGGTGCTCCAGTCAGTAGTAAGTAGTCGGAGCGAGAAAGAAAGCCGCATCGAGTCATTGGGGTCCAACCCTGTCAGGTTAGTTTGCTGTCTGCACTGCTAAGGTCAGGGTGGCCGGTGTGACTGTGTTCTTGAAGGGGTTCTGGGTGAATAAATCAGTCATTAAGTGCTAGTGGAGTAGGTGGCGTATGGCAAGGTCTGAGCTGAGTGCAGCCGGCTGGAAAAGAAAGATAGATTGCTCAGCCTTTGCTTACAGGAAGGCTCTGGCCTGGCTGGGACAGCACAGAAGTGTTTGAGACAACAGCTGTGCAGAACTGCAGGTTGTGAGTGACCCTGTGACCGGGGCTGCACGGAAAGGTTAGAGAAAAGAGAAGGCAGGGCCAACCGGTCTGCCAGGAAGCCTCTGGGGAGAGGAACATTGGCCTGTACTGGGAGAATCAGCAAATGTGCCCAAGGGCAGAAAAGCCAGCACTGCAGGACAGAGACCGTGCCCTGGGCAGGGCAGGTGGGACTCAGCCGACAGCATGTTCAGGGCCTGAGGATGCCGAAGCACCCGGACTTCCTGCAGCTCTTGTGCCTGTGCCTGCTGGAGCACCGGGTGTGCCCCGGTCTCCTGAGTTGTGTCCTGGTAACTCTGAGGTCCCCAAGCTCCTGCTGTGAGTCACCGGTCCTAGCACGACAGCTACAGTCACTGCTATCAGAACAGATCCCAAGGGGCAGGCTGGGAGGTGTTGGGTTTGAGACGGAGGACTACGCAGAAGGAAGTAAATGCGATAGATGAAAGTTTTGCTCTCGCCTGGACCTCACCTTGCAACCCGTGCTGCCTCTGCAGGAAGACAGAGGGGAAGGGGGTGGGGGCAAGGCGCGACTCTTCAGTGCATTGTTTTTAGTCTTGTCTTTTACCTTCGAAGGAAGCTGTCTCTCTGACACTGCTCTTTCTGACCCCCATCCTATATTTAAAGGCTCCACATAAAATAAATAACCCAAGTTATCACTCTGTGACGAAAGTGCCTGCGAGAGCTGGAGAGATGGTGGAGCCCTTGTCAGAATGGGCTGTGATGTTAGATCCCCCTTAGGTCTTAGAGCTGTGCTGTCCAGCTAATTAAACACTAATGAACCAGCTTAATCACAGATGAAGTCCTCTGTTGCGCAGCCACCTTTCAAAGACACGTGTGGTGGGCGCTGCCTTGACGGACGGCGCAGGGCGGGACATCTCCGTGACCGCAGAGAGCTCTGTCGGGAGGGAGGCGCTGCCTCTTTCTAGGTGGGAAAATGGGGGCACAGTGGACCAGGGCTGGGACTCGGGGCTCGGTGCTCTCAGCTGATCATGCAAAGCCGCCAGCAGACAAGGATTCAGACCATACATTTCAGCAGCAAGAAGGTGGCTGTCAGGAAAAATGAGTTCCCCTTGATTTTAGAAGAAAAAGATCTCTAAATCTTGGAGATGATTCCCGAGAGCTGAGGAAAGAGGAGAAGCAGTTTGTTTGTTTTTGATTAGCCACCTCCCTTCCCTTTTTTTTTTTTTTAAGAGGAGGAGCATCACTGTGAGGCCACAGGGCAAGCTGGAGGGCTCCACGCCAGGGTCCGCAGAGGGGCCAGGGAGAGCCTGAGCCAGGCAGGCTGAGCCTTTGATCCCCACTGACTGTCACCCTGCAGCCGCTGCGCTCTCCCTGGCTCCTGCAGTGCTGTTTGTTGCGCTGACCCTCCCCTCTCCAACCACCCAGATGCCCACAGCCCCTCCTTGGCATGTGCGGACACACACACACACACACACACACACACACACGCACGCTGGGCGTGCACGCCTCCGGCTGAGCCCTGGCTTCTGTTGGCGGCTCCTCTGTCTGAACTCTGAAGCGGGGAGAACCCTGGAGTCAGCTGTGTGAGGAGTGAGTGTGGGCTCCAAAGACACCCCCACCGCCACCCCAGTCTTCCAGGCTTCCTGTAGGTTGTCCCCGGCTCCTGCTAGGGTCTCAGAGAAACAGGGGCCGTGAGTTGTCCAGATACCGGAATAGCCAGCGTGCAGCGCCCTCTCCCTGCTGCGCAAGGCCGGCTTCCGTCCAGACACCGGCGATGCAGGCGGGACTCAGGCCCTGCCTGCTCTCCAGGGCCCCGTCTCCTAACGAGGGACAGAGATGTAGGAAGTCACTGCCGGCGGGTACGCGCGATTCATCCACTCATTCCTCTATTCAGCAGATGTCTCTGGGGCTCCTGCTCCGTGCCCAGCACTGTGCGAGGGGCCGGGACTTTAATTTTTAGCGAGACCTGCTTCTTTCTGTAAGGAACCTGCATCTAAAAGGGAAGCAGACGGTACCCGAGCAGTTACCCCACGGTGCCACAGTCTGGGCAAACCTAGAGGCCACAGGAACCGTGGGGAGGGCACATAACCTGGTGTCGGAGGCTCAGGTGTGCACAAGGCACAGCGGTGGCTCAAGCAGGGTCAGCCCTACCCGGGGTGTGTGAGGTGGAGGCTGGAGCTGATCCTCGGAGGATGGCGGGGAACGGCGGTGCAGGGCGAGGCGTGGCGAGGCGGCGGGGCCGCGTTTGGGTGGGCGCGGTGGGGGAGGGGCCGGAGGGAGAGGAAGGTGTCACGCTGTGGCGAGCCCGGCCTGCCGTGCCAGGATTTCACTGGATTCAGGAGATGCGGAGAGGTTTGAAGCCTGAGAGTAACACAATCGAATCGCGCTGCGACTGCGTGGAGGACGGCCTGGCGGGTCGCAGGAGGGGCTGGCGCGGGAGGAGCCATGCGACATTGTCTGCGGCGTGTGCTGGGGGTGTCTGCGGTGACGCTGCGACGTTTACACTGGGGCTGTTGTGTGACAGCGAGGAGGACGGCAGAGGGGACACTCAGGGTCACCGTGCTGAGGTGTAACCCCGTGGAGGAAGCAGCTCACCATTGAGAGCGCCACATGCTTCAGCAGAATTCAATGGAACTTTCTAGAGAACATTTATTTATTCAATAACCCCCCACCCCACCCCACCCCCGCTCTATTTTCCTTTTAACTCCAGAGGCCCAGGGTTGAGTTACTCAGTCTTCAGACTTTGACGGTTCACAACCCGGGAAGACCCACTTTAATTCCCGGCTCCTGTCCACCCCCCTCCTCCCGTGGGCCGCCACGTCTCACCCTGCATGTGTGTGTCCCATGGGCCGCCACGTCTCATCCTGCATGTGTGTGTCCCATGGGCCGCCACGCCTCATCCTGCATGTGTGTGTCCCATGGGCCGCCACGTCTCACCCTGCATGTGTGTCCTGTGAAATACGCTGGGTTTGCAGGCATTTAAAACTGGCCTGGGCAGTGTCCTGTCGGGGAACTCATCCCCTCCTTGCCTGTGGCGACGCTGGTCCAGGTTGCTTGGTGCCGCCTTGTCTGCTGTTCTGAGTGGCTGTGCGGGTCCCAGGCGGTTGTCCTGGTCACTCCCCTGGGGCTGGCAAAGGAGCGCCTTGCCCCTCTCCCAGGGCCAGGACAGGGCCAGGTGCCGAGATGTCCCAGGACGGCGCTCGGGCTGACTCCCCGCTGGCGGGGGTCTCATCCTCCCGTGCAGGGGGGGCTTGGCTGCCACCGCCGCTCGCACCTGCCAGCCCAGCCCCTCCCGCTTGCGTGGCAGGTGCGCGGCGGACCCGCGTCGCTGGGAGTCTGTCTGCGCCAGCAACCGGTGATCTCAACACCTGCCACGTGTGGGTTGTATTTCTGAGAATTCTTTTACCTGTTTTGGGGGGGTTCCTGTTTCTTTTTGTTTTTTTGAATTTATAGGAGCTTTTGCATGTTGAAGACATTAGTCTCTCCTCGTTAATTTTAGCCATTAGAAGAAAAATAATGTCCCCATCTGTCATCAGTGTCTTAGCTTTGTCCATAGTGCCCTTTGCTGAACAGAAGTTTTTACTTTTCCCCTAAGTAATTAAATCTCTCTGTCTCTCCCTCTTTTGCCTTATGGTTTGTGCTTTTTAACTTTGATTTCAGAAGTCCTTCCTCATTCCTAGGTAACAAGGCTATATATAGTTTTCCTGTTAACTTTATGGTTTTACTGTTTACCTGAAGGCCTTTAATCCACTGGAAATTCAATTGTCATCATTGTTCTCATCATCAATTATACAGCGTTTACCATGTTTCACGCATTGTTTTAAATGCTTTTAACTATTATCTGTTTAAAATTTCACAACCATGATGAGGGACAGACCATTTGTATCATCACGTCTACTGCAGAAGGGGAACGAAACGCAGAGATGCCGAGTGTCCTCACGCCCTCCCCTCCCGGGACCCACGACCGGGAACAGACACTTGTAAGCACCGTCAGCCCCCGAGGGCCCCTGCGAACTGGACACCACCGGGGTCCCTGCCACTTGGGGATCACTGGGGCTGAGGCAGGTGTCGACCAGGTGAGCAGTGAAATCCAGGTTAGGGCTACGATGATGTACCATTGTGGAGAACTACAAGGTATCCACCGAGGTCTGGCCTAGCCTGGGGGTTGGAGAAATCTTCCTTAAATGAAGCTGAACTGAAATCTGGAAGATCAGGGAAGTTGACTGTGGGGGAGCAGGGAGGTAAAGAACCTTCCAGAAGGAGGAAGGAGCATATACAAAAGTCCTGATGTGGGAACAATATGAGCCCTGAAAGGCAGCGTTGTCGTGGAGCAAATTCTGCGAGGGCCGCAGGCCTTGCAGGCTCATATTCTAGAAGTAAAGAAGGTCTTTCTGGCTACAGTGAAGGGCACAGACTGCACAGTAGCTAGAGGGTGTGGGGAGGCCCGTTGGGGCCATTGCAAAGGTTCGGGGAGGAAGATTGTGGCTTGGGCCCAGGGTGAGCCCCCCGGAGCTCGCGGCACCCTGGTGGGGCTGATCCACCGGGTGGGCCACAGCAGTAGCTGCGTTCCTAGCAGGGGGAGCTCTTGCCACAAGGGATCACACACGTGCTCCACAGCTGAGCTCAGGACCGTACACTCAGGTCGGCCTAACAGGGGAGGCTGTCCCTCGGGAAGGCACACGTGGAAGGGTCGTGCCAGAATGTCTTCCAAGCCTGCGGGTGCAGACGGCTGGGCAGCCGTGCTTTTCTGCAAACAAAGGAGGAAAGTGGCTGATAGAACCAGGTCCTGGTAGGGCAGGGACAGGGTTCCTATATCCTGCCCCTCAGGGTGACCTTAAGTTCAGGGAGGTTTCCTTCTCCCCTGTGGCTGTCACTGTCCACTTCAGCACAGCCTCCTGCAGGAGCCCAGTGTGGCCCTGGGTCCGTCCCCCTCAGCCACCCCTCCCGACTCAGCCACCAGCAGGATTGACAGACTCTCATTGGATTGTTTTCTTTTTTCAGATACCAAGTACTGCTGGAACCATGAAAAACTAAAGGTGTTTCACAGAAAGTAGCATTTCTACTTGAAAAAAAAAAGACTACAACAGTTGACATGGATATAATTCAGAATAAATATTTTTATTTACCTATTTATTTCTATACAGTACCTTTTCCCATATTTTACCCTATACTTATCATAAAGAGAAAGCATAATATTTTATGTTAAAACATTTTCTTTGGCCTAAAATAAAGTTATTTAAAATAAATTACAATGTGCCTGTGAGCCTACCGTGCCCGTCCCTGTGGCCCCGTCCTAGCTCATTCCGGCTGCTGTGACAAAACCCCATGAACCGGGGGCTCATGACCAACAGAAATTCGTTCTCTCCCAGGTCGGACGCTGACAGGTACAAGGGGGACCAGCAGGCTCGCTGTCTGACGAGGACCCCTTTCCTGATTAGTCCATGGCCCTTTCTCTCTGTGTCCCCACGTGCTAGAAGGCAGCTCTCTGGGGTCTTCTATGCGGGCCCTCATCCCATTCAAGAGGGCTCTGCCCTTAGGAACGAATCATTTCCCAAAGATCCCATCTTCTATTCATATTACCATGACACTGCAGGTTAGGATTTCAACATAAGATTGGGGGGATCTGGGCCTTCAGACCATAGCACCCCCGTGTGGCATCCTGAGATGGAGGGGGAGCCAGAGGGGAATGGGCAGGGAGGGTTTGGGCATAGGAGGGGGAGAGGAGGAGGAGGAAGGGGAATGTGAGCTGAACAACAGGTGATTCTCTTCCCTGGCCCCTGCATGGCGGCCCCTCTCTCTAGGTCACCCCTGGATCCCACTCTCTGCTCACAGCTCACCCTGGTCCCTCCCCCTGCAGCCTCTGTCTTCCCACAAGAGCAGCATCTCACCACTCCTCCTTTCCCTGATTCTGGGGACTCTTCCACTGGGACTCCCCAGGCTTAGGGCACATTCTACATGATGCACAGAGCTGTCCCCTTTGCCACCCACCTCCCCAGACCCGCACTGGCCACACCCTCACCTTGTGGTTCTGGAGAGTCCAAAGCACAAGAATCTCCCCCATGAAAGGGACATGCAGCCTGGACCCCATGAGGTCACGCCGTCCCACTGCTGAGCCTGACTCCAGCCGCCGGGGTCAGGGTGTGCAGCAAGAATGGAGCGGGGGAAACACAGTGCTCAGGACTCTGACCCACAGCCCTGAATCGAAACTTCCAGTGCTTTCTGCACATTCATTTTTGTTTCGTTATCTTCATGTGACTTCTGTCATCTGCGTGGTTGGCTTTTCAATTTTTTTAACCTCCAAAAGGCTTGTATTGGCATAACACAGGACTCTGGAATCCCATTCCTTCCTGTGTCACCAGAGGCAGGTGGGCTCGTGTGCCCCAAGACACCTGCACAGGAGTGACCATAGCCACACTGCACCTAAGGACCACACACTGGGCACAGCCCAATGCATGCATGTCATTTTCTCAATCGGCCATGAGAGAGTAGACTGCTTATGACTAGAGCATTGCTCCAGAAGGTTTACAAATTTAACTAGGAAGCTAATGAAAATCTCACACAATAAATGTATATAAGGCAACCCACAAACCTGAAGATGCACCTTGCGGCGCATACAGACTTGTAAAACACTTGTCCAACCCCACCACCCTTCCCCCCACCTCCATCCATCCATCTATAAACACGTGTCTATATAATATTACTCCTTTGTGATAAGAATCTTTTGGTCGCAAGTGGTCTGCACGTGAGACAGAAAGTAACTGAAACAGGGGAGGACATACTACAGGTGTTTGGCAGGAGGTGTCAGTGCAAATCTGTCCAAGTGGGAGGTCTCGTGATTAGCATAGCCAAGGTCAGGTACACATTCTCTTCCATCCCCAAAGCACTGGGTGGTTTTTTCCTCTGGGGAACTTTGCTAAAATCCTTTATATCCTAAAAGAGCATCAAGTCAGCATAATGGCAAGCAGTTGTAACAATACTGAGGGAAAGATAAGGTTATCCTTAGAATTACATAGTAGTCTGCTTACTACACACTCTATTATAATCCTTAGTCCCCCACGTAAGACAGTCAGCAAGCCGAGGGCAGAGTGTCCCCTTGGTTCTGACTGTGTCACAGGCCCCAGCCCAGCACCGGGCACAGCAGAGGTGCCAAATACTGCTCAGTGAATGAATGCACCTGGGATGCGAGAGCTGACAGGGTGTTGAACACTATATGAAGTTGGGACTGTCTTGGAACAGCCCAGATATGAGGTCACCATAAGCACGCTCCTTGTTAACCTGTCAGGCTCTTCATTTTTAAAATATTATAATCCTTTTATTTATTATTTTAGAGACAGGGTCTTGTTCTGTAGACCAGGCTGCAGTGCAGTGGCAAGATCATAACTCACTGCAGCCTGGAACTCCTGGGCTCAAGTGATCCTCCTGCCTTAGCCTCCCGAGTAGTTAGGACCATAGGTGTGTACCACCACACCTTGCTAATTTTTCTTATTTTCTTGTAGAGATGAGGTCTCACTCTGTTGCCCAGGCTGGTTGTGAATTCCTGGCCTCAAGCGATTCCCTCACCTCAGCTTCCCGAGGTGCTGGGATCCCAGGTGGGAGCCAACACACCTGTTGCTGGGCTCTTTAAACCTGATTGGCTTCCCATGGTGTCCCCCAGCCCAGGTGTACCTGGTCCCAGGTATCTCCCAGAATCCCTGCACTGCTTTAACTTCTCTTGCTTACTTTGGCTTCTCTGGTCATGCTCTTATGTGTGTCTTCACGCTAGGGCTCAGGGGACACCTCTGAACCCCTTGGGCAGCCCACTGGATCTCCCTGCTCTGGCCCACCTGCCATCACCCGCTCCTGGTTCTGCACTCGACCTTGACTGCAGCATCACCCCAACTCCAGTTAGGAGACACCCCCAGTGTGCTGGCCATGGGGGCCCACGCTAGCCAGGGTAACCCCTCTCCACCTGCCTCTTCCAGCATCCTCACCTGGGGATAGGGGCTCTGATGTCTATAAACGTGTAAGGAAGAAAAGTAATCTCATGGTGGTTTTGCTAGAAAATAATTTCCAATATGTGAAAAATTACTTCGAAATTGTATGATTTAATTGCCCTGCTTCTTGGAATAAGAAAACTCAGTGACAAAAGCAGAGACTACAATATTCTAATACCAATGGAAATAAAATAATTTAAACATTGTGGCCATATATATGCCTTTCTTTTATGTTTATGACACTATCATTTAAAAACATATGGAACTTAAGGTAAAACCTATTCTGCATTCTAAGGATGCCTAGATTAAGAAAATTCTGTAATTTATTTCCTTGTAAACATCCCTTTTGACACAAATCGAAGTTAAGAATTCAACTGCTCACATCTTTGCTTTTCCCAGGTGGGGCAGTGAGGGCCCAGAGACAGGGTGTGGTTCACCCAGTGTCACCAACCCCTTCAGCAACCGACCCTGAGAGAATAGACAAGCTCTTTTTCCGCTTAGTGTCTTCAGATTCCCAGCCAATGGTTTTTAAATAGTAGGTTCTCTGTGAATCCAATCAGAACTGAACTGAAGTGATCAGAATGGAGCAATTCCATAAGGTTTGAGAGTTCCTTTCAGCTAGTGGCAGGTTCAGCTTTGTTTCTGGTGAACCATGTCAAAATAAAATGTCTTGAGCCCCATAATTTGACACAAACAAGTCTTCTTTTCTGACACTGAGCAGAGAGGAATTACGCTGACAGTTCTGATTAGCCTCCTGCTTCCTCTCTGAGAAGCGGTGCTCTAACACCACCTGGGCTGGGCTCAGAGCAGCCCACGCTGTGATGTTATTTACCAATTACTGAAAGCGGGAGGCCAGCTCTGCTGCCCTGCACAGACACCAGCAGGGACTTCAGAGGACCTTCATCCCCCGCCAGAATGGCTGGACCCAGACGGTCTCTGAGGCTCACTTCCCTCTTGGTCAATTGCGAGTATGAGATTTATGAATATTAAAGAGCTTCACCATTAGAAGGTAGGCCTTTCAGAATATTAGATTCTACGGAACTAAAGCTTAATGACAGGATTTTATTCATAAAGCAATAATGGCACGGACAAATAAAGCTTGATATAGCTCTAAATTAGTAGTGGTGTTTTCATTGAACAATTAATTTTAAGGTGAGAGTGCCTAAAAAATATATGTTTCTAGGAAATGAGCATGCCTGGTGAATTCTACCCTGTCTCTGATGATGCTTGAAAGGTCTGCTCTTCTGGATGAAGAACAGAAATAAATTATGTCAATGTATCATGAGATATACAATTGCATGATAATTCTGTTGTATCTTTCCATTTATTTGTATCTTTAACTTTGTTGTTAATGTTTTATAATATTCAGTGTACAGATATTTCACCTCCTTTGTAAAATTTATTCTTCAGTATTTTATTCTTTATGGTGCCACTGTAAATGAGATAGTTTTATTAGTTCATTTTTCAGATAATTCATTGTTAGTGTATAGAAACTCAACTGATTTTTATATTTTGATTTTGTATCCTGCAAATTTACTAATTTTTTTCATGATTTCTAATCATTCTTTGGTGGATTCTTTAGGGTTTTCTTTTTTTTTTTAAGTTGCATTTTTTTTCTTATTTAATCTAAATTCTTTTTTTTCTTTTTTATTTCAGCATATTATGGGGGTACAAATGTTTAGGTTACATATATTGCCCTTGCCCCACCTGAGTCAGAGCTTCAAGCGCGTCCATCCCCCAGATGGTGCTCACTGCACCCATTAGGTGTGTATATACCCCCCCTCCTGCCCCCTCCAATTTGCCCAACACCTGATGAGTGCTATGACTATATGTGTATTTATGTGTTGATCAGTTAAAACTAATTTGATGATTAGTACATGTGGTGCTTGTTTTTCCATTCTTGGGATACTTCACTTAGTAGCATGGGTTCCAGCTCTATCTAGGATAATACAGGAGGTGCTATATCACCATTGTTTTTTGTGGCTGAGTAGAACTCCATGGTATATATATACTACATTTTATTAATCCACTTAGGTATTGATGGGCACTTGGGTTGTTTCCACATGTTTGCAATTGTGAATTGCGCTGCTGTAAACATTCTAGTGCAGATGTCTTTTTTATAGAATGTCTTTTGTTCTTTTGGGTAGATGCCCAGTACTTGTATCTCTTTGAGGTATCTCCATATTGCTTTCCACAGAGGTTGTACTAGTTTATTTAAATAAGCCACAATTTTTGGATGTTAATGTTATTTCCAACTTGTCTATACCATAATGATCTTTCATGGCTATCACTTCACATACATCTTTGAATAATTTTCTGATTTTCTTGGGATAAACTCCTAGAAATGAATTTGTATAACAAATTACTCCAAAATTTAGGACTTAATACAATAGACATGTGTTATCTCACCGTTTCTGTGGGGCAGTGATCTGAATGCATCTTAGCTGGGCGCCTCTGGCTCAAGATCTCTTAGGAGGTTGCAGTCACGCTCTCAGCCTGGGCTGTGATCTCATCTAAGGCTTGATGGAACAGCTACAGTAAACTGGATAGAGAGATGATATTGAACTGAGCATTATTTCTGAATCACAAATCAAAATTTGGCCTGTTAACTTTGGAAAGCTGTTACATTTACTGGGTCTTTGTTCCTTCATTCAAAATATGACAGATTTCTGTCCCCTCTTTGCTTATGATTCTAATAATCTGTGATTTATTTAAAGAACTTTTATTTCCCAATTCTTGTAATTAGCTGGCCTTCTCCCTAACATCTAATTTTCTTTGTGTTGCCATCTCTTTTTCTTCTTTAGACTACTTTTTTTCATATCTTTTATGTTTCATTTAAATACTGCTTTTTTATGTCTTACACATCTAATTGTTTTCCTTTTATTTTTAATTGGCATATAATAAGTGTACATATTTATAAGACAGAGAGTGATATTTCGATACATGCATACAATCTGTAGTGATCAAATCAGGGAAATTAGGATATCCATCACCTCAAACACTTATCATTACTTTGTGCTATGAACATTCAAAATCCTCTCTTCTAGTTTTTTGAAAATATGCACTAAATTATAATTAGCCGTACTCACCCTACATTGCTGCAGAACACTGGAACTCATTCCTTCTAACTGGCCATAATTTTGTATCTGTTAACCAACCTCTCCCTATCTTCCCCTCTCCCTACCCTTTCCAGTCTCTAATACCCACAATTCTATTCTCTACGTCCATAAGATCAATTTTTTTAGCTTACATATAAATAAGAATGTGTGATATTTATCTTTCTGTGCCTGACTTATTTCGCTTAACATAATGTCCTCCAATCTCATCCATGTTGCCATGAATGATAGGATTTCTTTCTTTTTTTTTTAAAGAAGGGGTTTTTGGTGTTTTTATTTATTTATTTATTATAGAGACAAGGTCTCGCTATGTTGTCCAGTCAAGTGTCTAACTCTTGGCCTCAAGCAATTCTCTCCCCTCTGGCTCCTAATACACTAGGATTGCAGGCATGAGCCACCATGCCTGGCCTCATTCATTTTTGTGGCGAATAATAGTTCATCTTACATGTACCAATTTTTTCTTTATTCATTCATCTGTTAATGTATATGTAGGTTCATTCCATACCTAAGCTATTGTGAATAGTGCTGCAATAAACTTGAGGGTGTGGAGGTTTCACTTTGGTATCCTGATTTCCTTTTTTTTTTTTTTGGATAAATATCCAGTAGTGGGATTCCTGGATCATATGGTAGTTCTAGTTTTAATTTTTTGAGAAACCTGTATGCTGTTTTCCATAATGGCTATACAAATTTACATTCCCATTAACAGTGTATAAGAATTCCTTTTTCTCTGCAACCTCACCAGCATTTGTTATCTTTTGTCTTTTTAATAATAGTCATTTTAACTAGGGTGAGATGATACCTCATTGTGGTTTTGATTTGCATTTCCCTGATTGCGGGAAGTTAGCTACGCTCCCCGCAAAGAGGTTTTTTCTCTTTCTTCGGATCAGGTCTCTAAGTTGACCACGCCAGTTTGCAGGGAGTTAGCTGCGCTCCCAGCAAAGAGGTTTTCTCTTCCGATCAGGTCTCTCAGGCAGGGGTCATCGCAAAGGATGAAAAAATAGTAGGAAACAGAAATAAGAATAATAATACACAGACCCAAAGATATAGTTTATAAAGTAAAGGTTTATGAAAATAGATAAAAGGAGGGTATCCGGATGGGGATATTTCCTCCCGCTAGAAATATCTCCCCAACTTAATATCCACACAGGTGTTATATAGGGTAGATACAGGCTCCCGTTGCCAAGGGCAACAGGAATTACATACTAACAGGCTGTTTGCTTTAGGGTCAAAGTCTTCTAAAAGGCTACTACAGATCCTTTGACTAACTCTAACTAGGGGAACAATGAGTTGTAAAATCTTCTTGGGGCAAACTTCTAAGTTTTCTGATAAGGCTGTTACTTTAGCAAAAACCAGAGACATCTTGGCTCCGTGATTGTGTTCTTGGAGACAGAGATGATTTCAGAAGTCAACATGAGCTGTGCTTTGTGTTAATTACTTTAACCGCATAGCTCCTTCTGGGCCCGGCTTGGGCATTAGCATATCTCTCTGATCAGCTCTCATCTCCGGGGGTCCTTGCCAGCTCTGGCAACCCATGGCTCTAGGAAGAGGCCTGCCTTGTCTTTCAAAACAGGTGAGAACCATAGGCCCAGTTTACAGCTGTCTCTTTGAAGTGCAGCTTTTACTGACCAAGGAGACGTCGTCCTGAGATGAGGCAGCTTTTGAACTAACACATTTCTTTTTTCTTTAAGGCAAAGCCTTATTTGACTTCTGAAATCAAATCTTATCTCCAGAAATACAGGGGGCATTTCTATGACTCAGTATTCTTAGGCTCAACACCTGATTATTATTGATGTGGAGCATTTTTCATTTATTTGTTGGCCATTTGAATGTCTTCTTTGGAAAAATGTCTATTCAGGTCCTTTGCTCTTTTTAATGGGATTATTTGGATTTTTTTACTGTTGAGTTGTTTGATTTCCTTGTATATTCTGGCTACTAGTCCCTTATCAGATGAATTGTTTGCAAATATTTTCTTCCATTCTCTTCACTCTGTTGATCATTTCCTTTGCTGTGCAGAAGCATTTTCTTTAATATAATCCCATTTGTCTATTTTTGTTTTTCTTGCTGTGCTTTGAAGTCTTAGTGTAATTTTTTAATTTAAAAATTTGAATTTTTTAGGAAGTTTCTGGGAAAGATAAAATTAAGAAAAATATTCAAGGCTGCTCTTCATAGTCACTCTACACAAAATTCTTAATTTCTGAATGTTGTCAACTAATATAAAACCAAAGTTTTCAAAACTCCAACAGTCTGTCGGCCAAATAACACATTTCTACAGGCTGGATTTGTCTGAGATCTGAAGGCTTCTAGGTTTTTACTTGGCACTAAACAATGCTGCAAAATAAATTGTGTGTGTGTGTGTGTGTGGTGTGATCCCATTTTTCTGGTATCATCACATTAAATTTTTAAACCAGATTTGAAAACTGAAAGTATTTAAAGTGTCAATTAATGGCAACATGGCCCAGGAGACAGGCTGCATATAATGACTCTGTGCTTAGAAGTCTAGCCCTAGGACTGATTTATTCAGTGACCTTGAATAAGGTCATTAACCATGAGTTTTGCTTCAGCATCTGCATCTGTAACACAAAGATAGCAACTGCTAAGCTCCTGTGAGGAGAGCTAGCTGAAGGGACTTCAAACACTTAGCTCACTCTCAAAAAATGCATGCAAGAATTCATGTAATCTGTCTGTTATTTTAAAGTTTGTTTCATTTGAACAATTTTCACAAAATTTGCCAAAATTATGAGTACACTAGAATGCCAGAAAATGACACCTATACTCTTATCAACCGAGTGTAAGCTTTCACATCCGTTGTAAAACAAACAAACAACTTCAGATACTTGTTTATAAATTACAGCATACATTTTCCAACAAAGAATATCTCTGTGGCCAGTCAATATTTGTTTTTCAATCCCTAGGATCTTAAACTAACTTCCTTATAAAGCATGGTAGAAAAATGCAAACATATTCAATATTTTCAGTATCATTCTGCATAGGCAAATAAATTGAGGGAAGAAACTAATATTTACTTCTCTGCTTATCCACTCAGGTAGCTGGATTTGAAATTTTGAATATGAGTTATCTGCATATGATCCTTCAGTGAAGGCTATGAAGGATGCTCGTTTACGCTGCTATGATTTATAGGAGGACACATTCAGTTACCTCTAACAGGCTCTTTTTTGTTTTGATGCCAAAATATATTTAATATTCCTCTACTATATTTGTTAAACCTAAATGTGTGCTGCACAGATATGCAAAATAATTATAATTGTAATAGTTTTGGTTTCATACATTTTATATACTCTACATTTTATATACTCTACTTTTATATACTTACTACATAGCATGTGGTACCTTGTTTCTTCTATTCATCTGTACAAAACTCTTTTTCTTTCTTGATATTCTTTATTTTCAATTGTTAGTAACTCCCTCCATCTCATCCAACCTATCAATGACATTAAAAGATAATCCTTGTGATTATCTTTTGCAAACTTTGTGATTTTTCTTCTGCATTATAAATCAGTTGACTGCTCCTCTTGCACCCCTATAGCTACTTTCTCTAAAGAATATACAGCGTTTATCTTACAAAACCAGTGTGCACACTTCATTTGTCACGCATTGCAAGTACTGTGACATATTCCCCACTTCACTCTCACTGTTCACCTCTACCTCTTCCTCTTTAGCCAGAGATCACCTGCTTCAAAAATTTCACCCGTTTTGGGGCTACATTTTTATTTGCATTCTTTTCTTGGCATCCTGCTGCTTTATATAGATCTGATTCAGTTGGCATCTGGGTACATTCCTGACCCTCCACCCTCCCACCCGCAGCTCGCTGGCTACTCTGCCCAAGCCCATCTTCTGTCTGCACCCTTTGTCTCCCTCGCCCACTCCCAAACTCCGTCCCTTGTTTTTCATTGACTTTTAGGCTCGGAACTGCCTCCCACGAACATTCATAAACCTCCTTACTGCGCTGCCTCGAATCGTGTCCCCAGAAGAGCTTCCCAGGCTGTGAGTGTCCCTGTTTTCTGTCTGCGTGTTACACTCGGGGCTGTTCCAGCCCGTGTATGGCAATTCGCTTTCCTTCCCTGAAAGGTTTTGTTTAGTGCTTTAATTTTTTCTGGGTACTTTTTTTTAAAAAATAGGAATAATCAGGAAATCTGCATCGATATATGTTAAATAAACATGCATAACTTTTTAGTAAATAAAGCAAACATATGAGCAGAAATGATACTATTGCCTGATAGTCATATGGAACAGTGATGATAGAATTAAAATTATTCTTCACACACGGGAAACTTACATCTTTGATGTAGTATTCCTGCTGTCAGGAATTTTGAAATTTTTAATAAAAGTGCCAGGTTGACACACTAAAAGGTTTTCGAAAACTGTCTTTATGCTAGACATAAGAATATCTCATTGTTAGAATCCTTGAGCACTTTCACTCCGTACAGTATATGACTTGAATGAAAGTGTAAGCCTTTAAACCATTTTGAAAGCAGATACTGTTATTAATATATATTTTTCAACTAGAGCAATTACCAAACCAGCTTTTGGAGGCACTTTGTCATGTACTTGATGCAATAAGCCTTCTGTGCAGTTTTGAATATCTTGAATTCTGTACCTGTGTATATCAATTGTGATCAGATATAAACTAAGCACAAAAATAATAGTAATCAATAGAAATTATAAGCCATGGACTCATTGCAAATGAAGGTCATGGGGCAGGCGACAACTCCCTCTTTTCTTGATGGCTCCACTCTTCGGAAAGACTGACACTAAATAAATCATTCATCACCTTGCCCAAGGGCTCAAAAATAAAGATGGCCTTTGTCCTGAACTGTAAAAATAGCAAAGAGGAAATGTGAAGGTTCAAGGTCCTCATCATTTGGTGTCCTCCAATCATTCCATCAAGTACCATGGCCCCTCTCTCTAAACTTCTGTTGCACTTTTTTTTAGGGACAGAGTCTTGCTCTATCACCCAAGCTATCATAGTCACTGCAGCCTTAAACTCCTGGGTTCAAGCGATCCTCCTACCTCAGCCTCCCGAGTAGCTAGACCTACAGGAACATGCCACCATACCCAGCTATTTTTATTTTTTTATTTTTATAGAGATGGAGTTGCACTATGTTGCTCAGGCTGGTCTCAAGCTCTTGGGCTCAAGTGATCCTCTCACCTCGGCCTCCCAAAGTGCTGGGATTACAGGCATGAGCCACTGTGCCCAACCTAAATTTCTGTTGCGTGTACACTCTGTGCCACTTATTGTCTCAGTTAACCATTCCGTCTTTTCTTTCTCTCGTGTTTTTGTCTTCCTGCCACATTCTTATGTGGAATTGCTAAAGCCAGGAACCATAGAGTATATTAACCACTCTTGGCAACTTGGCATTAGTACAATGCAAATGGGAGGTACATTAATCCATTGAAGACACACCTACTACGTGCCAGGCACTGAGTGGGGTCCTAGAGATACAATGGTAAATGAGACACTGTCTTGTTTTCAGAGGACTGAAATCTAGTGGGATAGAGACACACAAGCAAATGGACAAGTACCATAAAATATGTGTGGGGGCTAATGGGAAACTTCCCCTTTATCCTCTGAAGGTTTGCTAAAAACCAACTGATGAAAGGCAGATGAATAGGAGAAATGACAGACACATTTATTAGCATGCACGGGGGAAATTAGAGTGATTACTCCACCATGCAATGGGGTACAGATAGCTTTATCTTAGGGAAAAGGGAGATGGGAAGTGTGGATGATTTTAGGGGAGTAATAAATTATCTTTAGGAGGATTCAATGGGCTTGAAGAACATACAATGGCCTGAGACCCACAGGGAAACAAAACTGTCCTGGAGGGTGTTGACAGACTTCAGTCTTTCTTCCTGCAATATGAGTTTGGTTCATGAAAACTCAGGAAAGGGACTAGAGCTAATTATTTTCTTCTTTGGTGGGTCTGGACTTTCAGCAGAGAAGGGAACTTCAGAGAACAACTTCATCCTGTGCTTTGGGAGAGAAGGAGGATGGAGAGACTGAGAGACAGGGGATGCAGGTGGGTGGGTAGGGGGATGTGGGGCGCAGGTGTCAGAGAGACCTTGAGGTTTATTCTTCAGTTGAGCATGTCAAAGCACCATATTTTGGAGTATTGGTTTCTGGGCCCAACATGTGGTAGGTGCAATTGAAGCCAAAATTAGGGGTCCTGAGAACACACTTGGAGGAACTTGAGCTGTTCATTAAAAGTCCAGGATGAGCTCCTGGATGAAGTGACTTCTAATCTGCAATCTGAAGAGGGATGGGACTTAGCACAGTACATAAGAGTGGAGGGGGAACAGAAAAGTTTTCCAGACCATGTTAATGGCATCCCCAGAGGTGAGAAAGACTAGAGAGCACACTAAAAGGACAATAAATATTAATAAGTCCCTCAGTATATTTGGAGTTTCTAACAGTGGTGGTGTGATTTATGTATCTGTGGATACATATTATATATTAATAAAATTAAACAAGTTTCAGCATCAACTCTATTCAAATTTTTCTTTTTATTAAAGTACTTTTTTAAAAAAACCAAACATCTTGTTCATATAATAAGTGGAGGGAATACAGGGAGTTTTACTGAGGCAATTGTATTTAATGCTCTTAACTCCTTCTAGGATATATTCCAAAATAGCATAGAATGACCTATCTTCAAAAATGTTTAGTGATCTAGATTCCTTCCTGCAATTCTGTTGAAAGCAAAGAAGTAAAAATAACCTGACTTGCAATGGGATTTGCTACTCAGTCTTTGAAGTTATCAGAAATTTTTATGAGAGATGTAATGTACAAGCAGGCAATGGCCAGACCATATAGGACAGTAGAACTCTGACCCACAGCTTCTACAGCAACTAGTCCAGGATGCCAACCAAACCACCACCTCTGCAGCAATTGCTCAATGGTAAGTGACTACCAGCTTCCCTATCCCCTCTCCACGTCCCTCTACTGAGTGCTACCATCTACCTTCTCATAGCAGGCTCCTCCTTGTGTTCACATCCTACCATAAATGTCATTTCTTCAGAGGAGCTTCTTTGACCACCCTCTCTTAAGTAGCTACCTAGTCCATTATAGATTCTCAGCATTGCATGCTCTACTGTCTGACATTTCCCCTTCCTCTGCTTCCTTCCCTCTTTTCCTCATTATTTCTCTTTTGATCTCTTCCCAAATGAATGTCAACTTCATGACCACTGGAACCATTTTATCTGAAAACTTAGAACAGTGCTCAGTCCATAGTTTGACACTGAATGTATATTTGCTGAATAAATAAATAGGAGGAAAAAAGAGAAAGTCAAGAAGTTGAGGACATTCTTACCTGGTGGCTTGTGAATTTCTCTGTGAAGTAGGAGGCTAAGTTACCTATTGAGACTAAAAGTAGAGTTTTGTAAGGGGTGTGAATGGAAGACAGTGATGAAAAAAAGAGCATAGATTAATTATGGAGAGCAATTAGACCCCAGCATACTAAAGATACAGTGAATGGATGAATGAGAGCATGTCATTCAGCTGTCATTATTTTGAAATGGGTTTCTGAGAAATCGAGCTATGTTTAGTCACATGGTATCTTTGGTAGATGGAATGATAGCCCTGAAAGATGTCCATAATCTAATCCCCAGAACCTGTGAGCATGTTACTTTATATGATGGACCCTTTTGTAGAAATGAGTAAAGTTTAAGGATCTTGAGATGGGAAGATTATCTTGGTTTATCTAGGCAGACTGAATGCAATCAAAAGGGTATTTATTAGTGAAAATGGAGACAGGAAAGTCAGAGTGAAAAAAGGAGATCTGAAGACAAAAGCAGTGGTCAGAATGAAGGAAGGGAGGAACCACAAGCCAAGGACTACAGGTGGCTTTTAGAATCCAGAAAAGGTAAGGACACGAATTCTTCCCTAGAGCCCCAAGAAAGAACACAGCCCTGTGACACCTTGATTTTACGACTTCTGATCTCTAGAACTGTAAGATAATACCTTTGTGCATTTTAAGGCACTAAGTTTGTGTTGACTTATTTCAGTGGCAATAAGAAATTAATACACCTTCAGTTCTATGTAGACTGTACTTCTTTCTCAAACTGTAATGCGCAATGCTGTGGGACCTTGTTAAAATGCAGCCCCTGATTCAGTAGTTTTGTGGTGGTGAGGACTGAGATTCTGCATATTTAACAATTTCCCAGGTGAGACCAGTCCTGTTGGTCCACAAACCACACTTGAAATAGGAAAGATCTAGATGGTACTGTCAAGACAAATGAGAGAAATAGTCATCATGGGGATACAGCATGTATGTCTTTTGTCTGTGTAGTTCTTGCAAGTTTATAAATTATTTTTGCATTTTATAAACATGGAAATGCAGTAAGGAAGATATTGATATTTCCTTTCCCTGCCAAGGATAAGGATATTCAGAAAGGGTAAGTGATCAGCCTAGGCTGCACAGATGGTCATTATATTAGGCTTATGACAAAATCAGGCCTTAAGCTCAAGTTTTTGTTTCCAAATTCTTTTAATTTTACAAAGTTAATGTTTGAAATCAAGATCTGGTGTCAATGAATTCGGAAGCATCAGCGTTACTCAAGGATGGGAAGTACAAAGTACCTGCCATTAAAGGACCAACAGAGACAACTTCCTGTTTCCTGAGTGGACTTTGGCTCAGGGTTTGATGAAACCAAGAGCTTTCTCCCCTTAGGGTGGCTGTTTCTCCTTGTTTCCTTGATGGGGAATCTTTCAAAAAGCCAGAAAGGTATCACAAAGTGGCTTACAAGTGCTGGAACATCTCATTCTCTTCTCCCTTCCCCCATCCATAGAGTTCATGTACAACGTGACCCCTCTTGGATCCAGGTCAGGATTAAAGCAATTATATTTGACAAACCGTATGCATACCCTGGTGAAGGATGCCCTGTCACCAAGGGGCTAGAAGATTCCTATGAATTTTTCTGTAGCATTTATCAACATGGCATTGAAACAATTCTCCCAGGGAATATTCTGCCACGTAAAACTAACATCAAGTAGTTTTATGAACCACCTCAAACAACCAAATCAACACACCTGTGATCTGTCTTTCCCCATCCAGGTGAGTAAGGCAGGAAAAATCCAAAGAAAAGAGGATTCTATAAGATTTGATTTGGCACACAAAACGAAGAAAACTTCAACAAGCCTAAACAAAAAAGAGGGTGAAGAGATTAATTCTGAAAGATGACTGAGGAAGCTGAAATAGGTCATTGGATCATTCACTTGTGCATCAGATGTTGTGACCTCTCTTCCACGAGGGAATAAATCTGGTCCTCCTTGTATACTCTGGAATTTGACATCAATTTCTGTAGCTGCTTAAGGATTGTGCATCAGATGTGCTACTTAGTAGCTTTCAGGAACCAGGGACTAATTATACCATATTCTATTTTCTATTTTAGAAGATAACTAACTTTTAAATGAAATGGCCAAGAACCTTCTCATAATCCCTTCGTAGCGGGCACTCTCTTTGTTTTTAACTTTATATGAAGTAATGTTTATGAATAAAGCTTATTTTGTCTTAAAAAAAAAGAAAGGACCAATAGGAACTCCTGTGGAATTTAACTGACATAAGAATGGATGGGAAACAGAGATAAAGTGTTACATGAGTTTTGCATTTTGAGACTTGACCAAAATGGGAATCATGTTTCAGATCATCTTGGACACGCACGTGAGACAATTTGCTTTGATCCAGCTAACTTGATAGTGAATAAGTATAAATTTGAGACTTTTTGTCACTCTGCTATCTCTCTTTTCCCTGATACTTTGTATTGTGTTCAGTCAGCATGTATTGAGCACCTACTGTGTGCCAAGGCACCATGCCAGATATGACAAAAGCGAATACAAATAAGATGTTGTCCCTGCGGTCTGGGATTTCACTGGATGGTAGAAAGGAGAAATAAATACAAAAAAAGCAAAAGTAAATTTTTATATATACTATTCTAGAAAAACTTTGAAAGATTGGAGGAAGGGTTTATTAATTCTAGAAAAAGAGGATTTAAATATGAGGGGTTATGTTTTATATTGTATCAGGGGCAATGTTGTATATACCAAAAAGTCTATTGAGATTTGTGAAAAATTAATGTTCAATTTATTAAAGTCACGAATTCAAAGATCCTAATTCTTCCTGAAGTGTTAAAGTCCTTAATATGATACAGCATTTTTATTCTGTTTTGAGAAATTGTTCACTGTCACTTCTAGGGAGCCTGTTATTAATGCTAAATCTGGCCTCATTTATAATCTTTATGCCTTTAAACCTTAAACTGCATTTGCAAATTTAATATATTCCATTTCCTTCAAAAGCATTTTGATCTAGTAAACAAAACCTCCCTGAATACTCAGTAATTCTTATAAATGTAATAAATTGAATTTACAAATACAGTGAAATTTAAGTTCACATAAATGTTCCAAGTCAGGAAGATTTCATCTTAAAATCACAAGTCTAAATCAATTGCTCCATCTCTGATTTTAGAGATACAAAGCTGAAGTTCTAGTAGACAACTTATTTTACACATAAGAAAGAAATTTATGAATATTTTTTAACATAAAAGTATTAATCGTATGGTCTTGATTTTCCTAAACATTTAGCATCTTCCTGAAGCTGAGAAGATGCTTACTCACTAAGAAAGACAGTTACATATGTCAAGGTAGAGTAGACCAAACTTATAATAAAACATTGGGCATTAACTTTAACAAAGCCTATATGTTATTTATTCTCTCAGTTAATTGTTAAATAAACTACATGTGAAACTAGAATTTTAGTTCAACTTTAAATTTACCCAACGTATTTAAAACCTAATGTAATTTTAAATTTTAATCTAAAGAGGGACAGCTCTTTAGAACAGGCTACAACCTTTGGTAGAGAGTAAAAAAACTCAACCCCATAGTTGGCCCAAAAGCAGCCAAAAATTAAGAAAGCGTTCAAGCTCAACATACCAAACCAAATCAATACCAAACTCTCATAATAACCTCCTACCAGCTAACCGGACTAATCTATTATTAAATAGAAGCACTACTGTTAATATAAGTAACAAGAATTATTATTCTCCTCGCATAAACCTATATCAGATCGGATGCCCACTGATAATTAACCAAAAAACTAAAAATCAGTCATAACCTAAATAATACTTACCTAAACAACTGTTAACCCAACACAGGTTTGCACTAAGGAAAGATTAAAAAGAGCAAAAGGAACTCGGCAAAATTAACCCCGCCTGTTTACCAAAAACATCACCTCTAGCATAACTAGTATTAGAGGCACTGCCTGCCCAGTGACATATGTTCAACGGCCGCGGTATTCTGACTGTGCAAAGGTAGCATAATCATTTGTTCTCTAATTAAGGACTTGAATGAAAGGCCACACGAGGGTTAAACTGTCTCCTGCCCTTAATCAGTGAAATTGACCTTCCCGTGAAGAGGCGGGAATACAGCAACAAGACGAGAAGACCCTATGGAGCTTAAATCTACTAACCCAAATAACCCCGCATAATTAATCATCAACTAGGCATATTCTCGCTAATTATGGGTTAGAGATTTCGGTTGGGGTGACCTCGGAGTATAGTATAACCTCCGAATAGTTTCAGCCTAGACTTCACCAGTCAAATCAACTTCAACAATCAATTGACCCAAACTAGTTTGACCAATGGAACAAGTTACCCTAGGGATAACAGCGCAATCCTATTACAGAGTCCATATCGACAATAGGGTTTACGACCTCGATGTTGGATCAGGACACCCCAATGGTGTAACCGCTATTAAAGGTCCGTTTGTTCAACGGTTAAAGTCCTACGTGATCTGAGTTCAGACCGGAGCAATCCAGGTCGGTTTCTATCTATTTAATATTTCTCCCAGTAGGAAAGGACAAGAGAAATAGAGCCAACTCAACAGAGCGCTCTCAATTTAATAGATGTTATAACTCAATCTAGTATATCATTCCACACCCTGCCCAAGACCAGGGTTCGTTAAGGTGGCAGAGCCCGGTAATTGCATAAAACTTAAGACTTTAAAGTCAGAGGTTCAACTCCTCTCCCTAACACTCATGTTTATAATTAATCTCTTCCTACTAATTATCCCTATTTTACTCGCTATAGCTTTCCTTACATTAGCTGAACGAAAAATTTTAGGCTACATACAACTTCGAAAGGGCCCTAATGTAGTAGGTCCTCACGGTATAATTCAACCCTTTGCCGACGCAATAAAACTATTTATTAAAGAACCACTACGACCCCTAACCTCTTCCTCATCACTCTATACTATTGCACCAACACTAGCTCTAACCATCGCACTTGTAATATGAATCCCACTACCACTCCCATATCCATTAATCAATATAAACATAGGACTTTTATTTATTCTAGCCACCTCTAGCTTAGCCGTATACTCAATTCTATGATCAGGCTGAGCCTCCAACTCAAAATACGCTTTAATCGGAGCCTTACGAGCAGTAGCACAAACAATTTCATATGAAGTCACACTAGCTATCATTCTTTTATCCTTACTTTTAATAAACGGATCATTTACCCTATCTACCCTTATTACAACCCAAGAATATCTCTGACTCATTATCCCATCATGACCTTTAGCTATAATATGATTCATTTCTACCTTAGCAGAAACAAACCGAGCCCCCTTCGACCTAACAGAAGGTGAATCCGAACTTGTCTCAGGGTTTAATGTAGAATATGCCGCAGGCCCTTTCGCCCTCTTCTTTATAGCAGAATATACGAACATTATTATAATAAATGCTCTAACTACCACCCTATTCCTAGGAGCATTATACAACCTTCACATACCAGAAACATATACAACAAGCTTCGCCATCAAAACCTTACTCCTAACTATTCTATTTCTATGAGTACGAGCATCCTACCCACGATTCCGATATGACCAACTCATACATCTACTATGAAAAAACTTTCTTCCCTTAACACTAGCACTATGTATATGGTACGTATCACTACCTGTTCTAGCATCATGTATTCCCCCTCAAGCATAGAAATATGTCTGACAAAAGAGTTACTTTGATAGAGTAAATAATAGAGGTTTAAATCCCCTTATTTCTAGAATCACAGGGATCGAACCTGCTCTTAAGGATTCAAAGTCCTTCGTGCTACCCAAAACACACCCTATTCTACATATAGTAAGGTCAGCTAAACAAGCTATCGGGCCCATACCCCGAAAATGTTGGTTTATATCCTTCCCGTACTAATAAAACCTATTATCCTAATATTTATTATGCTGACTATCTTCATAGGAACTATACTAACAATAATCAGTTCCCACTGACTCCTAATATGGGTAGGCTTGGAAATTAACATACTAGCTATCATTCCCATTCTCATGAAAAAAATCAGCCCCCGATCCACAGAAGCCGCCACCAAATATTTCCTAACACAAGCAACAGCCTCCATACTACTTATATTCTCCATCGTAATTAATACCGCAAACTCTGGTCAATGAGGCATCACTAATATACATAACCAATTGATTTCCCTCATAACTATAGCAGCACTAACAATAAAATTAGGAATAACCCCTTTCCACTTCTGAGTCCCCGAAGTCACTCAAGGAGTCTCACTAATATCAGGCATACTTCTCCTAACATGACAAAAACTAGCTCCTATTTCCATTTTACTTCAAATTTTCCCATCCATAAACCCCAATATTATCCTTCTAATCGCCATTCTATCAATTCTAGTAGGTGGTTGAGGAGGACTTAACCAAACTCAACTACGAAAAATCCTAGCCTACTCATCTATCGCCCATATAGGCTGAATAATAGCTATCCTTATATATTGTCCCTCATTAACAATACTAAACTTACTAATTTACCTAATACTAACTATTACTCTATTCTCAGTACTAAACATTAACACCAACACCACAACACTAACCTTATCGAACACATGAAATAAAACTCCAATAATTACCCTCACAATTCTCATTTCATTGCTATCCTTAGGAGGATTACCTCCACTTACAGGCTTTCTACCCAAATGAACCATTATTCAGACCCCAAAGTCATCCTCTGTGGCATCTGTCTCCAGTCCCAAGTCCTGTGCCATGGTGGCCATGGTGAGGTCCTTGGCAGGGCTCATGCTCGGGTGCTGCATGTGGAACTCTTTGCGGAGGTCGTAGTAGGAGAAGAAGGTGTCGGGGAGCACCAGGTTCTTCCTGGAGGCCTCAGGGTGCAGAACCTGTCGCAACAGCTGCTGCCCATCAGTGCAGAGCACGTAGGGGCCCCCGCCCAGCAGAGCCACATCCCTGCTCACCAGCTGGGAGAACTAGGGAGGAGGAGGCCACGCCTGCTGGGCCTGATCCTGTGTCCCATCCCCCCAACCTCACCCCCCTCCTGGCAGTCCACTGTCAACTCCTCCAGGCCAAATGAGAGCAGTCACACATAACCCAAGCCCCCATCACACACACTCCAGGAGTCTGGAGTGGGGCCAGAGCAAACACCTGGTGGAGTGGGACAAGCAGGTGGGAAGGGGCGGAGCAAAGCAGGTTAAACCTGTCCCTGACCAAGAATTCCTTAGTCTCCATCTATTCTGTTGTCATTCGAATGCCTCAAATTGATGAACTACTCTGTATATGATGTTATATAGATGTCTGGTTAGCTATACTGCAAATTCACAACTGCAATCAAGATTCTCATGCCCAACACAAAAAACAAGATACCAGCACCTTTTCCCAATAGTCCCTTTTTTTTTTCTTCTTTTAGACAGAGTCTCACTCTGTCACCCTGGCTAGAGTACAGTGGTGTCATCATAGCTCACTGCAACCCCAAACTCCTGGGTTTAAGTGATCCTCCTGCCTCAGCCTCCTAAGTAGCTGGAACTACAGGCACAGGCCATGATACCCGGCTGATTTTTCCATTTTTAATAGAGACAAGGTCTTGCTCTTGCTCAGGCTGGTCTTGAACTTTTGAGCTCAGGAGATCCTGCCACCTTGGCCTCCCAGAGTGCTAGGATCACAGGCATGAGCCACCACACCCAGCCCCCAGTAGTCTCTTAATGGGACATTTTCCTAGGTTTGCTAATGAGCAAGGCCGGAAGCCTAAATTTGAAGTCCTTCTGAGGATAATCCATTCAACATAGACATTCATTCTTTTTGTTTTCTAATGCTGCTGTAATAAATTACCACAAATTTAGTGGTTTAAAACAACATGCCTTACAGATCTGGAGGTCAGACGTGTTAAAACCAGAGTGTCAGGAGGGCTCTGTCCTTTCTGGAGGCTCCATGAGAGCCTTTGTTTCCCTGCCTTTCCCAGCCTTGGCAGGCTACCCACAGTCCTTGGCTCGTGGCCCCTTTCTCAAAGCGCCCTGCCTTCTGCTTCTGTCTTTGCATCTTTTACTCAGACTCTTCTGCCTCCCTTTCAATTATAAGGACCCTTGTGATTACACTGAGCTCACCTGGGTCGTCCAAGCCACTCTCCCCATCTCAAGGTCAGCTGATTAGCAATCTAAATTCCCCACTGCCGTGTAACATAGTTATTAATATTTACAGGTGCTGGGGATTAGGACACTGACATCTTTGGGGGCTGTCATTCTGCCTTCCAGTGTGGGCCCATGTAACCATGACAGACTCTGTGACCCTCCTATGCTGGCCACAGCTGGTTGGGTCAGGGTGGAACTAGAAATTGGTGGCACAGTCTGTAGTTGGAATGAGTCGGACATTGCTGAGTGCTCGGAGTGTAAAGTCATGTAAACCTGGCCTTGCTCAGCCATTTCGGGCCATATACACACTGTTCAGTAAACAGAGAAAGCAGGACATGGCAGATACAAAGAGAGGTAGAGGCAAGAGACAGAGCAGAGACAGAGGAAGCAGCTGCCTGCTGATGTCCGGGTCACGGGATAGAGCCCAGGGTCCTTTGTTTCCTGTCCACAGAGCTCCATGCACATATGTACCGTATCCTTGGATGAAAACCCTTTTGCCTGGACCCTGAGTGGATTTTGGCTCCTCCTAAGTACATGTTCCCTGTCTCAGACTATTTATACATATGCAAAGGAATTAATCATTGATTACGGAATTGGGAAATAGAAAACAGTTAAAACTTGGGTTCGAATTGAGTTTCCCGCTCTGCAATTTTCTTTCCAATGTATCTTTCAGACCAGTGATAAGGGGGTAAAAGACTCATGAAGAAGAGCTTCCTTGCTGAAGACTGAGGTGTCTGATGGTCCCTGTCCCTCCCACTGGCAGTTAATACATTTTTGGTTCATTTTTGCAGCTTAGCAATTTAAAACAAAAAACAAAACATTTTATTCTCTTTAGCTCATCTCTTTTGAAAAAGAAAAATTAAGGTTTTTGGGGCCAAGGGATATTTGAAATTTCTGATGTGTACAGTAGCTGGCCAGTTCCTGTGAATAAAACATGACAATTAAATCCCGACTAGAGGCCCTTTCCTTCCTCATCTTGCCCAGCGAGACAAGCTCATTCCTGAGCTGCCGCGCCCTACGTGACCTCGGAACATTCATCCCTGGAACCACTTTGGTTTTGCTTTTGGACCAGAGAGGTGAGTTGGATTTGGACACACAGACTGATGCTGCAGAGTGACAGGATTTAGGCCATTTCCCATCAGGAAATCACTGCCTCTGAGCTGAGGCTTAAAGTGAGAACTACTGATTTTTTAAATGATATTTTTTAATAAAGGGTTTTGTGGAGATATAATGTACAAATTGTACATTCACCTGTTTTAATTTAGTAATTTTTAGTATATTTATAGAGTTGCGTAACCATCACCACCATCTCATTTTAGACTATTTCCACCCCAACCCCCCAAACTAAACTCATGTCCATTTACACTCACTTTTCCATTCCTACCCCCCGCCCTGGGCCACCCCTTGTCCACTCTCTGTCTCTATACATTTGCCTTTTCTGGGCATTTCATATAAACGGAATCATAAAAGATAGGGTCTTTTTTTTGTCTTTTTCCTTTTTTACTTCACATAATGTCTTTGAGGTTTATCCATGTGGCAGCATGTATCAGTATTCCCTTTTTATTGAGAAATAGTATCCCATTGCACAGATATACCACATTTGGTTTATCCATTCACTAAAATTATGGATTTTTATTATTAGATCATGCCCAGAAAATGAATTTTGAGGAATGTGCCAGAGATAGTCAGATTTGGGGTATCCAGTATGGATGTATGTTTCCCTTTGTTATATTTGGGGATTCTCAGATAAGCATTCCTTCCCTGCAGTGGACTCAAGGCGGAGCTCATCTTGAATCTTGTAGTTAGGGGTCCTGGGTACACTGACTCAGGACGATCTTTCGTAGCTCACCTCTCTGAGGCTGTGGTAGTGAAATCATCATTTAAAGGCAGGAAAATCCCAGAGCAATCAGAACAATGCTTACCCCTTGGCATTCATCTGAGGATGGCATCAGTAGAGGGTCTCTGCTGACAAGGCGACAGTTCCTTACACTCAGCAACAAAGCTTGAGAATGTCTAGCTCCTCACGCCCGGCAGGCTTCCTTTGGGTTTGGTGAATTAACAATTCTGCCTTTCTGCATTTCCAGGGTGCCTTGGTTATAAGAGGCCTGGAAATATTTGGGTTATGTAACTGGCTCTTATTTCCTCTGCTTCACATTCATTGAGCAGCTAATATGCGCCAGGCCATTTGCATACATTGTCTATGGCCTTGCAATGATCTCGTAGTGTAGCTGCTATTATATTTATTTTTCAAATGGGGAAATGGAACCTCACAGAGATTAAGGGAAGAGGAGCCCACCTGTTCAGTCTGAAGGTGCTCCCAGGGTGATTCCGTGCACCTCTGTTACTATACTCCATACCATTGCTTGCCTCACA